>NC_045447.1:10255943-10264929 GCF_002776525.5 Piliocolobus tephrosceles
TCACTTCAACCTCTGCCTCCCAGGTTCAAGCAATTCTCCTGCCTCAGCCTCCTGAGTAGCTGGGACTGCAGGCACTCGCCCCCATGCTCGGCTAATTCTTTGTATTTTTAGTAGAGACAGGTTTTCGCCATGTTGGCCAGGCTGGTCTCGAACTTTTGACCTCAAGTGATCCACCTGCTTCAGCTTCCCAAAGTGATGGGATTACAGGTGTGAACCACCATACCGTTCCAATTTAATATTTGTAGACGTGTGTCTGAGGCAGGGGTGGCCAGAGGGCTGCCCCTTAGACCCTCTGGGTTTAAAGCCTCCTTTGAGGTCATGCTCAAGTTCTAGCACTCCTCGCTAAGGGCCCCCACACAGTATCTCCCTGAACCTTTACAACAATCCTATGAAACAGGTCTGATCACCATTGTCTCCATTTTACAGATGCAGAAATAGAGGCTTAGAGACCAGGCACGATTACGGCTCGTGCCTGTAATCCCAGCACTTTGGGAGGCCAAGGTGGGCAGATCACCTGAGGTCAGGAATATGAGACCAGCCCTGGCTAACATGGTGAAACCCTGTCTCTACTAAAAATACAAAAATTAGCCGGGGGTGGTGGTGTGTGCCTGTAATCCCAGCTACTTGGGAGGCCGAGGCAGGAGAATGGCTTAAATCCAGGAGGCGGGGGTTGCAGTGAGATCGCACCATCGCACTCCAGCCTGGGCAACAAGAGGAAAACTCCATCTCAAAATAAATAAAGAAAGAAAAAAGAAAATAAAGAAAAAAGAAATAGAGGCTCAGAGAGCCAGAGAGAGTGTCTCAGAGGGAGAATGACAAAGCTGGGAGTGGAACCCAGGTCTTGCCTACACAGACAGTCAGACAGACAGACACACACACACACACGCCTCAGTTCTAGATGCCCCATTCCAGATGGAGAAAAGTCCTGAGAAAGCCCCTGGGATTCCCTGTCAAGGTCTTCAGCCAAGTATACTTGAATCCTGGCCCCCAAACCCAAGCTCTTCCCCGTGACACCCTCCACATAGGTCTTGGCCTTCTCCATGTTGGGGACTTCCAGGGCTTCCCTGGCAGGTCCCAGACAGGGGAATGTCAGCGAAGCTTTGCTGCTACCTGGCTGTGGGGCTGTGGGAAAGTTGCTTTGATTTTCTGAGCCTCAGTTTGTCTATCTGAGGCTAACCTCTGCTGGTCACTCTCAGAACACACTTAAATTATCCTGTTTTCATGCTTGTTTCCCCAGGCCCATCCTGGCTTGGTCACCTACCTGATTGAGGACCTTCTGCAGGTAGGGCGTGCCCATACGGTCAGCCAAGTGGCGATACGATGGATGGGAGAGGAAGAATTTTCGTTCAGCAGCCAAGGCGGCGGTAATGTCCTTCTTGCCATCAATGTCCTTCTGGCTCCGGTTCACCACCCCAATGTAGCCTGTGAACAGTATCAAGGTCAGGGCAACCAGCCTCAAGGGGAGGAGAGGGGTGGGGAAGGGCTGGGGAGTGGTTGAGGGGCATGGCCTGCTTACCTCTGCGCAGGGGGAGCAGCTTGTTCTCCAGCACGTCACGGGCATCTGTGCCCTCGTCCATCAGGTCCAGCTTGGTGATGACCCCGATGGTGCGCTGGCCTGGGTGCACCAGCGGGAGGGCTGTCTACAGCTGCACCCACTCTCACACATGATTCCATGCACTCCCACTCCCGCCCCCCTGCCTCCGCGGCCCCCTGCCCACTCACTGCCTCCTCTCTTTCCCCCTTATTCATTTTCCACAGAGTAGCCAAAATGATTTTTATTTATTCTTCTTGTTTTTTTTATTTGTTAGAGATGGGATTTCACTTTGTTGCCAGGCTGGTTTCCAACTCCTGGCTTCAAGCGATCCTCCCAAGTTGGCCTCCCAAAGTGCTGGGATTACAGGTGTGAGCCACTGCACCTGGCCTTTTTTTCTTTTTTGAGACAGGGTCTCACTCTTGCCCATGCTGGACTGCAGTGGTGCGATTAGGGCTCATTGTAGCCTCAATCTCCTAGGCTCAAGTGATCCTCCAGCCTCAGCCTCATGAGTAGCTGGGGCCACAATCGTGCACCACGGTGCCTGGCTAATTTTTAATTTTTTTGTAGAAATGGGGTCTCACTATGTTGCTCAGCCTTGTCTCCATCTCCTGGGCTCAAGCGATCCCCCTGCCTTGGCCTCCCAAAGTGCTGGGATTACAGGCATGGGCCACTATGCCTGATCCCCAAATTATTTTTAAAGGTACAAATCTGATCCTACCACTATTCTTAGACCGTTCAGAGGCTCCCCTTTACACTAAGAATAGACAGCCCGCAAGCCTGGGACTTTGTGCATTGGTCACCGGGTGGGAACCTACCCTGGGGGTCCACCTCCTTGGCGACCTTGAGGGCGTCAGAATTGGCCAGGTCAGAGTTGGCAGGGGACACGGCCAGGATGAGGCAGTTCTCCTTGGTGACAAACTGCATAAGCATGTCCCGGATCTGGAACTCGATGTCGGGAGGTTGGTCCCCCACCGGGACCTTGGTCATTCCGGGCAGGTCCACCAGGGTCAGGTTCAGCACTGGACAGAGCGGCGAGAGGGCGGGCTCAAGGCGAGGGGCGTGGCCGCGGGCGAGGTTAAGGAATAGGGCGGGGCTTAGAGGAGCTGCTTGGGAGCAGGGTGGCAGGTGGGCGGGACTAGGAAATCTCAGGGCGAAAGTGGCTGCATGTTGGAGGCGTGGCCGGAAGTGAGCGGAATCCACGGCTGGGTGGAGCTTGGAATAGGATGATGCAGAGGCAGGGTCGCTCTAGGGGCGGAGTCTGCAGGAGGAGAGAGGCACGCAGAGGGGCGTGGCCAAGAAAATGATTCTTAGAGGTTGGGGCGGGGCCAGGGTCCTCACCATGCGGCGAGTAGACGCGGAGGTTGATAGGCACCGGCGAGATGCCCTTGTTGGTGCCGGTGACCCGGTCGGTCTCGGCCTCGATCTCAAGGCGCACCTCCTCGAAGTCGGTGAATTTCTTTCCCTTGCAGTGCAGGAACTCGGCATATTCTGCCCCAGAAGCGGGCAGGGGAAGGGCAGTAGGCATCAAGTTCTGGAACCCCACCTGGGGGTTTTCATCTCCCACCGGTAATAGGACTCCCTAGACACACCCAAGCAGAACCACCACCCACGTCTCCCTTATGTATTTTGATCCCCGCTATCCCTAAGGCGGACGAGGCCCACAGTCACACAGCAACCAAGTTTCGTGGCCAGGCTGGCCCTCAGCTTGGGGACGGGGAAGACGCTGGAGTGGGCAGGCCTGGCTGCTGGTGAAGAAGGGCACGTACCTGTGGTTGCATTGACCAGCTGCAAGACCAGGGGACGTCGGGTGACAATGCCAGATCCTCGGGGCAGGAAATCCCTGCAATGATTTAGAGGTCAAAGGAGGGTCAAGATATGAGGGTGCGCCTTCTGTCCCAGGGGTACCTGTCCTGCCCCTGAGAGAGCCAAAGCTCCCTCCAAAGTGCTGGCCCCACCACTCCTTAGCCCAAGGGCTTCAGGTAACTAAGGGGATATGGCAGTCCAGAAAGGTGGAAAACACTTTTCCTTAAGTCGCCTGGGTCACAGAATTTATGCATCTGAGCTGCCAAGAGACTGGATCAACTCCTGGATACGTCCTGTGTTGGTTTTGAACCAACAGGAAGTCCCTGCCCCAACCCAGCCACTGCCATTCAGCCCCAGAGAAACTGAGGCATGGGGTTTCCCACATGCCTATGCGTCCAATGCCCACAGAGTTGGTCCCAGGAAACAGAGCTGTAACTTCTCCCCTCCCTTCCGCTGTGGGGCAGGGCAGCATCTCACTTCCCCTTCTCCAGGCCCCATATGGCTAGCGTTGAAGAAGAGTGGGGAAGGAGGAGGCAAGGAAAAGGACTCATGGGCTGGGTGCAGTGGCTCATGCCTGTAATTCCAGCACTTTGGGAGGCTGAGGTGGGCGGATCATCTGAGGTCAGGAGTTCGAGACCAACCTGGCCAACATGGTGAAACCCTGTCTCTACTAAAAGTACAAAAAAAAATTAGCCGGCAGGGTGTTAGGCGCCTGTAATCCCAGCTACTTGGGAGGCTGAGGCAGGAGAATTGTTTGAACCCAGGAGGTGGAGGTTATGGTGAGCCAAGATCACGCCATTGTACTCCAGCCTAGGCGACAAGAGCAAAATTCCATCTCAAAAAAACAAAAAACAAAAAACTCATGCTTCTTGGTGCCTACTGCATGCCAGGCGCCGAGTGGGGCTCCATACGGTAGCCCCATGAGGCAGGTGCTGTTATTACCCCCATTTTGCAGATGAGGGAGCTGCAGCTTAGAGACATTCAGGTTGCACAGCCGGTATCTGGCAGAGCAGACCCTGGTCTCAGATCTATTTACTCTGCAGTGAGACTCCCCTGCCCTTCAGCCCCCTGTGAACCCAGCCGCCTTTGAAGGACTGGACCGAGGGGTCCCAAAGTCATCCACTGTCCCCAGACCTGAAAGTCTATAGCTCAGACATCTGCTCATGCCAATGTCAACCTCAGCTGTTCTTCTGGCTGACTCTTGTGGGTGCCAGTTCTCTGTCCAGTCAGCTCTTTTCATCTACCTCCCTCTGCACCACCCTCCAGGGTGGTGCAAGCATGAGAGTGAAGGCCTCTCCAGGAACCAGGATGTAAGAATTGCCAGTCATGGGATCCCCAGGGCCCAAGAAAGCGGGGAGCAGGCCGAAGCCCAAGGGACCATTGAGACCCAGCCAGCACCTTATTCATGGAGAGGCCCAGGGAGGGAAAAAGACACACTCAGGCTCTACAGAGCCAGAGGCGGAACCCAGGTCTCTTGTCCCCAGCCCAGAGCCTGACCCAGACTCACAAGCCTTCTTGCACCCCAGGGTCAGGAGCAAAGGGTGTTAGGTACAACAGACTAGATCCAGAGCTCCTAGGTTCAAAGCCCCTTCCTGAAGCCTCTCCACTGCCTCCTGTCTGGGGAAGCCGAGGCTGCTGGGGAGGAGTCAGGAACTACACTGGAGAAGGAGAAGGATGGTAAACCCTATGTATATTTATCATTTCTACACACCAGGCAAATGCTTTTCATTCTTGCCAGACAGTGAGCTTTAGGCAGGCAGGGCAGCCTCTTTCTGTCTGCCACTGTATCCCAGTGCCCAGGACAGGGCTTAGCACACAAAGGGCACTCAATAAATTCTGATTGAATCCCCAAGTCCTCGAATCTGTGCTCTGATATAGAGATTATCATTTTACAGAGGAAGCAGCCGAGGCTCAGAGAGGTGAAGTGACTCACCCGAGGTCACACAGCCAAGCGGGGATTCAAAGCCGAGTGTCTGTTGGCCCCTCAGCCTGGGAACTTCCTCATTCAATGGTGCTGCCTCAAACCCAGGAAGCCAGACTTGGCTTTTTATGTAATTCAATTAAATTCAGTCTGTGCCGGGCCCTGTGCCGGGCTCTGGGGATGGGAGATGATGAGTCAGACAGTTCCCACCCTGAGGAACTCACAGTGTGGTGGGAGAGACAGACAAGTAAACAGATAATGCAATGCAGCGTGGTATGTGCTAGAACAGAGGTGTGCCAGGCGGCACAGAGGGAGGGGGTTTACTAGGGGGTAGGAGGACTTCCGGTCTCAATCTCTTCCATCCTTTACTCAAAGACTCCTTTGGGGGTGTGACTTCCAGTTTTGGGAGTCCCCCAGGGCTGTGGAGATAGAACAGCTGTTCTCATAGAAACTGGGGTGGGTGTGGGGGCTGGGGGTCCACCCTCTTCTCCACCAGCTCGTCACCAGCAACACCATGGTAACAGTAGTTGCCATGGAAACCACGGGAGGGGCTGGAAAGGATGGGACTCCCCATAGAGAGTCCCCCAGGCAGAGACATGGACTTTCCCTGGAGTTCTTCCCCGAGAGGCCTCTCCTTGAGCAGATGGGCCCACCCAGCCCTGGTGAGCCTGAGGGGTGGAGGTCTCCAAGGTGCCACACAGGGGCTATGGGGAGCCCAGGACCCAGCTGGCGAGAATGCTGCGTGGTCAGGGTCTGGGCCAGCTGCCCACTGCCTCCCAAGGGCTGCTTGAAGGACAAGTAGCTTCTGGGAAGCAGAGACTAGAGGCAGGGCCTCCTTAAGCATGCTGGGCTAGAATCTCAAGAGGGCTTCACGGGGAGGCAGAATCTGGATTTTAAACAGATCCTCAGGTGGTTTCCACACTCCCTGTCAAGTTTAAGGACCACCTGCCCCGTGCTGAGGAGCCAGGGCCAGGCTGGCTCCTACATCAGATCCTACATTGGCCTTTCCCTGGCCTGGTGCCTGATGCCAGGACCCGGGAGGTCTGCTTCCCAGTCTCACGCCTAGACCCACAGTGGGGAGGACCAGCAGGTCCCCAGGTCCGGATAATGAGCTCCTCACTCACTTCTGGGTTCCTGCCTGGCACAGGCCCTGCACGTAGTAGGTGCCCAGGCAACACGGGAAGGAATGTGCATGACTCAGCAGCTCCCTAGCTCTTCCCTTTCACCTGGACGCACTGTCCCACTTTAGCGCTCTAAGGGCCCCCTGGGTAGCCCTCCTTCCCCCGAGTGAGGATCCAGACCAGATCCAGCCTTCAGCTCCTGGTTAGGCTGAGGGAGGACAGAACAGGTGCCCAGAGAAAAGTGTCAGGCCCACCAGCCTCAGAGGCTGCGTGCTGTGCCCGGCGTGGGAGGGGCGGCTGCTGGCATGCCAGTTCTCCCCACTCATTTGGAGCAGATGGTGGGTTCCCAGGGAGGCTGTGCCTGGCCATCTGCAGAGGCACCTTCAAACGTGAAGCATGGGGGGACGAAATAAACACCTCTCAGGACCCCCAAATGCCACACTCCCTATCTGAACTGGTGCTGTCACCCTGAGAGGGGTCTGCAGAAACTGAACCCAAGGGCTGATGTGACCCCTACCCCTACCCCTACTCTAGGACCAGAGACTTGGGGCCAGATCTCCGGGATCCTAGTTCCCAGGCCCTGCTCAATGCAAATGATGCCAGGAAGTGATGCGCTTAACTGGGCATGCACCCACTGCCAGTCATTCTTCTATGCCTCCTCCTTCTTGGGCTCTGATGTCAGATGGATCCTGCATTGAATGTCCAAGCTGTCATATAGGAGCTGTGTGACTGTGGACAAATGACCATACCTCTCTGAGCCTCAGTTTCCACATCAGTAAAATGGGTTGCTGTGAGGCTTATACAAGCTGATGATTGAACCAATGGCAGCTACTATGCTTATAAATAACGATAGCTTGCTGGGCATGCTGAGAGCACAGGCTAGACTCCCACAGCCTCGTCACCAGAAGAGGCAGCAGGGAGAGAGCTGGAGGTGGGTTTCCTGGAGGATGGCAGCGAGCGTGGGGGCAAGAGCAGGACATTTTCAGCCAGATCTTGACCCTGGAGGTGGAAGGCAAGGGGGGTGGGCAGGGTTGCCCTCTGAAGCAGGGAGCTGGGTGTCGGCAAGGGAGTGGGTGGGCCAAGAAATACAGTTGGGAGGAGGTGAGACTGCCCCCAGGCAACAAGTGCCTCTCTGTTCCAGCTGCCCCAGGGGACCCTAGGCAGCCCCGCGTCACAGCTCGTGAATTTCAAGCTGAGGTTTGAACACTGCAGGGCAGTTCTGGCCTTGGCTTTCCTTGATGTTCTGATGGCCCCGCGAGCAGGGACTAGGCTAGACCTGTTTGTCACAATATCCTAGCACCCAGCACTGGATCTGGCAGGCAGCAGACTCTCAGGACACCCGCATTGACCAAAAGAGTGAATGGAAGATGAGCTCTACCATCGACTTCATTGTGTAGAGGTAGAAACTGAGGTACAAAAGGGAAGAGTCTTGCCCAAGATCATGGTACAAGTTGGTGACAAGGTAGGACTGGTACCCAGGGCTCCTGACTCCGGGTAGGTGCTCTCTCCACAGCAATCTTTCTTCCTATTAAGCAGAGCCTACTACCTTCCCTTATTCCTTATCCTCCCATCCTTCCTACTTTCTTTCCCACCCTCCCTCCCTTCCATCCATCCAAGTGTTGGTGACTTTATATTTTCAAAATGGAAATCGATCTCTTTTGCCTCTAATTTAAAAAATCATATGTTCTCCATTTTAAAAGATTCAGAAAATGACCAGGCGCGGTGGTTCATTCCTGTAATCCCAACACTTTGGGAGGCCGAGGCAGGTGGATCGCTTGAGGTCAGGAGTTTGAGACCAGCCTGGCCAACATGGTGAAACCCCATCTCTACTAAAAATACAAAAATTAGCAGGGTGTGGTGGCATGCGCCTGTAGTCCCAGCTACTTGGGAGAATGAGGCAGGAGAATCGCTTGAACCCGGGAAGCGGAGGTTGCAGTGAGTCGAGATCCTGCCACTGTACTCCAGCCTGGGCAACAGAGTAAGACTCTGTCTCAAAAAAAAAAAAAAAAAAATTCAGAAAATACATGAAATATTTAAAAAATAAAAACCAATCATCCTCCCTACACCTGATGAGAGCCACTGTAAACATTTTATCATTAATAATCATCATGGCTAAACACTGATGAATTGCTGACTGTCAGCTAGGGACTCTGCCAGGGACTTGAAAATCTACATCAGCACAGGATTTCTTTTTAGGGTGACGGAAATATCCTAAAATTAGATAGTGATGATGCTTGCACAACTCTGTAAATATACTAAAAATCATTGAATTGTGCCTTTAAAATGGGTGAATTGTATGGCATGTAAATTATGCCTCAATAAAGCTGTTTAAGAAAATCTACATCCTTTGGATTGATTCTTGCATGGCTATGTGAAATCAGAGTGATAAGTTTCTCCATGTTACAGGGAAGAAACTGAGACTCAGGTGAAATCACATGCCTTTCAGGCGCCCACATGCACACTGGGTTTTTAGCCCCTTTGATAGCTTCTCTATTCACCTAACATATCATAGATATTTCCAAAGTTATTCAGCATGCAGCTACATCTGGATCCTCTTTCCCCTTCCTTCCTTCCTTCCTTCCTTCCTTCCTTCCTTCCTTCCTTCCT
>NC_045447.1:10264939-10306626 GCF_002776525.5 Piliocolobus tephrosceles
CCTTCCTTCCTTCCTTCCTTCCTTCCTTCCTTCCTTCCTTCCTTCCTTCCTTCCTTCCTTCCGTCCTTCCTTCGGCCGGGTCTTGCCCAGTTGCCCAGGATGGAGTGCAGTGGTACGATCATAGCTCACTGCAACCTCAAATACCTGAGCTCAAGTGGTCTTCCTACCTAAATCTCCCAAGTAGCTGGGACTACATGTGTGCACCACCATGCCTGGCTATGGATCCTTATTTCTTTTTCTTTTTCTTTTTTTTTTTTTTTTAAGATGGAGTCTCGCGCTGTCGCCCAGGCTGGAGTGCAGTGGCCGGATCTCAGCTCACTGCAAGCTCCACCTCCTGGGTTCACGCCATTCTCCTGCCTCAGCCTCCCGAGTAGCTGGGACTACAGGCGCCTGCCACCACACCCGGCTAGTTTTTTGTATTTTTTTAGTAGAGATGGGGTTTCACTGTGTTAGCCAGGATGGTCTTGATCTCCTGACCTCGTGATGCGCCCGTCTCAGCCTCCCAAAGTGCTGGGATTACAGGCTTGAGCCACCGCGCCCGGCCAGGATCCTTATTTCTTATCACCAGCATCTTGATGAGAAGGAACCCCAGCTCGGCCACTAAATTATTTCCCTGTTCTGAACCTCAGTTTGCCCATCAGTGAAATAGGACACAGGCCAGCAGCTCCCTCCTGGGTCTGTTAAGGGAATTCTCTGACATCTGGCAGTAGAAGGACCTAACGGGGGTGCCCATTGATGGGTTCCGGTTCCTGAGCACGTGCCACATGCTGGGTGCTTTATGTGCTATAGCACTGCATTCCTTCGAAATGGGGACCCAGGTTGGAGGTGAGGGTGCATTCACCTGCTGAGATTTTTCTCCTCGCCCTGGCTAGTGGCCTCCTTCCCCTGAGCTAAGAGAGGCACATGAGAGAGAGTGATTAAAGAATAACACAATCATGACTAGATACATTGTTAATATTAACCATGGTTGGAGCTGCGGTCTGCCAGGAGCTCTGAACCCAAGGCAACAGGCTTCTTTCATCCTCTACAGCTTCCCATCTGGGAGAAAACAAAGCCCTACACCACACAGGGAGGACCAGGTCATGGCGGGCGAGGGTGATCAGGGAAGGCATCCCAGAGGAGGTGTTGGGTGATGTGAGACTTTCAGGAAAGACCCAGTGAAAGAGGAAGACAAGGGCAGGGTGAAGAGCTTTCCAGGGGCTAGGCATGGTGGTTGGAACCTGGAACCTGTAATCCCAATACTTTGGGAGGCTGAGGTGGGAGGATTGCTTGAGGCCAGGAGTTTGAGACCTGGCTTGAGACCAGCCTGGGTAGCAAGACCCTGTCTCTACAGAAAAAAGAAAAAAGAAAAAAAAAGAAAAAAGACGCTTCGGCCGGGCGCCGTGGCTCAAGCCTGTAATCCCAGCACTTTGGGAGGCCGAGACGGGCGGATCACGAGGTCAGGAGATCGAGACCATCCTGGCTAACACGGTGAAACCCCGTCTCTACTAAAAAATACAAAAAACCAGCCGGGCGAGGTGGCGGGCGCCTGTAGTCCCAGCTACTCGGGAGGCTGAGGCAGGAGAATGGCGTGAACCCAGGAGGTGGAGCTTGCAGTGAGTTGAGATCCGGCCACTGCACTCCAGCCTGGGCGACAGAGCGAGACTCCCTGTCAGAAAAAAAAGAAAAAAGACGCTTCTAGGCGAGAGAACAGCATATGCAACAGCACCCCAGGAGAGTGAGAGAGTGGGCACAGCCCTGCTTTCCCCACGAACTGTAATATTTTCAGGTAGACCAGGAGGGAGCGGCTGAAAGGAAGCAGGACTGGGTAATCAACCCTCAGGGGCTTGGTTTTGAGGGTTCGGTTTTGAGGGCTGGGAGTCCAAAGAGGGCTTCAAGCTAGGAAGATAGATTTGGGAGGCTGGAGAGAGTTCCATGCTGTTGGGCGGGGAATGGGTTAGGGGGGCAAGGGAGGAAGTTACTCTGCTGCTAAGACAAAGCGGCTGGAGTTTGAGGTAGACAGGAGTGAGCCGGGCAGAATCCACAGGGCATGGGGGCCGAGTCATATGGGGAGGATGGGGGAGCCAGCAGGCAGTCGATCTTAGGGCCTCTGGCCAGGGCAATGGGAAGATGCCATTTAGGAGAATATTTTGAACACCTTCCAAGCTCAATATTACTTTTTTTTTTTTTTTTCCCTGTTGCTTATAGTAATTCTAAGTTGCCAGGCCTGACTTCTCCAAACGATTCTTGTTTCTTAGCCAGATTTCATTCCAGGGAATGGGTGAGAGTGCCAGAGAGTCGCCCAGGAAGAGGAGGAGAGGAGGAGACTCTCCGGTGTGTAGGTGTGTGCACACATGGGTGGGACTGGGGTGGGGAATAGGGAGACAGAAACATGGAAAGGTATGGACTGGAGGCAGGAGAACCCATGCCTGTTCCTGGCCTGCCTCTGATTCAATTGCTGTGTGACATTAGGCAGATTCCCTACCCTCTCTGTGTCATTTTTGCCATCTAAAAACCTGGCGGCTCATACCTGTAATCCCAGCACTTTGGAAGGCCAAGGCGGGCAGATCACCCGAGGTCAGGAGTTCAAGACCAGCCTGGCCAATATGGTGAAACCCCATCTCTACTAAAAACACAAAAATTAGCCGGGCATCGTGGCGGGTGCCCGTTAGTCCCAGCTATTTGGGAGGCTGAGGCAGGAGAATCGTTTGAACTCAGGAGGCAGAGGTTACAGTGAGCTGAGATTGTGCCACTGCACTCCAACCTGGGTGACCGAGCAAGACCCTGTTTCCAATAATAATAATAATAATGATGCTAAATAAATACAAATAAAATAAAAACCTGGTTGGAAGGCTGAAGTGGGAGGATCACTTGAGTCCAGGAGTTTGAGGCCACCCTGGGCAATATAGTGAGACCCCATCTCTACAAAAAATAAAATAAAATACTTAGCCGGGTGTGGTGGCGCATGCCTGTCATCCCAGCTTCTCAGAAGGCTGAGGTGGGAGGATGGCTTGAGCTCAGGAGGCGGAGGTTGCAGTGAGCCAAGATCACCTGGCTGTACTCCAGCCTGGGTGACACAGTGAGATCCTTTCTCAAACAAAACAAAACAAAATAGACAAAACAAAACAAAACAAAAACTTTGAATGATAGAAGACATCAGTACTGTCCTTAGGGGTCCCTCTCTGGACCTCCCCTGGCCTCACCCTCCCTGTGGGGCAAAGAGTTCCCCAGGGGCCAGGGGAGGTGCCCAGCTGGAGCCTGTGCTCCCCTCGTAGGCTACGCTAAGATGCCCCAGAATTCCCTCTCAAGCAGTTCCAAGCCCACCGCCCAGGCCCACGTGGGGACCAGCTCAGGTCCAAGGTAGGTCCTTTTTGGAGCTGGGATATGAGGGCTGGGGTGTTCACAAGTGAACCCTGGAGGGATAAAGAGGGAAATGATGGGGCAGCCCGGGGAGAGGGGACACCTGTGTCCCCACGCCTCCACATCCACCACGGAACTCCAAGGAGTCTGAAATTCTGAATTCAAACCCAGCTGGCCAGGTTGTGATGAAGGTGCATTTGTTATGGTGGGAGGGCAGAATGTATTGCATTTAGCAATTCCTCAGCTTGATTTATAACTGGAATACATAGACATATGGCACGTGGGCGTCCGTTTCTCCATGCCTGACAGTACTGTGTCCATGACCCGTTTCCTCCACTCCTGCCCTGCCCACCCTCTCCGCTCTCCTATCTGCACCCCCTTCCTTGAGTCTGACCCTCTGACCCAGCCAGGGCCTGGGAAACTCGATTCTCCTGGCGCCAAGATCAGATACTGTCTGCCAGGGTCACCTTTCACTCCAGCTCCTCTGGGCCACGGTGGGCGTGGGTTTGGAGAGGATGTGTGCTCCACATGTGGCCCACAGGCAGTGTGTGCTTAGCACGTGGCAGGTGCGTGCTCTGAGCATGCAGAGGCCAGAGCAGAGTGTGGCAGCTCTCCAGGTGGGTTGGGGACTGTCAAAGGGCCCCTGACAGGCCCCTCAAGCCCCGCCTCCCCAACCCTCCTAGTCTTACCTCTGGCCTCTGCTCCTCACTCAGCCACACTGCCCTTCATCCTTCATCCGGGTTCTTTTCCCCCTAGGCCTTTGCTCAGGACAGTCCCTGCACCTGCACCAGTCCACGCCTTGGCTTGACCACGTCCTAGTCTTGCTCAGGTCCAGTCTTAAATGCTACCTCCTCAGGAGGCCTTCTGATGGCCCAGAAAGCTCCCCTCCCTTCAGTGTCAGGTTCCTTGCAACACAGGAGCAGCCTCCTTCAAAACACACAACAAACGTGCTCTTTGTGGATTTCATGTCTGTCAAGCAGGATGGGTCCGGCTGATTCACAGCTGTATCCTTAGGGACTGGCACACGGCAAGTGCCAAGGAAATGTCAGTTCCCTCTGCCCCCTCCAGGTCATCCACACTCTGCCTAGGATGTCTCATTTATCCCCTAATAGTCTTTGGCCTCCATCTCCAAATCTGAGAAATGGGACCGTTATGATGCATCCCGGTGTGTTCAGAGGAAGAAACAGAGCTTAATAGTGGGGAGTGGGCTGTCTCCCTGGGAAAGGCTACGTTTGACAAAGAAAGGGGCTCTCAGAGGCCAGAGACCAGCACCACATCCATGCTGGGATAGAATGCAGAGGAAGGAGCTGAGTGCCATGGCTCTCGCCTGTAATTCCAGCACTTTGGGAGGCTGAGGTGTGTGGATAGCTGGAGGTCAGGAGTTGAGACCAGCCTGGACAACGTGATGAAACTCCATCTCTATTAAAATACAAAAATTAGCTGGGCGTGGTGGTGCACGCCTGTAATCCCAGCTACTCGGGAGGCTAGGGCAGGAAAATCACTTGAACTTGGGAGGTGGAGGTTGCAGTGAGCTGAGATCGCACCGTTGCATTCCAAGTCTGGGTGACAGAGCGAGACTCTGTCTCAAGAAAAAAAAAGAAAAAAGAAAAAAGAAAAAAAAAGAATATGGAGGAAGAGACAAGGGCACTGGGGGAGACAGGAAGCCTGGGGGTGGTTGGGGGTAGGCAGAGTCATGGGGAAACCTAAAACCCTTTCCCCCCAGGCTGCTCCTTGGGCTCTGGGCAGAGGGTCGCTCATCAGGACCCCTTCCCTACCCTGGATGGAGAAGATCCCCAACCCGTGCCCCCATCCTGGTGCACCTCCCAGCCCGCGCCATACCAGAGGGCTTGCCTGTCTATGCCCAGGCAGGGATAGAAGCCGCGCGTCCTCCATGCGAGGCCCTGCCCCGACTGCTTCCTGGGGATTGTTTCAACACTCACCATAATCTCACAAGGGCTGTGCTATTATTATCCCCATTTTACAGACGAGGAAATAGCAGCTGGGCAGGGTTTGGGGAACATGCCCAGGGATTCTCTGCTTGTAAGTGGCAGAGTTGAGCTTCACACTCAGCAGGTCTGACTTCACCGCATGCTCTCGGCTCCTCCGCCACATTCCCACTGGACTTGGTCTGTCCCAGGACAACCCACTCTTGGCCCTACAGGAGCACTGGGGTGGGGGGTGTAGCGGGGCGGGGGTGACAAAAAGGGGCTGGAGGGACAGCGAGGAGGCCCCTTTGGCCGAGGGCACCAGGCATCTGTTCATGAAAGGCTGGCGTGTGCTGGGTCCACAAACACTCCTCCGTCTACACTTACCCCCAGGATGAGCTCATCTACTCTCGGGTTTAAATCCCATCTCTACACCAACGACTTCCAAATTTTTATTGCCAGCCCGCCTTCCCCCTGAGCTCCCGACTTGCATCACCAAACTGCTAGTTGACATCTTCCACTCAGAAGTCTAACAGGCATCTCAGGCTCAATATGTTCAGAACCAAACCCTGGTCTTCCCCCGTCCCCCCCGTCTGCTCCTCCTTACTCTTCCCGACTCTGCTAATGGCACCAACACCCACCCGGGAGCTCAGGTCAAAATCCCAGACGTCATCATTGATTCCTCCTTCCTCACCCTCCACATTCATCCTCCAGCAGGACTTCCTCCAAAATATATCCTGAAACCCACCCACCGTTCTCCTTCTCGTTGCAGCTAAAGCCCTCGTTCAGGACCCCCACTACCTTCTGCCCACTGCAGCAGCCTCCCCACCAGTCTCCTGCCTTTTCCCTCACCCCATCCCCAAGTCACACCCTTGCTAGAATCAGCTCAAGTCACTCCACTACTAAAAAGCTTCCCACAAGCAAGAAAATAAACCCAAACTCCTCACTCCTCGTGGCCTAAGGGCTTTGTAGATCTAGCCCCTGCCTGTCTCTCAGGTCCTGTCTCCCCCTTGCTAGCCAAACACCGGCTACAGGGGGTCCTTTCTGTTCCTCAAAGGCACCAAATTCTTTGCTACCCCAGGGCCTTTGCACCTTTCCCTCGGCCCGGAACTCTCCCACCCCGGCAAGTTACACAGCTTCTCATCCCTCGGTTCTCATCTCAGATGCCACCTCCTCCTGGAGGCTTCTGACCACCCTTGGGAGAGCAGCCCCACTCCCCTCCCTGACGTTGACCACATTTTCCAGTTGTCTTCTGAGTTTCTCCCTCTGCAATGCAGAGCCTTGGTCTTTTCCACCATAGTGCCGAGACATCGTGCAGACTCCACAAATGTTTGCTAAATGACTGAATGAATTGGCCTCAGTTTTCCCTTCTGTAAAAGGGAAGGGGGTGAAGAAACAGTATAGACCCAGACAAGTTCTAGCAGCATCCTGGGCAGCTGCAACGCTACCTCCATTGCGGAGCTGACAGCAAGATCCTCCTGAGCGCCCAGAAGCCCGGGTGGACCTGGGGCAACCCTGATGTATTTTCCTCTGAAGCATTTTCCGTGGGGGATTGGCTCCTGGGAAGCCCCGGGAGACAGAATGGCTGTTACTATGCTCACCAGGCGGGGGACGGAGCCCTGTTGGAGAGGTCAGGAGCCCTTGAAGGAGCTGGCAGGCTGAGATGGTGGAACCCACTGAGCCTCAGTTTCCCTGGCTTTCTCACTAGCTTTCAGGGGATCATGAATGCTTTCCTGCCTACTCCTTCACATCAACCTAAGCCCCCTCCCCTGCCCTGAGCCTGCATCTGGACACCCTGCACATCCTCCTGCGGGGACCATGGCCAAGGACATCGGGGTGCAGAGGGCAGCCAGAGAGCCCAGACCTCCTGGGGTACAGTCCACACCCTGCTCCGCCACTCAGCCAGCAAGTACTTGCTGAAATCTGCCGTGGTCAGGGCTGGCCCCTGCATCATGGGCTCCAGGAGGGCAGGGGCTCGGCATGCAGGTCCCCAAGCCTAATTGGCTATCAACGCCCTGTCCCACATGTTTACAAAAGTACCTTTCCACCCATGAACTCAGTGGAGCCCACAGTCACCTTCTCAGGAAGGCAGGGCAGCGGCTGTCAGCGTTCCCATTCCACAGATGGGGAAATGGAGACCCGCCCATCCACTCGTCCCTGTGCCTGGTGCAGGACCCGGCTCTCAGAGGATGTGCAGTGCTGAGATTAGGAACTGGGCTTTGGAGTCTAACAGCTGCTGCCCTTTCTGAATGTGTGACCTTGGGCAAGGCATCTAACCTCCAGGGTCTCAGTTTCCTCATCTGTAGGATGGGCATCATGGTACCTGCCTCTTGGGAGCTCCTGTGAGCCTATGACTGACTCAGCTTAGGGGGGTGCATAGGATGGGTTCAGTAGATGGGGCTGAAATCACCAGTTGGTCCCCTCCCTACCCCAAGCCTGGAGCACGCAGCCTGGCGTGGGGCAGGAATTCAGCCGACATTCAAAGGAGGAGAGGTAGGAATATGGTTTCTCCACTCTAAACTGTTGTCTGTCCCTGACTGCCGGCCCTTGGGGAAGGGGCTCATTGTGTGTCTCTTGCCTGGGTCTCTGCAGCTCTGGGGGTCATGTGATCAGAAGGGGGGATTCTGCAGGAGCCATGGGAGAGACAGATGCCTCCCCCTCTGCTGACCAGATGGGCACGGCCGCCTCCACGGTGGCATTCCAACATCCCACACATACATGGCTCCAGTCAGGCCCTCTCCCTCTCACCTCCAGGGCTGGCATGGGTTTCCCAGGACATTTCAGGGGCAGGAACAACCATCCAGTCCCACTGTCCATGTTAGAGATGGGGACACTAAGGCTCAGAGAGGGCAAGTGACTTGCCTGAGGTTTTGCAGCAGAACCTGGCTTGGACAGAACTGCTGTCCCTCTGCGGAGAAGGACCCCTGTCTCCCTCTCCCATGTGCCAGTCACTTTTTTGACCCTGAAGGTCATTGGAAGAAAGCAAGGGTTTCTGAAGAAGATGGGGGGGAGATGAAAGAGGAGGTCAGTGTAAACTCTCTCACTTCATCTCCCAGTCCGCCCAGTCCCCCACCCCACCTCCAGTACCTGGAGAGCTCCTATCTTTCCTCTCTCTCCTCAGCACCAGAAAAACTATTTCATCCTCCCTTTGGGGGTTTGGGGAGAGCCTGGGGGTCACGACCCTGCCTGCCTCCGTAAACCCAGGACCCTTTGTCTTTGTGGTTGCTCCCCTCTCCGCCACCTAGGCCTCCCAGCGCCTTGTGGGATCAGAGGCGGGAGGGGGATTAGGTTCTGCAAATGGCTCCCCCCTCCCGCCATCCCTGTCTTAGTCATCTCTGCCCTCTGCCGCCTCTCCCTCCATCACGATCCCTCTGGCGAGGCCAAGGGGAGGGCGACACTGAGGGGCGCCCCCCACCCAGGGGCCGTGGCGAAGCAAGGGGCCTGCTGCTCAGAAAAGGATAAGAAGTGGTTTCTCCTCCCCTCTTCCCTTCCTCATCCTGCAGCCCGCGCCTCCCCCCTCCGCCGCGCTGCGCACGGATGGCGGCGGGAGCCGCAGAGGTGTGTGTGTGCCGGGGGGAGGCGGTACCGGGTCCTCGATGCCCACGGGACTACGTCCTCTTCTAGGGACTGGGGTGGGGGGCTGACCCCTGCCACGGCCCAGGAATTTCCATGGGGGTAGGAGGATGTCCCCCATAGAGTCCGGTGGGGGGGCCGCTACCCCCGGGTGCTGCCCGCTCCAAGGGACTCCCGGAGCCCAACGGAGGAGCTGAGTAATGCGGGCTCTCTCCATGCCCATGTTGGGGGTGGGGGGCAGCCCTTTGGCCGGGGCTTCTGACAGAGCGTTGCCTGCCCTAAAGGATGGGACGGAGGAGGGGGCGTGATTCGGCAGCCGGAGGCTTGAGGACGTTTGCAGACTAGCGGGGGGCGCTGCTGCCCGGAGGGGCTCTCGAGGTGGAGAGGGCCGCCTCGCTCCGGCTGGGGGTGGGGGGCGCGCCGGCCGCGGGTGCAGCGTCGGGGGCTGCGAGGTCGCCGCGCCGTCGGTGCCCCGGACAGGGACTCCAGGGATCCCAGGGGTCGGGGGTCGGCGCCTGGGGTCGCGCCGCGCCTACCTGCCTACGAAATTCTCGAGCACCGAGCTCTTGCCGGCGCTCTGGCCGCCCACCACGGCGATCTGCGGCAGGTCGAGGTCCGCGTTCTGGCCGATGGCAGAGAAGGCGTCTTGCAGCCGGTTGACCAGCGGGATGAGATCTTCCATGCCGCGGTTGCCCATGGCTGCGGCGGGCCCCGCAGGCTGCGATCCGGCTGCCGCTCGCGCTCCCGGCTCCGACTCCGGCTCCGCCGCTGCAGCCTCGCGCCTCGACTGCCTGAGCCGCGCGGCCCCCGCCCCTCGGGGATCGGAGCGAGCACCGCTGCCGGAAGCCGCCAGGGGGAGCCCGCGACGCTGAGGGCCGGCCGCCGTGCGCAGGCGCCGCCCGCGGCACCATGGGTGTTGTAGTTTTAACCTTCTGCGGCTTTCGGGGTGCTTTGGCAGTGTCTAGGGTGCGCGGACGGATGCTGCGCAGAATATATTTGTCAATGGGTGGGGTCTCACTCCTAGTACGAGGCCTCTTGGATAGTGGTCATGGCTGTTTCACTCTCTCTTACCGATGAGGAAACTGAGGCCTGGAGAGTAGATGGGCTTCCTCTGAGGTCATAGCTTCCTGACCCGGAGTTCCCCTTCACCTCGCGGCTTTCTACCCCTAGATCCTGACTCTGATCTCCAACATGTCCCTTTCTGCCTTTGGTCCTCAGTTTCCTTGTTTCTAGAAGGAGAAATTTGGAGCACGAATTTAACAAATATTTACTACGTACCTGCTAGAAGCCAGGCCCTGTCCTAGGCACTGAAGATTGAGCAACGAATTAGACAGCCAAGGCCTCTGCCCTCATAGATCTTGCATCAAGCTGGTGAGACCAACAGTAAATGAATAAGCAGATACATTAAATAGTAAAAATGAAAATAGTTTATAGTAAGAGGGATGGAGGAAATAAACAGTGTGAAAAAAGGTATCATTGTGGGTGTGGAAAGTTCACATTGACTTGGGAGGAGTCGGGGGACTTCTCTGCAGAAGTGACATTTAAGAAGAGACCAGAACGATGAGAAGGAGCCAGCAGCAAGCAGATCGGGGGAAGAGCATGCCAGGCTGAATGACCAGCAAGTGCAGAGGCCCTGATGCCTGAAAGGCCCTTCTTGGGAGAGTTGGAAGCTCTTGCCCTAGAGAGTGGAAATCTTTGCTCCAGCCCATCAGGATGGTGGTAAACCAGCATAAAACAGTGAGATTCTGCTGGGCAAGGCGGCTCACGCCTGTAATCCCAGCACTTTGGGAGGCCGAGGCGGGCGGATCACGAGGTCAGGAGATCGAGACCATCCTGGCTAACACGTCTCTACTAAAAATACAAAAAATTAGCCGGGCATGGTGGCAGGCGTCTGTGGTCCCAGCTACTCAGGAGGCTGAGGCAGGAGAACGGCATGAACCCGGGAGGTGAAGCTTGCAGTGAGCCGAGATCGCGCCACTGCACTCCAGCCTGGGCGACAGGCTCCGTCTCAAAAAAAAAAAAAAAAAAGCAGTGGGATTCAAATCCAAGGCTCCTACAATCCTGCCCTGCTTACCCTTTCACACGGAGAGACCATGGGGCCATGAGCCCAGCCATCCACCTCTGCATTTAAGAAACCTAATTAGTATTCATGGCGGAGGCTAGGAAGGGAAGGCTAGCCTACACTGTGCTTATGGGGAGTCAGTGAGTCATTTCCCTGTGCTGTGAACAGTGTGGGGGCACTGCTGACAAAGTGGTCTGTGAATTGAAGACTGTTCACTTACTCATCCATTTAATGCGTATTTGTTGAGCCAGGTACTACGCTAGACTCCAGAGATAAAGCAGTGAGCAAAATGGACAAAGTCCTTACCCACATGTGGCTGACAATTCAGTGGAAAAAGACAGACAATATGCAAATAGGGCAATACCGATGGCCCTGTTAGATGGTGTGCCCTGCAGAGGCAGAAAGCAGGGGCGGGGTAGGGTGGTGTTGCTATTGTGAAGATGGTGATCGGAGAGTGACCCTTGTGGGGAGAAATCTTCGAGGCAGACATGGAGAACAAGCAGGCCCTCTCCCTAGTAGCACAAGGGAGTGGATTAGGAGCCTAATCTGGGCCTTAAACAAGCTGCATGACCCAGGTCCCTCCACGTCTCTGAACCTCAGTTAACTAATCTGGATAATGGGGATAATAATAGATCAAATGCCTGTGTAGGGTACAGCCCAGGCCTGGTGCTTAGGGGGTCCTTATTAAGCTGCAGCTGTGAGGATGCCAATGATGACAGCTCACCAGACAGCTGGAGCATCAGTGCCACACAACTTGCATCCTGGCAGCTGTTCCATGCCAACCTGTTATTATGCTCTGAGGACAAAAGAAGGCAGAGATGGGAGCCTGGATGAGTGGCACCAGGAGGGGGTGCAGTTTATAGATGTCTGCCTAGAGGGCATCATGGCGGGCTTTTAATATTATTTATTTATTTATTTTATTTATTTTTGAGACGGAGCCTCACTCTGCCACCAGGCTGGAGTGCAGTGGCGCGACCTCAGCTCACTGCAACCTCTGCCTCCTGGGTTCAAGCGATTCTCCTGCCTCAGCCTCCCGAGTAGCTGGGACTACAGGTATGTGCCACCACCACGTCTAGCTAATTTTTGTATTTTTTGTTTGTTTGTTTATTTTTTGAGATGGAATCTCACTCTGTTGCCCAGGCTGAAGTGCAGTGGTACGATCTTGGCTCACTGCAACCTCCATCTCCCGGGTTCAAGCGATTCTTCTGTCTCAGCCTCCCAAGTAGCTGGGACTACAGGCACGTGCCACCACACCTGACTAATTTTTTTGTATTTTTAGTAGCGATAGGGTTTCACCGTGTTAGCCAGGATGGGCTCGATCTCCTGACCTCATGATTTGCCCGCCTCTGCCTCCAAAAGTGCTGGGATTACAGGTGTGAGCCACCATGCCCGGCCAATTTTTGTATTTTTAGTAGAGACGGGGTTTCACCATGTTGGCCGGGATGGTCTCGATCTCTTGACTTGTGATCTGCCTGCCTCAGCCTCCCAAAGTGTTGGGATTACAGGCACGAGCCACTGCACCCAGCCTTTTTATTTATTTATTTATTTATTTGAGACGTAGTCTCACTCTGTCTCCCAGGCTGGAGTGCAGTGTGGCGATCTCAGCTCATTGCAACCTCCGCCTCCCGGGTTCAAGTGATTCTCCTGCCTCAGCCTCCCAAGTAGCTGGGACTACAGTCGTGT
Source organism: Piliocolobus tephrosceles (assembly GCF_002776525.5). Lineage (NCBI taxonomy): Eukaryota > Metazoa > Chordata > Mammalia > Primates > Cercopithecidae > Piliocolobus > Piliocolobus tephrosceles. The sequence goes on from NC_045447.1 coordinate 10,277,522, forward strand.
GCCACCACACCCAGCTAATTTTTTGTATTTCTTTCTTTCTTTCTTTTTGAGATGGAGTCTTGCTCTGTCACTCAGGCTAGAGTGCAGTGGTGTGATCTCAGCTCACTGCAACCTCTCCCTCTCAGGTTCAAGGAATTTTCCTGCCTCAACCTCCTGAGTAGATGGGATTACAGGTGCTTGCCACCGTGCCCAGCTAATTTTTGTATTTTTAGTAGAGACGGGGTTTCACCATCTTGGCCAGGCTGGTCTCAAACTCCTGACCTCATGATCTGCCTGCCTCGGCCTCCTAAAATGCTGGGATTATAGCTGTGAACCACTATGCCCAGCCAGCTTTTATTATTTTTACTTTTTTCCCCCTAATTGCAATATTGAAAGTTATTGTAAAACCAGACTTTACACAAGTATTTAAAAACTTCTGGTCATCCTCTCACCTAGAGATAACCACTATAGCTTAGGTTTTATTATCTGGCTTTGTTTTTCATATATATACATATTCATTTTGTTTCATTTTGTTTTTACAGAAATGAGATCATACTAAGTATCCTATACTGCTGTATCACTGACACCAGGCCAGCAGCCTGGCGTCACATAGAGTTGGTTGAAAAGAAGAATCTCAGGGCCAGATGTGGTGGCCCACGCCTGTAATCCCAGCTCTTTGGGAGGCCAAGATGGGTGGATCACTTGAGGCCAGGAGTTTGAGACCAGACTGTCCAACGTGGCAAAACCCCATCTCTACTAAATACACAAAAATTAGCTGGGCACGGCAGCCCCCGCCTGTAATCCCAGGTGCTTGGGAAGCTGAGGTGGGAGAATTGCTTGAACCCGGGAGGCAGGGGTGGTGGTTGCATCAAGCCGAGATCATGCCATGCACTTCAGCCCGGGTGACAGAGCAAGACTTCTCAAAAAAAGAAAAGAAAAGAAAAGAAAAGAAATGGCTTCTTGACTCTCTCTTGAGCTCCCAAAGCTTTTTTGTTCTTTGGTTTGTTTTTAGAGATAAGATAAACCTTGCTCAGCTGACCAGGCTGGATTGAGCTGCAGAAGCATAATCGCAGCTCCCTGTAGCCTCAAACTCCTGGGCTCAAGTGAGCTTCCTGCCTCAGTCACCCAAATAGCTGAAACTACAAGTGCATACCACCATGGCCAGTTAGTTAAAACAATTTATTTTTGTACAGACAGGATCTTGCTTTGTCACCCAGGTTGGTTTTGAACTCCTGGCTTCAAACGATACTACTGTTTTGGCCTCCCAAAGTGCTGGCACTATAGGTGTGAGCCACCATCCGTGGCTGAGCTCCCAAAGTTTTGACCACCAACTGTGCCGGGCAAAAATTTTTTTTTTTTTTTTTTTGAGACAGAGTCTTGCTCCTGCTCCAAGCTGGAGTGCAGTGGCGTGATCTCTGCTCACTACAACTTCTGCCTCCCGGGCTCAAGCAATTCTCCCGCTTCTGCCTCCTGAGTAGCTGGGATTACAGGTGCCCACCATTATGCCCAGCTAATTTTTGTGTTTTTAGTACAGATGGGGTTTCATCATGTTGGCCAGGCTGGCTTTGAACTCCTGGCCTCAAATTACCCACCCGCCTCGGCCTCTCAACGTGCTGAGATTACAGATGTGGGCCACCACGCCCAGCCCTGGGCAGATTATTAACAGCAGGAGTGTTTACTGGGCATTTCCTCCCAGCCCATTTGCTGTGCTGAGGGATTCACCTGTACTGTCTCCCAACCTTGAGAAAGAAGTTTTTTTTCTGAGATGGAGTTTTGCTTTTGTCACCCAGGCTGGAGTGCAATGGTGCAATCTCAGCTCACTGCAACCTCCACCTCCCAGGTTCAAGCAATTCTCCTGCCTCAGCCTCCCAAGTAGCTGGGATTACAGACACGTGCCACCATGCCCGGCTAATTTTTGTATTTTTAGTAGAGATGGGGTTTCACCATGTTGGTCAGGCTGGTCTCGAACTCCTGACCTCGGGTGATCCACCCACCTTGGCCTCCCAAAGTGCTGGGATTACAGGCGTGAGCCACCGTGCCCTGCCGAGAAAGAAGTTTTATTAGCCTCCTTTGACAGATGAGGAAACTGAGGCACAGAGAGGTTAGTGAAGAACATGTCTGAGGTCACATAGCCAAGAAATGATGGCGTCAAGGTGTGGACGGATGTCAGTTTGACTCAGAGCTTCCATATTTACATCCCACACTATGCCAGTTCTAGTAATCGATGGTTTTCTCCCAGGGATGCTGTGTGGAGAATACATATTTTTAGTGCACATAAAATAAAACATGAGCCCTTTCTTTTTTTTTTTTTTTTTTTGAGATGGAGTCTTGCTCTATCACCAGGCTGGAGTGCAGTGGTGCGATCTCAGCTCACTGCAACCTCCGCTTCCTGGATTCAAGCGATTCCCCTGTCTCAGCCTCCCAAGTAGCTGGGACTGCAGGCACTTGCCACCAAGCCTGACTAATTTTTTGTATTTTAGTAGAGGTGGGGTTTCACCATGTTGGCCAGGATGGTCTTGATCTCCTGACCTTGTGATCCGCCCGCCTCGGCCTCCCAAAGTACTGGGATTACAGGCATGAGCCACCATGCCTGGCCAAAACATGAGCCCTTTCTGACAGTGCTTATGTTAAATACTTACACAGCTCAATAAATGCCAGTTAAATTGAGCAGTGGCCTTAGTACATAGCCCCAGGGTCAAGTCATTATATTTAGTCACTAAGTCTGCTCAGGGTCTGGCTCTTTGGAGTCATCCATTCATTCATTCATTTTTTCCACAGGTATGGATCAGTGGCTACTTTGTGCCAGATCTCAGCAAGACAACAGGGGGATGAAGAGGTTAATAAGATGCAGGGATCATCCTGCTGGAATGGGAGTCACAGGGGAGGGGTTAAGGGGACCAGGTGCATGGAACAAAGGCACCTGGCACAGCCTGGGGCAGGGTCACTACTGAGGAAACAGCTGTGTCAGACTGGGCCTTCTCTACATGGTTGCAGGCTGGGCACCAATATTTCCTATGGGCTTTGGGGCTCTGGCAGTCCAGGCGTCTGTGCCTGCACCACCTCATCTCCCGTTGAAGGGCTGCCCGTGAGCCTGGAACAGGGTAGGTGCCCATGTGTGCTGATCATGCCATGGTTAGGTCTGAAGCCAGACTGCCTGGTGCTCAAATCCCACCTCTGTCACTTTCTAACCTGATGACCTTGGGCAAGTCATTTTACCTTCCAAAGATTCAGTTTCTTCATCTGTAAAAGGAGGATTATAATAACCCCTAACTCATAGGATTGTGTGAAGGTTCAGTAATGTAATAATAACTTAGGTAAATCATCCAACAGTGCCTGGAACTGTGAATAATGAGAGCTACAAATAGTGTCATCATAACCATCATCACCAATAGTGTCATCATAACCATCATCACCATTGCACTGTCCAAAGAAACTTCTTCGGTGTTGTGAAGGTAGCTTAGGGTGTGGCTGGATGCGGTAAGGAAGGAGAGAGAGTCTGTTATCCACCAGTCAGTCCTGTCTGGCAGAGATGGCCAAACTAGAGCCCTAAGTCAGGACCTACCCTGGGTCCCCTGGAAGGTAGGGGCAGCAACAAGCTCGCGCCCGTCTGGCTATTCCCTGCCTCTGTCCTCTGCCTTTCACACTCCATTTATTTTTAGGAAAAGGCACAGGTGGGCGACAGCCACTGGGGACGCCACGTGATTAGCATATGGTCTTATATATTTCTCTGCCTCTTGTCTGACTTGGAGCTATTGCCAAATACAGCCTGCTCCCAGGGATTCTGAGCTGGGGCATCTGGTGGGGGCGCCCACCTTATGACCTATGCTGGGTGCCTCACTGGAACATGCCTTTGTAGGGTGATGGACACAGATATCAAAAGCACGAAGGGCTACTATGATGAACACTAACCCGAGGAAAGAGGGAAGAAATTGCATCCTGAAGCAATCCATTCATTTACTCATCATTCACTAATTTAATCAGCCTTCACCACACAGACCTGTGATGCGCAGGGTTCTGAGCTGGGTCCCAAGGACATGAGGACAACTTGGCAGGTGCTTTCTACCATCATGGGCACACGACATTGCTGAGGACAGAAATAGTGCAAGGTGGGGAGGTGGTAGGTTACAAGATAAAGAAGCTATAGTCAATAGCCAGTTAGAAAGAGTACTGGGAAAATAGCAATAATAGCTACCATAGAAACCGTTCAAGTACCAGGTGAAGAGGCCTGTGAAACTGTAACTTAACACAAGGCTTAAATAAATAGAGATGTTCACGGCCGGGCGCAGTGGCTCATGCCTGTAATCTCAGCACTTTGAGAGGCTGAGGTGGGGGGATCACGAGGTCGAGAGATCGAGACCATCCTGGCCAATATGGTGAAACCCCATCTCTACTAAAAATACAAAAATTAGCCGGGCATGGTGGCACACGCCTATAGTCCTAGCTACTCAGGAGGCTGAGGAGAATCGCTTGAACCCGGGAGGCAGAAGTTGCATTGAGCAGAGATCGTGCCACTGCACTCTAGCCTGAAGACAGAGCAAGACTCTGTCTCAAATAAATAAATAAATAAATCAGACATTCACCTCATTCTTTTCCCCTTCCTTCCTTCCTTCCTTCCTCCTTCCTTCCTTCCTTCCTTCTTCTTTTTTTTTTTGGAGACAGGGTCTCGCTCTGTTGCCAAGGCTGTAGTGCAGTGGTACGATCATGGCTCACTGTAGACTTGACCTCTCTGGCTCAAGTGATCCTCTTACCTCAACCTCCCAAGTAGCTGAGACTACAGGCACGCACCACTATGCCCAGCTAATTTTTAGTTATTTGTAGAGACGGTGATCTCCCTATATTGTCCAGCCTGGTCTCGAATTTCTGGGCTCAAGGAATCCTCCCACCTTGGCCTCTCAAAGTATTGGGATTATAGGTGTGAGTCATAACACCTGGCCCATTTACCTCCTTAAACTGAAAAACCGGGGGTAAAGATGTTAGTTTTTCTCCAATTTAAACATATTTAGTGCAACACCAATCAAAATTCTGATGAGGTCCAGGTTTGGTGGCTCATGCCTGTAATCCCAGCACTTTGGGAGGCCAAGGAGGGCAGATCATCCGAAGTCAGGATTTTGAGACCAGCCTGGCCAACATGGTGAAACCCCATCTCTACTAAAAATACAAAAAATGAGCTGGATGTGGTGGCGCACGCCTGTATTCCCAGCTACTTGGGAAGTTGAGACACAAGAATCACTCAAACCCAGGAGGCAGAGGTTGCAGCGAGCCAAGATTGCACCACTGCACTCCAGTTTGGGCGAGATAGCAAGACTCTGCCTCAAAAACAAACAAAAATTCTGGTGGGATTTCAGAGGCTGGGGAAGGTTTGACAAAATTCTATAAAGTATCTGAAAAAAAATACATAATTGGGAATTAGCAAAAATTTTTTAAAGAATGACAATGTCAGGGGCTTGTACTATCAGAGGTAAACATATTCTAAAGCTATAATCATCAAAGTATATGGCTTCATCATGAGAAGGGATAGATAGAGTCCATGAGAAGGGATAGATAGATAAAGTACTGGAGCAGAATAGGTCTGGAAGGCCTGGCACAGTGGCTCACGCCTGTAATCCTAGCACTTTGGGAGGCCAAGGTAGGTAGATCACTTGAGGTCAGGAGTTCCAGACCAGCCTAGTCAACACAGTGAAACCCCATCTCTACTGAAAATACAAAAATCAGCCAGGTGTGGTGGCGCATGCCTGTAGTCTCAGCTACTCAGGATGCTGAGGCAGGAGAATCACTTAAACCAGGGAGGCAGAGGCTGCAGTGAGCCGAGATCACACCACTGCACTCCAGCCGGGGTGACAGAGCAAAACTCTGTCTCAAAAAAACAAAACAAAACAAAAACACGAGTCCACTCCACTATACACCTGGGATGGTAATGTCCCTGCATTTTATAAGCTGGTGAGCTCACTTCACATCATATTGTGGGTGTTTATCCTTTGAAAACATAATTTCTGATGGCTGTGCACTGTTCCTTAAAAGGTGACGCCATGACCTATTTAGCTATTCCCCTAAAGTTGATTCTTTTCCAGACAGCTATTATAAATAATGTTTTGGCTGAGTGTGGTGGCTCACACCTGTAATCTCAGCACTTTGGGAGACCATGGCAGGAGAATCACTTGAGCCTATGAGTTCAAGACCAGCCCGGGCAACATAGTGAAACCCCTGTCTTTAAAAAAAAATACAAAAATTAGCTGGGCATGGTGGCATGGGCCTGTAGTCCCAGCTGCTCAGGAGGCTGAGGTAGGAGGCTCCATTGAGCCAGCGAGGAAAAGGCTGCAGTGAGCTGTGATCGTTCCACTGCACTCCAGACTGGGAGACAGAGTAAGACCATATCTCTTTTTTTTTGTTTTGTTTTGAGACAGAGTTTTGCTCTTGTTTCCCAGGCTGGAGTGCAATAGCACGATCTTGGCTCACTGCAACCTCTGCCTCCCAGGTTCAAGCGATTCTCCTACCTCAGTCTCCTGAGTAACTGGGATTACAGGTGCCCACCACCACGCCCAGCTAATTTTTTGTATTTTTAGTAGAGACAGGGTTTCACTACGTTGGCCAGGTTGGTCTCGAACTCCTGACTTCAGGCGATCCACCCACCTTAGCCTCCCAAAGTGCTGGAATCACAGGCGTAAGCCACCGCGCCCAGCTGACCCTGTCTTAAAAAAAAAAAAAAAGAAAGAAAGAAAGAAAAAAGAAAAAAATATATAAATGTTTCCATGAACAACCTGCTATCTTGTAAAAGTCTCATTTCTGATTATTTTCTTAGGCTAGACTCCTACAAGTGGTGTTACTGGGTCAAAGGTGCAAGATTCCTTTTTTTTTTTTTCGAGATGGAGTTTCACTCTTGTCACCCAGGCTGGAGTGCAATGGTGCGATCTTGGCTCACTGCAACCTCTGGCTTCCGGGTTCAAGCAAGTCTCCTGCCTCAGTTTCCCGAGTAGCTGGGATTACAGGCGTCTGCCACCATGCCTGGCTAAGTTTTGTATTTTTAGTAGAGATGGGGTTTCACCATGTTGGCCAGGCTGGTCTTCAACTCCTGACCTCAGGTGATCTGCCCGCCTCGGCCTCCCAACGTGCTGGGATTACAGGCGTGAGCCACCACATCGGCCCAAGATTCTTGATATAAAATTTGCAAATTGCTTTCCAGAAACATGAACCAACACAGGAAGTTAGTGCTGGCTTTCCACCTTCACCAGCACAAGCATTATTTTTAGTTTTTTCACTTTGGCAATTTGTTAAGCTACTTCTGTGCCAGGTGCCAGTGCTAAGCATTATGTAATGTCATCCTTACCACCCCGGGAGGGGGCACACATTTCACCAAGGAGGAAACCAGCTAAGAGGCCTCTCCCCCAGCCAGTGTCACCTAGCCACAAAGCAGGGGAGTCACGATTCAATTCTGGACTTCTCCAACGCTAGCACCCAGATCAAGGTGTCAACGTGCTTGCTTGGCAGCCTGGGCAGTCTTTTATTTTTATTTTTTGAAATGGAGTCTTGCTCTGTCCTCCAGGCTGGAATGCAGTGACGTGATCTCGGCTGCAACATCTGCCTCCTGGGTTCAAGCGATTCTTCTGCCTCAGCCTCCCGAGTAGCTGAGATTACAGGCGCTCGCCACCACACCTGGCTAATTTTTTTTTTTTTATTTTTAGTAGAGGCGTAGTTTTACTATGTTGGCCAGGCTGGTCTCGAACTCCTGACCTTAAGTGATCCACTCGCCTGGAGCTCCCAAAGAGCTGGGATTACTGGGGTGAGCCACTGTGCCCAGTAGAGCCTGGGCAGTCTTGACTCGCCCATCTCTCCTCACTGATTCCGTCTTGGTTTTCACGGGAACAGTTTTTCTAATTGGTAGATTTGATGCTGTCACTCTTGAGGTTCACACCCTTTACTGTGTGCTCCCTACCCTTAGGGGATAAAGCCTACTCCTCAGCCCAGCGTTCCAAGTCCCCACCCTCCAGGCTGCCTGTTCACCCATAAGCGCCGACGTCCCCCGGCCCCGGAAGCCACCCCGCTCTCCGGCCTCGCCGAGTCACTTTCGCGCCTCTTAAATCCTAGCTCTTCCGCGGCTAGTCCAGGCCGAGTTAGGCTCCTGGGCCGCAAACCGTCTGCCGCAGAGCCAGTCCAGAGCTTTGGAGCGGTGCTCGGCACATGACTGCAGTGATTTATGGACACGCAAGTTCTATTGCCTGAGCACCCTCAGTCAACGCGCTCCGCCTGCCCTGGTCTGCGCGCCGCCAGCGCCCCCGCGCGCCCTGCCCGCCCAACGTTGGCGCGGAAGGCTGGGCGAGGAGTCGCCGGGCTGTGACACGCGCAAGGCAGGGAGCCACAGAGAAGGGAGACTGAACTGCTACTTAGTCCAGGAGAGGTGGCTCACCCCTGTAATCCCAGCACTTTGGGAGGCCAAGGCAGGCGGATCACTTGAGGTCAGGAGTTCGAGACTAGCCTGACCAACATGGTGAAGCCCCGTCTCTATTAAAAAATACAAAAATTAGCCGGGAGTGGTGGCCTGCGCCTGTAGTCCTAGGTATTCCGGAAGCTGAGGGCGGGGGGACCACTTGAACCCAGGTGACAGAGGTTGCGGTGAGCCCAGATGGCGCCACTGTACTTCAGCCTGGGCGACAGAGTGAGACTCCGTCTCAAAAAAATAAAAAATAAATAAAAGAATTACTACTTAGTAGCCAAGGATTGTTACGGCGCGGGGACGGGGGATACAGTGGTTGTTAAGGGGTCCTTGGGGGCAGGACCATTTTAGGTGCAGGATGAGGGAGCAGGGCTCTCTTTGTCTCTCCCTTTCTTTTTAAAATTTTTATTTTTAAATATTTATTTATTTATTTATTTTTTGAGACGGAGTCTCGCTCCGTCGCCAGGCTGGAGTGCAGTGGCGCGATCTCGGCTCACTGCAACCTCCGCCTCCCGAGTTCAAGGAATTCTCCTGCCTCAGTCTCCCGAGTAGCTGGGACTACAGGCAGGCACCACCATGCCCGGCTAATTTTTTTTGTATTTTTAGTAGAGACGGGGTTTCACCATGTTGGCCAGGATAGTCTAAATCTCTTGACCTCGTGATCCGCCCGCCTCGGCCTCCCAAAGTGCTGGGATTACAGGCGTGGGCCACCACGCCCGGACTATTTATTTTTTTGACAGCTCTTGCTCTGTCGCTCAGGCTGGAGTGCAGTGGCACGATCTCAGCTCACTGCAGCCTGTGCCTCTCGGGCTCAAGTGATCCTCTTGTCTTAACCTTCCGAGTAGCTGGGACTACAGACGCCCGCCACCACGCCTGGCTAATGTTTGAATTTTTTGTAGAGAGGGATTTCACCATGTTGCTCAGGCTGGTCTCGAACTCCTGGGTTAAATCGATCCTACAGCCTCGGCCTCCCAGAGTACTGAGATTACAGGCAGGAGCCACCGCGCCCGGCCCCTGGGGTTGTTTTTTGATAATTGGACTCGACCCTCCTCACGCACTCCTTCCTTAGCCAAATTTACTGAGAAAGGACTTTGAGGTGGACTCCCCCTCCACCCCTCCGTGGGCAAACTCCTGCCAGACTGTAAGACCTTAGCCGTCCTCTCGCCTGGCCTGGGTCCCTCGAATGAATGTACATCCGCCAACTGCGCGCCCTCTCCCACCGCAGCCCCGCGCCGGGCCCCAGGATCGCAGGACCGCAGGACCGCAGGACCGCGGCGGCCGCAGGAAGGTCGGTTGGGAACAGGTCTTTCTGGAAGTCCCCCTCGATGCCCCCGCGGGATGGCTGACCCTTCCGGACGGCAGACGGACCTTGGTCTCCGAGCCTCCCCTTCGCGATGCGGCGGACGCGGTTCGGAAGGTGTGCGCCGCCCAGGACCCCCCTCGCACCTGCTGGCGCTCCGCAGCCGCCCCCGCAGCGTGGCGGGTGCACTGGGCGGGCGCGGGTGGCGCGGCCGGCGGCACCTGGACCTCCCGTCCCCCAGAGGGCGCTGCCCCGGCCGGCCCCGCCCATATTTGGGCCTTACGAGCCCACAGGCCCCGGAGAAGCCGCGGGGAGGCCGGGAGCCCGCGGGCCGGAGCCGCCCGGCCGGAGCGTGGGGGCTGGGCGGCCGGCCCACCCGTGGGGGCGACTTGAGCGTTGAGGGCGCGCGGGGAGGCGAGGTGCGGGGCTGGGGGCGGCGGGATCGTGGGGATCCGCGCGCGAGCTGGCTGTGTCTGCGGAGGAGGGGCCTGGCGGGGTGGGAGCGGGCGGAGTGGGGCTCGAGGAGGTGGCGATGGTGGGGAGAAGCAGTCCCACGGGGCTCAGGACCGCGGTGATGGGGTTGGACGGGTGCCGATGTTATTGACACCTGGGGCCAGGAGAGGGTTGCGGTATTGAAAAGGGGGTGTGAGTGGGGAAGTGATGGGCGCGGAGAGAGGCTGAGGCTGAGTGTGGGAGGATGGAGCCGCCAGAAATGGAGAGAGGGAGGGATTTGAAGGAGGGGCTGTTGGCAGTGTCTGGGGGGCATTGGCAGTAGGGTGGTTGAATCTTGCCCCTGGCAGGATTGGCGGTAACTTGGAAGGATGGGCCAAGCGAGTGTGGCAGGCTCTTGGCAGGACTGGGAGTGCAGCTGTGAAAGCTCCTCTGCAGTCGTTGCAGGCTGTGGCTTGGGAGAGTAGCCGTGGATGGAAGGGGAGCAGGCCTGACCTATGGTGGGGACCCCTGGCCTTACTCTGCTTTCTGCCCCTAGCCATCATGTTCAACCAGCAGCAGCAGCAGCAGCTCCAGCAGTTACAGCAGCAGCAGCTCCAGCAGCAGCAATTGCAGCAGCAGCAGTTACTGCAGCTCCAGCAACTGCTCCAGCAGTCCCCACCACAGGCCCCGTTGCCCATGGCTGTGAGCCGGTGAGTTCCCCCTCAGGGGGCGATGGCTTCAGCCTTGCCACTCTGACCCATGTCTCGGAGCTCCCGATCCCCATCCTTTTTCCCAGTGCCATCCCCATTTGAGTCCTGGAGATCACCCGTTCCACAGAGTGGGGCAGTGAATGGAGGTGAGAAGTCTTGGGAAGAAGGAAAGTCTGACTTTCCAAATAACCCTCTGACACCCCCTCCCAACACACAGGGGCCTCCCCGCACAGCAGCCACAACAGCCGCTTCTGAATCTCCAGGGCACCAACTCAGCCTCCCTCCTCAACGGCTCCATGCTGCAAAGAGCTTTGCTTTTACAGCAGTTGCAAGGTATGGATGGCCCCAGGCCTCTTCTCAGTCTCTTTTAGTGTAGCTCCCTAGCAACCCATTGCACTAAATCTCAACTCCACACAGCAACCCTCAGAGGGAGCTATTCTTGGCATCCTAGTTCACTCATGAGGACACTGAGGCTCCAGGAGGTGAAAGTCCCTAAGCTGCTAATTTGAATGCAGATCTGTCTGATCACAGAGGTGTGTCCTTGGCCGTGGTGCTGGCTCTTTGGGTGGTACTCAGTACACTTCACTCACATTCAGATTAGATGCCATTTGACAGAAGAGGAAGCTGAGAAGGGAAATCATTTGCCTTGCATCAGCAGTGGCTAAGCTGGGCCGACGCCTGGGCCTCTTGACCATCCAGATATCTGAGTGGTTGTCTCTAGCCCTGTGCGTTAAGCCTGTGGCTTTGTCTCAATTTCCCAATAGGAGAGCAGTCTCAGCTCTTCCTTCTAAGATGCTGCTCCTTTTTTTTTTTTTTTTTTTGAGACAGAGTTTTGCTCTGTCACCCAGGCTGGAGTGCAATGGTGCAATCTTGGCTCACTGCAACCTCCGCCTCCTGCGTCCGGTCCAAGCAATTCTCCTGCCTTAGCCTCCTGAGTAGCTGGAATTATAGGTGCCCATGACTACGCCCAGCTAATTTTTATATTTTTAATAGAGACGGGGTTTCCCCATGTTGGCCAGGCTAGTCTTGAACTCCCGACCTCAGGTGATCCACCCACCTTGGCCTCCCAAAGTGCTGGGATTATAGGTGTGAGCCACTGTGCCCAGCCAATATGCTGCTCCTGATTCTACTGATAACCCCCTAAAGAGAGGTACAACCACAATCCCATTTTACAGACAAAGAAACTGAGGCCCAGAGGGGGGTCATGTGCCCAAGATTACATAACAAGTCGGTATTGATTAGACGGTGGTCACTCTGTGGACCTGTCAGGGCCACATGGGTGTGGACGGTCCTGGGAACTGACTTAAAAATGATAAGCAGGTAGGTAGGGGGAGAACCACACACAGGGACCTGCCACATATACATATACATTTTCCTTTTCCTCTTTCCCGTTTAAAAAATTACAGCCTTCGGCCATGGGCTGTGGCTCACGCCTGTAATCCCAGCACTTCGGGAGGCCAAGGTGGGAGGATCACATGAGTCTAGGAGTTTGAGAACAGCTTGGGCAACATGGTGAAACTCTGTCTCTATTAAAAATACAAAAATTAGGCCAGGCGCGGTGGCTCACACCCATAATCCCAGCATTTTGGGAGGCCGAGGTGGGCAAATCACGAAGTCAGGAGATCGAGACCATCCTGGCTCACATGGTGAAACCCCGTCTCTACTAAAAATACAAAAATTAACTGAGTGTGATGGTGTGCGCCTATAGTCCCAGCTACTCGGGAGGCTGAGGCAGGAGAATTGCTTGAACCCGGGAGGTGGAGGTTATATTGAGCCGAGATCACCTCCAGCCCAGTGACAGAGCAAGACCTTGTCTCAAAAAAAGAAAAAAGAAAAATACAAAAATTAGCTGGGTGTGGTGGCGTGCGCCTATAATCCAAGCTACTCAGGAGGCTGAGGCATGAGAATTGCTTGAACCCAGGAGGCGGAGGTTGCAGTGAGCCAAAATTGCATCACTGCATTCCATCCTGGGTGACAGAGCAAGACCCTGTCTCAAAAAAAGAAAAAAAAAGAAAACAAATCACACTCTTGGCCAGATGCAGTGGCACGTGCCTGTAATCCCAACTCTTTGGGAGGCCAAGGCAGGAGGTTTGTTTGAGGCCAGGAGTTCAAGATCAGCCTGGGCAACATAGCAAGACCCTTTCTCAAAAACAAACAAAAGAATAAAAATCACACTCTTTAAAGTGGGAAAAACGGTTAAAAATGGGGATAGGAAAACCCACAGTGTCATCTGTTGACTCACTCACCACCTGAAGAAAACCACCAGTCAGCATATTTGTCTGTTTCATCCCATTTTTCTTCTAGGCACAGACTTGGGGATTTGTATCTGATGATGGTGATTGATATAAGTCCCAGGCTGTACCTTGTTTCTTTTTCACTGAATAGAATGGCATGACCGTTTACCATAGGATTTGATCATCTGTGTTAAGATTATTTTTAAACACTGTTTAATATTGCACCAGAGGGCTATGCCTTTGTTTATCTAAACCTTCTTAGCTGTTTGGCTCTTTCCTTTTTTTTTTGCTTTTTTCTTTCTTTTGCTTTTTTTTATTTTTTGTTTTGTTTTGTTTTGGTTTTTTTTTTTTTTTTTTTTTTTTTTTTTTTTTGCTGTTTTAAGTAACCCTGGGATGAATATGATGTTTGAGAGTGTTTTCTCACTGAGTCAGGGGGGATGGATGTTTTATGGCTCTTGATAAGTATTGCCAAATTGCTTTCCTAAAGGACTGGACCAGTTTGCAATGCCACCAGCCACGTATGACACTGCCGGTCTCACCATGCCCACGGCAACACTGGGTATTATATACTTTTTATATATATATATAAACGTATATATACATATAATTAAGTTGGTTGGCAAAAAGAAGCTATGTCATGAATGTTTTAATTGACATTTCTTGGAGTGCTAGTGCAGTTAAACATTTTATATTTGTCTGTTGAACATTTTATTTCTTTTTGTGACTTGTCCATGTCCTTTGTTCATTTTTCTTTTAGGTTGTTTCATCTTTTGTCTTATTGTTTTTAAGAGCTGGTTGGCTCTCTGCATATATGTATATATGTGTTTGTTTCAAGTTAATGTTAATTGAACATTTACTATGTACCAGGCACATTTGTATATTTCATTGAATCCTCATAAAACATTGTGAGGCAGGTGCAATTATTATCCCCATTTTACAGATCAGGGAAATCAGGCTAAGCAGGGGGAACTGATTTGTTCAAGGTCACAGAGCTCGTACTGTAGAGTCTGGATTTGAACCCGGCACTCACAGCACAGCTGACCCATGCTTTAAGCTTTAACCACTGTGCTTCCCATCCCAGCACTGGGGCAAGAGTTCCAACTGCCTTTCATCCCTTAAATACTTCCCAAGCTCTGGGCCTCCCCTGAGGTGCAGAGCTGAATTAGATGATGTGAAGCAGAAAGCAGACAAGGAGCTGGATGTGGTGACTCACATCTGTAATCCCAGCACTTTGGGAGGCCGAGGTGGGCGGATCACCCTGAGGTCTGGAGTTTGAGACCAGCCAGCCAACATGGTGAAATCCTGTCTCTACTAAAAATCCAAAAATTAGCCAGGCATGGTGGTGGGTGTCTATAGTCCCAGCTACTTGGGAGGCTGAGGCAGGAGAATCACTTGAACCTGGGAGGTGGAGGTTGCAGTGAGCCAAGATCGCACCACTGCACTCCAGCCTGGACAATACACCGAGAATCCCTCTCAAAAACAAAACAAAACAAAAAAAGCAGACAAGGAAAGTATGTAGCTCGTCCTAGAACTGGAAGCTGGGGCCTTTGGGGACATAGTCTACAAAGGTCTGTTGGAGGAGAGACACCTATAGGGAGGTCTGAAGGGTGAATGGGAGTCAGCGGGTATAACAGCCCAGGCAGAGGGGACAGCAGATTCAAAGGCCCTGAGGCAGGATGTCTGAAGGACTGCACAGGGACATGTGACTGGAATATAGTGGGGACGTGTGGGGAGAATGGCAAGAAAGGAGACTGGAAAGGTGGGAAGGGCCAGACCATGCAGTGAGGAATGGGCTTTGCTGCCCAACAGCAGGGAGCTATGGACGTGTTTGGGCAGAAGGGAGAGATGAACTTAGAATATGGCTTGAGAAAGATGACTGCTGCCATCCTGTGCAAAAGCTGTGGCTGGAATTCAGGCAAAGGATCAAGCGGTTTTGGGAGGAGGCAGGGAGTGGGAGTGGGGATGGAGTGGGAAAGTCAGATGGGGAAGAGGCATGGGAGACAGAGTTGATAGGATCTGGGGATGGCTTGCATGGCATGGGGCAGAAAGAGGGAGGAATGATCTCACCTACTCTATGGCAGACTCTAAAGCATGCCTGAGGGCGAGCAGGGTTTTGGGGAATGCTAAAGGCAGCACCCCCACCCCTAGCTGGGGCAGAAAAGAGCGCTAAAGCCTCCTTCACCACGAGTGCCCAAGGTGAGACTGAGCCTGAGCTCTGGTCTCTTCCCTTCGGCTGCCCTTGGGTGGGAAGGTCCCTTTCAATTATCTGGGATGTTCCCATGATGCTCTGGGGCACTGACGCCTGACCCCACCTTCTGCTACCTGACCACAGTGTGACCCTTCTTCTCCTCACTTCTTGCCTGCAGGTAATCTCCGAGGCTACGGCATGGCATCCCCAGGCCTCGCAGCCCCCAGCCTGACAGCCCCCAGCCTCACACCCCCCCAACTGGCCACTCCAAATTTGCAACAGTTCTTTCCCCAGGCCACTCGCCAGTCCTTGCTGGGACCTCCTCCTGTTGGGGTCCCCATGAACCCCTCCCAGTTCAACCTTTCAGGACGGAACCCCCAGAAACAGGCCCGGACCTCCTCCTCTGCCACCCCCAATCGAAAGGTGAGTGATGGCTGGGGTGGGTCAGGTGGGGATGGGAGTGGGCGGGAGGGGACCCTGGATGTCAGCCCCAGCGCCACCCGCTCTGGCTCAGCCTGGGCCTTCGAACAGGTCACACTCCCTTTATGCCTCAGTTTCCTCATCTGTAAAATGAGGGGGCAGGAATGGACTTGTTTAGTGTTTCCCAAACTTCAAATATTCTTGTATCACCGAAGGGATTTTTGCCATGCACAAATACTACGAGTACTATCATTTACTTAATGTTTCTTTTTTTGAGACAAAGTTTCGCTCTTGTTGCCCAGGCTGAAGTACAATGGTGCAATCTTGGCTCACTGAAACCTCTGTTTCCCGGGTTCAAGCGATTCTCCTGCCTCAGCCTCCTGAGTAGCTGGGATTACAGGCATACACCACCATGCCTGGCTAATTTTGTATTTTTAGTAGAGTTGGTGTTTCTCCATGTTGGCCAGGCTGGTCTCAAACTCCTGACCTCAGGTGATCCACCTGCCTCAGCCTCCCAAAGTGCTGGGATTACAGGTGTGAGCCACTGTGCCCAGCTTAATGTTTCTTTTAAAGTTATCGGTGTGGCTGGGCCTGGGGTCTCACGCCTATAATCCCAGCACTTTAGGAGGCCGTGGTGGGTAGATCACCTGAGGTCAGAGGTTTGAAACCAGCCTGGCCAATATGGCGAAACCCCTTCTGTACTAAAAATACAAAAATGTCGCCGGGCATGGTGGTACACGCCTGTAATCCTGACTACTCAGGAGGCTGAGGCAGAAGAATCACTTGAACCCAGGAGGCGGAGGTTGCAGCCTGGTGAAGAAGAGTGAAACTCTGTCTCAAAAAATTAATAAATAAAAATAAAAATAAAATTATCGGGGCATGATGGTGCATGCCTGTAATGCCAGGGACTTGGGAGGCTGAGGTGGGAGGTTTGCTTGAGGCCAGGAGTTAGAGGCTGCAGTGAATTACGATCATACTACTGTACTCCAGCCTGGGTGACAAAGTGAGACCCTGTCTCAAAAAAAAAAAAAAAAATTCAGCACTGCTCAGTAGAAATAAAATACAAACAAGCCGTATATGTAACTTAAAATTTTCTGGTAACCACGTTATAAAGTAGAAAGAAATGGGCTAAATTAATATTACTAACTTATTTAACCCAATCCCATGTGAAACTATTATTTCGACCTGTCATCAATATAAAAAATGAGGCTTTTTATGTTCCTTTTTTAAAAACTATGAAATCTTCACAATCTGGTGTGTATCTGATACTGACCTCTCAATTCAGCCCGGCCAGTTTCAACTGCTCTCCCGAGGCTGTGGGGCGACTGTGTGGGATAGCATGGCTTGAATGAGTGAACTTCCTTTCTGTTACATTTGTTTTGAAAGGAAACATATCGTAACCTGACATTCTAAAAACTATCTAAGTTAATTGCCATTCACAGAAGTATAAGAAATTGCTGGGTGCAGTGGCTCACGCCTGTAATCCCAACACTTTGGGAGGCTGAAGAGGGCAGATCGTTTGAGGTCAGGAGTTCGAAACCAGCCTGGCCAACATGGTGAAACCCCGTCTCTACTAAAAACACAAAAATTAGCTGGGCCCTAGCAGCGGGTGCCTGTAATCCCAGCTACTCAGGAAGGCTGAGGTAGGAGAATCGCTTGAACCTGGAAGACAGAGGCTGCAGTCACCCAAGATCATGCACTGCAGCCTGGGCAACAGAGTGAGACTCCGTCTCAAACAAACAAACAAACAAACAAAGTATAGGAAATGTAACTGGGGTAGAACAATGCTATAAAATCCTAAGCTATGCCCTGTTGCCGGCTATAGGTTCCAGCCCACAGCCCCCTGGCTCGTTGTGTGTTTGAGAGGTGTTTACCTTTTTCCTGGTATAAGCAGGAAATCTGCAAAGGGCTCACCTCCTCCCTAGACTGTCCTGTCCCTGAAGGTCCCCGCAGCTCCTCCCTCACACACTGCTCCTGGGTGCATTCCAGGGCAGGGACAACGCCACTTCTGGAGGTGAGGCCTTTTCCTCCAGCGAGCGGCCCCGCCTCCAGCCTTCCAACGGGCCTGTTATCACAGATCTGGTCTAGTGTCTAACCTGTCCTGCCCTCATTTTTTCACGTATGGAAAAACCCAGGCTCAGAGATTGGGGTGGGGGTGGTCCTGAGTCGCACAGCTGTCGAGGTGGACCCAGAGCCCAGGCCTCCTGACTCTCAGGCTGGTGCCTGTGTCGTGCAGGGTGACAGCTGGGTAGTTTCTGAAGGGCAGAGTCCTGATGTGTCCAGATTGCCATTCCCTGCTCAGTGCTCATTCCTTGGGCTTAGCAGGAGGGAGGGAAGGAAGGAGGGAGGGAGGCTGCAGGCTTCTGGTGGCCTCCTGGGGTGCCCTGGAACTGGCCAGAGAGAGCTATGTGTTCATTTAGCAGACATCTGGAAGTCCCTGCAGGGGACTCCCTGGTGCAGATGATGTATCTGGCTTCGCCCTCCCTGAGGTCTTGGACAGGAATGGGGAGGGTGGTGAGAGATATTAATGCAAATAATGCTCCAACCAATTAATTAAGACTGTGGAGGCCGGGTGCGACGACTCGTGCCTGTAATCCCAGCACTGTGGAAGGCCAAGGCAGGAGGATCACTTGAGCCCAGGAGTTCGAGACCAGCCTGGGAAACACAGTGAGACCCTGGCTCTATGGAAAAAGAAGAAGAAAAAAAAAAGAATACAGAAATGCCACGAAAAGGAAGTGGGTTCTGGACGCATTCTGGAGTCAGGAGGGCCTCCTGCAAGAAGGGCTTCGAAGCTCTAAGTGAAAGCCTGGGGTCAGGGCCGGGCCTGGGGCTTGACCAGAGAGAAGGCCAAGGGAGATAAGCAGAGAGGGCTGGTTGCCAGGGCAGGGAGTGTGCAGAAGCCAGGTTGTGCAGGGAAGGGGTGGGTGTGCAGAGTGTTTTCAGGCTTGGCATAAGGCATGCACCAGGGCTGCGGGAAGCCATGGGAGGGCTTTAAGCCTGAAAGAAGAGACATGATCAGGTTTGCACTTTAGAAGGACCCCACTGGGCCAGGTGTGGTGGCTCACGCCTGTAATCCCAGCGCTTTGGGAGGCCAAGGTGGGCAGATCATCTGAGGTCAGGAGTTTGAGACCAGCCTGGCCAACATGGTGAATCCCCATGTACTAAAAATACAAAAATTAGGCAGGTGTGGTGGCGTGCACCTGTAATCCTAGCTACTTGGGAGGCTAAGGCAGGAGAATCGCTTGAACCCAGGAGGCGGAGGTTGCAGGATTGTGCTATTGCATTCCAGCCTGGGCCACAAGAGTGCAACTCTGTCTCAAAAAAAAAAAAAAAAAAGGAAGGACCCCACTGGCTACTTCGTGGAAAACTGGGTGGGAAGTCAGGTCAGGAGGTAGCACTGTGGCCAGGAGAAGGCTTCGTGTCCTCCAAACCTGGGTTTATTTAACAGACAACTAGGTAGAGTCCCCTAGACACCATTGCTGGGGCATTTTTACTAAGATCATCCACTCAGCAGCTCTGGGGCCAGGCCCACCAGGGTCCTTGGGGCCTATCATCCCCTGGATGATGGGGGCAGCTGCCCTTGGGCAAGGGGGTATTGATAGGGGTGGGTATCGGATGTCAACATAGTTTCTGAAAGGAAGCAGGATTCTTCTTCTCAGACAATGCCTGTGGAAGACAAGTCAGACCCCCCAGAGGGGTCTGAGGAAGCCGCAGAGCCCCGGATGGACACACCAGAAGGTGAGGGACGGAGGCTGCTGGCCCTTCAGAGGGACATGGATGGGGCGGGGCCGGTGGGCGGGTCAGCAGGCGATAGAGGCAAGTGTGGGAGGCTGGGGTTCTTGGTGGGAAGGTGGGGAGCCCAGTCCCTATCTCATGGAGGTCAGAGATGCTCTCCCCAACATCTGAGTTCCCTCGCTCATGCCTCCATTCCAGACCAAGATTTACCACCCTGCCCAGAGGACATCGCCAAGGAAAAATGCACTGCAG
The DNA here is from genome assembly GCF_002776525.5 of Piliocolobus tephrosceles. Taxonomy (NCBI): domain Eukaryota; kingdom Metazoa; phylum Chordata; class Mammalia; order Primates; family Cercopithecidae; genus Piliocolobus; species Piliocolobus tephrosceles. The sequence continues at coordinate 10,297,197 of NC_045447.1, forward strand.
CACGTGAGCCTGAGCCTTGTGAGGTGTCCGAGCCGCCAGCCAAGAGGTTGAGGAGGTAACTGATGCCGAAAACCTGACCTGGGCCTGGGTGCCCTGTGCTCTCATTCCTGCAAAGGCAGGGGTGGCAGTGGCAGAGGGCGTTCACCCTTCAGTGGAGCTGCAGCAAGGAAAGGGCCTTGGCCTCTGACTTGGAGGAAAGCCATACTTTTTTCCGCATCTGACCTGGGGAAGCTCACGGCCAGGCTCGTGTCTTCCTTGGGACTGAGCCACCTGGAGGCCAAGCTGAATGGCTGGGTGGGAGGGGTAAAGATGTCCATCTGGGGCCGTAGCAGGCAGGCCGTTTACAGAGCCAGTTGGATACATATCAGCAAATTGTGGGAGGTGAGAACGACCCTCCCCGGTTTATTTAGGTGAAACTGAGGCCTAGACAGCCAAAGAAGTTTGCCCAAATCCCCAGCCTGTAAGTGGTAGAGCCAGCATTAGAAACTGAGTCTTGGGCTGTGTGCAGTAGCTCACACCTGTAATCCCAGCACTTTGGGAGGCTGAGGTGGGCGGATCAACTGCTGTCGAGAATTTGAGACCAGCCTGACCAACATGGAGAAACCCCTTCTCTACTGAAAATGCAAAATTAGCCGGGCGTGGTGGTGCATACCTGTAATCCCAGCTACTCAGGAGGCTGAGGCAGGAGAATTGCTTGAACCGAGGAGGCGGAGGTTGCAATAAGCTGAGATTGTGCCATTGCACTCCAGCCTGGGCAACAAGAGCGAAACTCCATCTCAAAAAAAAAAAAACCAAATAAACAACAACAAAAACAACAACAAAAAAAAAACAAAAAAGAAACAATCTTGGGCTGGGCATGGTAGCTCACACCTGTAATCCTAGGTTTCACCACATTGGCTAGGCTGGTCTTAAACTCCTGACCTCAAATGATCCACCTGCCTCAGCCTCCCAAAATGCTGGGATTACAGATGGGAGCCACCATGCTCGGCCTAGTTTTGGCCTTCCTTGGGAGCCCCTGGGGCCTCTTTAAAGACGTGACTGGGATTTTCTTTTGATCCTTCCTAGCTCAGAAGAACCCACAGAGAAGGAACCTCCAGGGCAGCTACAGGCGAAGGCCCAGCCACAGGCCCGGATGACAGTACCAAAACAGACACAGACACCAGACCTGCTGCCTGAGCCCCTGGAAGCCCAAGTGCTGCCACGATTCCAGCCACGGGTCCTGCAGGTCCAGGCCCAGGTGCAATCACAGACTCAGCCACGGATACCACCCACAGACACCCAGGTGCAGCCAAAGCTGCAGAAGCAGGCACAAACACAGACCTCTCCCGAGCACTTAGTGCTGCAACAGAAGCAGGTGCAGCCACAGCTGCAGCAGGAGGCAGAGCCACAGAAGCAGATGCAGCCACAGGTACAGCCACAGGCACATTCACAGGCCCCAAGGCAGGTGCAGCTGCAGCAGGAGGCAGAGCTGCAGAAGCGGCTGCAGCCCCAGGCACGTTCACAGCCCCCAAGGCAGGAGCACCTGCAGCTGCAGAAGCAGGCCCAGACACAGACGTATCCACAGGTCCACACACAAGCACAGCCAAGGGTCCAGCCGCAGGAGCAGCCTCCAGTGCAGGTGCCAGTACAGCCACCAGAGCAAACCCATGAGCAACCTCAGACCCAGCCACAGGTGTCGGTGCTGGCTCCAGAGCAAACACCGGTTGTGGTTCATGTCTGCGGGTTGGAGATGCCATCTGATGCAGTAGAAGCTGGTGGAGGTAAGTGAGCACTGGCTTCCAGCTGGTCTGGTGACAGAACAGCTCTGCCCAGACCCTTCATTCCTGCCCTGACTGGGTGCTGCCTGGGACTGACGGCTAGGCCCGGAACCCAGGTCCAGGGTCATCCATGCTGGCGGCCTCAAGGTTCTGGCTGCGGACGGAGAAAGCAGCTCTTGGGCCTGGGGTGGGAGATGCACTCTGGGAAACAGAGCACATCTGTCATTTCAGGCATGGAAAAGACCTTGCCGGAGCCTGTGGGCACCCAAGTCAGCATGGAAGAGATCCAGAAGGAGTCGGCCAGTGGCCTAGATGTGGGAGAATGTGAAAACAGAGCTAGAGAGATGCCAGGGGTGGGTAGAGGCCCTGATGTGGCAGTGTGAGGGCCACAGAGCCCAGCAGGGTGGGATGGCCTCTTTCTGCCCCAGGCCACCTCAGGGCCTCCTTGTGTTTCCCCCACTGTGAAATGGGATGACAGCCCTCTGCCTAGGATGGGTGGACAGACCAGGCTGGGCTTGACAGTGGTCCACATGGGACCTTCTTGCTGTTGTGCTGTCTTCACATCCGTCCCTTCCAGCCTGCCCATCCCCAAGCAAGAGCCCTGGTCTTGCATGGGTAATGTTGCCCTCATGGAGAGAGCACAGAGTGGAAGCCTCTCTGTGGGGTTTGGATCCCAGCTCTGCATAACTGGGCAAACCTTTTCCCTTCTATGAGTCTGTTTTCCCCATCTGTCATACAAGGGGTGAGACGGGTGGTACTCTAGGCCGACCTGGGTACACATCCTGACTGCAGTGCTTTCTAGCTGTGTAAGCTGGGGTGGTCACCTAACAGCTCACAGCCTGTTTCCCTATCATCAGGAAGATCTAATGAGACAATGTTGGTAGATGTCGAATGCTGGGCTGGCCCACTGTAAGTACACAGTTGGTAGAAGCTCAGTTTCTACTCCCCATGCAGGTATGGGGCGCTGGGGGCTCCCTGAAGGTCACCATTCTGCAGAGCAGTGACAGCCGGGCCTTTAGCACTGTACCCCTGACACCTGTGCCCCGCCCCAGTGACTCCGCCTCCTCCACCCCTGCAGCTACCAGCACTCCCTCAAAGCAGGCCCTCCAGTTCTTCTGCTACATCTGCAAGGCCAGCTGCTCCAGCCAGCAGGTACAGGAGATAAGGGTGGGGAGGGGTGGGGCCTGCGTGGAATGCGCAGCCTGCCCTTCCAAGGCTGCCTCAGGCTGCACTGGGCCCTGCCTCCAGCAGCCATGCATTTGCTTGGGAAACATTTCCTGACCAGCCAAGAAGGCAGGTTGTGGTGGTTTTGTTTTTTTGCTTTGTTTCGAGACAGGGTCTTACTCTGTCTCCCAGGTTGGAATGCAGTGGCATCATCTCAGCTCACTGCAGCCTCTACCTCTTGGGCTCAAGCAGGTTTTTAGAGTCAGGCAGACCTGGTTCATATCGGCTCTGAGTAGCTGGGGGACCTTGGAAAGCGAAGTCCACTCCGTGCCTTTTTCCTCTCGCATCAGACAAAGGAAAGTTTAGGGTCGGGCACGGTGGCTCACGCCTGTAATCCCAGCACTTTGGAAGGCCGAGGTGGCTGGATCACGAGGTCAGGAGTTTGAGACCGGCCTGACCAACATGGTGAAACCCCATCTCTACTAAAAATACGTGGTGGCGTGGGTCTGTAATCCTAGCTACTCAGGAGGCTAAGGCAGGAGAATCCAGGAGGCAGAGGTGGCAGTGAGCCGAGATCATGCCACTGTACTCCAGCCTGGGTGACAGAGCAAGACTCTGTTTCAAAAAAAGAAAGAAAGAAAGAAAGAAACGTTTAGAATCTACCTCACTGGGTGGCTCTGGGGAGTCACCAATGTGACGCTGGAGTCCTGAGCGCAGGCCTGGCCCGAAGTGAGTGCAGCAGTAATCATGATCGCATTGTACTTGTATTATTACTACTCTTGTGCTGTGGGCTGATTACTCTGTGCCTCACCTGGCAGAGCCTTGGAGACCTGGATGCTAACCAGGCTGCTGCTTGTCTTTGAGGCACTCACACATTCTCTGGGAGGGGCAGAAGCTTGGGCTGACATGTGCCGTGTGTCTCAGTTTATCGTGCCTGCTCCAGCCTACACAAGAGAGAAATGTGTGGTGAGAGAAATGGGCTCACAGTGATGAGGTTGGGGTCTGCCTCCCCAGGCCCCAGCCTTGCCTACTGTTCCGGGCTCACACCCCAGGCCCATCCCTCACTCCCTCCTGCTGCAGGAGTTCCAGGACCACATGTCGGAGCCTCAGCACCAGCAGCGGCTAGGGGAGATCCAGCACATGAGCCAAGCCTGCCTCCTGTCCCTGCTGCCCGTGCCCCGGGATGTCCTGGAGACAGAGGATGAGTGAGTGGGGGATGGTGGAAGCTCTGCGTTGGGGGGAGGCGGTCTCGTCAGCCAGGGCCCGAATCTGCCGTCTGCAGGGTCTACCTTTGGATTAAGCATTGCCGCCGCCAGCCAGGCCTCCTCACACTGTTAACTGTGTGACCTTGAACCTCAGTTTTCCCTGCCTGTAACATGGCTTGGTGAGGGATATAGTGCAGGAATTCATGACAATCTCTTAAGGTTCCCTCTAGACAGGAACAGTGTGACCATCCCTGTGGGAGAGGACAGGTTGTGGCACAGACCCCTGCCCCCTGCGGCACGTGTGCTGACCCCGCTGTGGGGTGACAAGGCTGAGGATCAGGTTCTTTTGTGGTTGGAGGTTAAGGCTTCCCTGTGTCTCCCCCTCTCATTGTCATGGGGGCCTGTTTAATCAGAAACTTCAGCCCTCCTGGGGTCTGGAACTAGACTGGGGCGGGAAGGCCTGGCGGGCAGCCGGAGGTGCTTTCAGGACTCTGTGGGCAGTTGTAAAGGTGTGCAAGGGCTGGGACGTGTCATCTCAGCAGCAGGACCATGTTAGCTAGGGCCACAGCTGGGACACAGGCTCTGTCTCATGAGACAGCTGCTTCTCAGCTCCAGATCTCTTAGTTTTAAGAAGAATCTGGCCGGGCGCGGTGGCTCAAGCCTGTAATCCCAGCACTTTGGGAGGCCGAGACGGGTGGATCACGAGGTCAGGAGATGGATACCATCCTGGCTAACACGGTGAAACCCTGTCTCTACTAAAAAATACAAAAAACTAGCCGGACGACGTGGTGGCGCCTGTAGTCCCAGCTACCCGGGAGGCTGAGGCAGGAGAATGGTGAGAACCCGGGAGGCGGAGCTTGCAGTTAGCTGAGATCCGGCCACTGCACTCCAGCCTGGGCGACAGAGCGAGACTCCGTCTCAAAAAAAAGAAAAAAAAAGGAAGAATCCAGAAATCCAGGTTTATATGTGAAATCTCCCAATTTCAGAATGTTAACAGCTAGTTCAGAATTGAAACAAAACAAACCCTATGGAGGGCAAATCAAACACTTTCATAGGCTGGACGGTCCCTTGAGTCAGTGGTCACGGGCTCTGTCCTGATTTTACAGAGGTCACGATTTGAAGCTTCCAGGTGGGGCTGAGGGGGCAGGAAGGGCTCTTGGTGACCTCCGCTTGCCTGCAGCCTGCGTCTCTGTTAGCTGTTTCTCACGTTGAGAAGAGTTTCCTACTTGGGTGAAATAATCATAAACACAGGAGAATGATGACTCACCAAGACGTTCTTTGCTATTAGTATCATGGTAAAAAAAAAGCTAACGGGAAATGATCTAAAATACTCGAAAGTAGGGGATTGGTTAGATGGTGAAAAAGCCCGTCCAGCTCACGGAACAATGAACAAATGGGATAACTGGGGAATTTATAATAATGTGGAAAGGTGATGCAATGTCAAAGTAAAACAGGATTCAAAATTGCATCTGCAGAATGAGTTGTTTGTATAAAAATAGATCTTGTGACACAGAAGAAAACTAAAAAGACATACTTAGCACAAGCTGTTAACAAACTTCAGGTGTCGGGGATTTATCAAACCCTCTCCCAATGATATCTCTCCATGAAGTCTTCTCTTGAATCCTACTTGGCCCCGAGGCTGTCAAGAACATTATGGTCAGGTGCAGTGGCTCAGGCTTGTAATCCTAGCACTCTGGGAAGCTGAGGTGGGCAGATCACCTGAGATCAGGAGTTCAAGACCAGTCTGGCCAACATGGTGGAACCGCCTTCTCTACTAAAAATACAGAGTTAGCTGGTTATGGTGGTGCATGCCTGTGATCCCAGCTACTTGGGAGGCTGAGGCAGAATTGCTTGAACCCGGGGGCGGAGGTTGCAGTGAGCTGAGATCACACCACTGCACTCCAGCCTGGGTGACAGAGTAAGATTCCATCTCAAAAACAACAACAAAAATGTAAAAAGTCCCTCTAGTCCCTACCTACGACCACCTCACCTTAGTCCCCAACACAAAGACATCAATACTGTCCTCTTGCATCATTGGGGGTTCTTTGTGGTTGTAAGTGAAAAAAATTCTAATTTCTGTAAGACAGAAATTAGCTTGAGCAAAAAGGAGCAACATTTCTGGCTTAGGTAAGTGGGAAGGCAAGAGATACAGCTGGACCCAGGGGATACCATTTCTTAGAGAGGCTCCATCTCTTACTACAGTGGGCACCAGGTACCCACAGCCCCAGCCTCCCTGCACAGTCACCTCCAAGGAAGGGCAGTCGCCTGTGTCTGCAGTAGCAGAACAGTTTCTAGGGGAAATGCTGGTTCATCTGGTTGTGGTCATGTGCATGTTTCTGAAGCAATCCCCTGGCCACGGATGGGGCGTTCTGACTGGCTAGGCCTAGGCAGGCCAGCTCTACCCAAATCACATGGAAATACATTTCCCCGTGGAAGGCAGGGGGGTGTTCCCAGGAATGGGGCTGAAGGCTGGATCCCAATACCCTAACTGGGGGGGGTGCCTGTCTCCTTCCTCCTCAAAGCCCACAGGGCAGGTGCTGTGAAATAAGCCCTTGCCTACCTTAGCCATTTCTTTTCTTTTTTTTTTTTTTTTCTTGAGACAGTCACACTGTGTCACCCAGGCTAGAGTGTAGTGGCATGATCATGGCTCACTGCAACCTCCGCTTCCGGGTTCAAGCAATTCTCGCGCCTCAGCCTCCCAAGTAGCTGGGATTACAGGCGTGCCACCATGCCTGGCTAATTTTTGTATTTTTAGTAGAGATAGGGTTTCACCACGTTGCCCCAGGCTGGTCTCTAACTGCTGGCCTCATGTGATCCCCCAATCATGGCCTTTTTTTTTTTTTTTTTTTGAGACGGAGTCTTGCTCTGTTGCTCAGGCTGGAGTGCAGTGGTGCAATCTCGGCTCACTGCAAACTCCGCCTCCCGGGTTCACGCCATTCTCCTGCCTCAGCCTCCCGAGTAGCTGGGACTACAGGTGCCCGCCACCACACCCGGCTAATTTTTTGTATTTTTAGTAGAGACGGGGATTCTCCATGTTAGCCAGGATGATCTTGATCTCCTGATCTCGTGATCTGCCCGCCTTGGCCTCCCAAAGTGCTGGGATTACAGGTGTGAGCCACCATGCCCGGCCTTCTTTGGCCATTTCTGGGCAGCCTCAGACATGACACTGGCACAGGGTGTCCTCCTGTTTGATGACCATGTTCTCTCCCCACCCCCTTTCTTCATTTATTGTGTTTTTCTCTCACAGAGATCAAAATGCACATTAAAATACAGCCAGACTGGCATGGTGGCTCACACCTATAATCCCAGCACTTTGGGAGGCTGAGGTGGGGGTATTGCTTGAGTTTAGGAGTCCAAGACCAGCCCATCCTGAGACCTGTGCCTCTACAAACTATAAAAAATTAGCCAGGCCTGGTGGCGTGCACTTGTAGTCCCAGCTACTTAGGAGGCTGAGGTGGGAGGACTGCTTGAGCCCAGGAGGTGGAGGCTGCAGTGAGCCTGGATCATGCCACTGCACTCCAGCCTGGATGACAGTGCGAGACCCTATTTCTTTAAGAAAAAAAAAATGCAAACTTTACAAAACTGTGTTTAAAAGGAAAATTCCACAGCAGTGCTGCCCTCTGGAGCAAGCTGCTTTAAAGTGATTGTGTTGCTTGCAGCAGTATTAAGAAGATTTTACTGAGGACAGTAAGTGTCCCTAAATCCTAAAACCTAAAACCTGGTACTCTCACTATGTGGCTGATGTGCCTTTTTTGACTAAAAAAAAAATTTTTCCTGATTATAAAAATAATTCGCTCATTATATAATGTTTTGAAACTACAAGGACATAGACACACAAGAAGATAAAAATCACCCATAATCCCATTACCCAGAGATAAACACTGCTTACATTTTGACCTAGTTCTTCTTGTGCGCCTTTCTGGATTTATACAATCTTTAAAAATAAAAATCAGATTCATGCTACATGACAACACGAACACTTTCTGTCTCTAAGCAACCCTCCCCGGCAGAGCTCTTACAGTGCTTTCTCAGTGGACATGGGGGTTATGTGCCCCCTAAAATTTATGAAAAAATTGTGTACTTGCATATTTTATAGAGAGTCCTTATTTTCACTGATTCAGACACTTTTTTTTTTTTTTTTTTGAGACGGAGTCTTGCTCTGTTGCCCAGACTGGAGTACAGTGGCACGATCTCGGCTCACTGCAACCTCTGTCTCCCAGTTCAAGCAGTTCTCCCGCCTCAGCCTCCTGAGTAGCTGGGATTACAGGTGCCTGCCACAATGCCCGGAAAATTTTTTTGTATTTTTAGTAGACGCAGGGTTTCGCCATGCTGGCCAGACTGGTCTTGAACTCCTGACCTCAGTGATCCGCCTGCCTTGGCCTCCCAAAGTGCTGGGATTACAGGCGTGAGCCACCGCGCCCAGTCAGGGTTTTACATATATTTGGCTTTTCTTTTTTCTTTTTTGAGACAGTGTCTCACTCTGTCACGCAGGCTGGAGTGTAGTGGCGTGATCACAGCTCAGTGCAGCCTCAAAACTCCTGAGCTCAAAGAACCCTCCTCCCAAAGTGCTGGGATTACAGGCGTGAACCAGCGGTATGCCCAGCCTTGGTTTAGCAAGCTGCCTACATAAAGGATACACTCTGGCCGGTGATAGCACAGCCCTTGTCATTGACATTTGTTTGCTTTTTAATTTTCTTTTCTTTTCTTTTTTTTTTTTTTTGAGACGGAGTCTTGCTCTGTCACCCAGGCTGGAGTGCAGCGGCCGGATCTCAACTCACTGCAAGCTCCGCCTCCTGGGTTCACGCCATTCTCCTGCCTCAGCCTCCCGAGTAGCTGGGACTACAGGCGCCCGCCACCTCGCCCGGCTAGTTTTTTATATTTTTTTTTTAGTAGAGACGGGGTTTCACCGTGTTAGCCAGGATGGTCTCGATCTCCTGACCTCGTGATCCGCCCGTCTTGGCCTCCCAAAGTGCTGGGATTACAGGCTTGAGCCACCGCGCCCGGCCCTTTTTTTCTTGTATCTTTCAACATGTAGAAGTTTTAAATGTTTATGCAGTCGGATCTATCAGTTTTTTCCTGTATGATTTCTGGCTTTGATGTTGTATGTTGGAATGATCTTTCCCAACCCAAGATTAAATAGTTGCTCTCCCCTTGTAAAATATTATTTTATTTATTTATTTATTTATTTTCTGAGATGGAGTCTTGCTCTTTTGCCCAGGCTGGAGTGCAGTGGCGCGATCCCAGCTCACTGCAACCTCCGCTTCCCGGGTTCAAGCGATTCTCCTGCCTCAGCCTCCCAAGTAG
>NC_045447.1:10306726-10318199 GCF_002776525.5 Piliocolobus tephrosceles
TTGTATTCTTAGTAGAGATTGGGTTTCACCATGTTGGTCAGGCTGGTCTTTTTTTTTTTTTTGAGACGAAGTCTCGCTCTGTCACGCAGGCTGGAGTGCAGTGGCGTGATCTCGGCTCATTGCAAGCTCCGCCTCCCGGGTTCACGCCATTCTCCTGCCTCAGCCTCCTAAGTAGCTGGGACTACAGGCGCCTGCCACCACGCCCGGCTAATTTTTTTTGTATTTTTAGTAGAGACAGGGTTTTACCGTGTTAGCCAGGATGGTCTCGATCTTCTGACCTCGTGATCCACCCGCCTCTGCCTCCCAAAGTGCTGGGATTACAGGCGTGAGCCATCATGCCTGGCCTTGGTCAGACTGGTCTTGATCTCTTGACCTTGTGATGTGCCTGCCTTGGCCTCCCAAAGTGCTGGGATTACAGGCATGAGCCACTGCACCCAACCCTATTTTATTTTTTGAGACTGGGTCTCTGTCACCCAGGCTGGAGGGCAATGGTGTGATCTTGGCTCACTAAAACCTTAACCTCCTGGGCTCAAGTAATTCTCACACCTCAACTTTCCAGGTAACTAGGACTAGAGGTGCACACCACCATGCCTCATTTTATTTTATATAGAGACAAGATCTCACTGTGTTGCCTAGGCTGGTCTTGGACTTCTGGGCTCAAGCGATCCTCCTGCCTCAGCCTCCCAAAGTGCTGGGATTATAGGCATGAGCCACTGTGCCTGGCCCGCTTTTTATTTATTTATTATTTATTTTGGAAACAATGTCTTGTGTTGCCCCAGCTAGATTGCAGTGGCACAGTCATGGTTCACCGCAGCCTTGACCTCCTGGGCTCAAGCAATCCTCCCACCTCAGCTTCTGAGTAGCTAGGACTATAGGCATGTGCCACCAAACTCAGCTAATGTTTTTTATGTTTCATAGAGATGGGGTCTTGCTATGTTGCTCAGGTTGGTCTCAAACTCCTGGGCGCAAGCAGTCCTCCTGCCTTGAGGACTGGGATTACAGGTGTGAGCCATTGTGCCTGGCCTCCCTTTTTGAAAGTGTATGGTTTTTATTTTTATGCCTGACTCTCTGGTAGTTCAGCTAGAATTCGTTTTCAAGTAAGGTGGAAGGTGGAAGCAGAAGGCTTTTCTTCTCCAAGTAGACAACAAATTGTTCTGACATAACTTGTTGTATAATCTATGCTTTTCAATACCAATTTATCAGAAGCTGAATTCTTTTTTTTTTGAGATGGGGGTCTCACTCTGTCACCCAGGTTGGAGTGCAGTGGCACTATCTTAGTTCACTGCAACTTCTGCCTCCCAAGCTCAAGCACTTGTCCCACCCCAGCCTCCTGAGTATCTGGGACCACAGGTGCATGAGCCACCATGCCTGGCTAATTTTTTGTATTTTTGCTAGAGAAGGGGTTTTGCCATGTTGCCCAGGCTGGCGAAGCTGAATTCTTACCAATGTTTGAACCTGGTTAGGCCTTTCCATTCTTTCCCATTGATACACTGTCAGGATGTACATCACACTACACAGTTTTATCTATTGTAGCTTGTGGTTTTCATTTTAAAGGTTGGCATCCCCAGTGCTTCATTCCCCTTCCCCCTAAAGTTTCCTGGGTTATTTCTGCTTAAGTGCTCATCCAGATGAACCTCAGAACCGTTGTGTTAAGCTTCCCTAAGAGATCCTGTGGGAATTGCTATTGGAATGGCATTACACTTATGGAGCACTCTCGGACAGCTGCTGTCTTTCTGGCTTCACATTATACTTGATTTGACTGTTGTCATTCAGGGAGCCTCCACCAAGGCGCTGGTGTAACACCTGCCAGCTCTACTACGTGGGGGACCTGATCCAACACCGCAGGACACAGGACCACAAGGTAGGAGGGCCTGCATGCTGCAGAGGCACCCACACTGCCGTCTCCAAGCGGAGGCCAGGCAACACAGAACCCCAGTAAGAAAGTAAATGTTCCTCTTTGCCCCTGCACCCGCATAACCCACAATGCAGTTCTGGATGAGTCCGTCTTGTTTCTTCTTCAGGCTTCAGGTTCCCCATCTGTCCAGTGTAGGCTAGGTACCATCTCACCCTGCCATTCAGCCATGGGGCTCACGGGTTGTTTGGGCAGCTGCCCTCTCTCTCGTCTTCTCTCTGTGTCTGTCCTGTCTCTGTGTTGCCATCTGCCATGGCATCTCTCAGCCACCCACACCACGAAGAGATGTGTTTGCCCACGTTCCAGTGCAGGGGTGGAGCACAGCCCAGCTTCTTACAGATATGGTGGGCCTGCCCAGGGCAGGTGAGCTCTTGCCGGGCCCTGCCTGGGTGCTAGTCAGGGGGCTTGCACCTGGGGACACTGCTTGGTCGGCCTGCCTTTTTCCAGATCGCCAAACAATCCTTGCGACCTTTCTGCACCGTTTGCAACCGCTACTTCAAAACCCCTCGCAAGTTTGTGGAGCACGTGAAGTCCCAGGGGCATAAGGACAAAGCCAAGGAGGTAACCCGAGCTCCCTCAGAGGACATGGGCCCAGAGAGGTACAGAGCCTTGGCCAGGGCCACACAGCAAGTTGAGGTTTTTCCCAACCCAAACTCACAGCAGGTCTGGAGGGATTGAGACTGTCAGGGGAGGGGTGGGGTGGGTAGGGCATGGCCCCTTGGCTGTTCAGAGCTGACCTGAGCCCCTTGCCTACTCCCTGGGCAGCTGAAGTCGCTTGAGAAGGAGATTGCTGGCCAAGATGAGGACCACTTCATTACCGTGGACGCTGTGGGTTGCTTTGAGGGTGATGAAGAGGAAGAGGATGATGAGGATGAAGAAGAGATCGAGGTTGAGGAGGAACTCTGCAAGCAGGTGCTCGGGGGAGGGTGTGGGAGGCGGGCTCGGTGCTGGATTCCCAGCCCAGAACAGACCTCATCCCACCTCCCGGAGGCCAGACACTGGGCTGGCATCTGTGGGCACTGATGCATGCCACAACTGATTATTACTGTCAACTGCCTTCTGCATGACTATGTAATTATGCATGATGACTAGAGAGTGGCAGTTAAAATATGCAAAGCCTGACTGAAATCTGGACGTGTGTGGAGGAAGGGAAAGGGAACAGCATCAGTAAAGGCACCAAGGTGGGAAACTATGTAGTGTGCAAGGAAAAGTCAGATGATAGTGATGATAATGGTGAGGCTGACAGCAGCAGACATCTTTTATTTAATTAATTAATTTATTTATTTATTTATTTTTGAGACAGAGTCTCACTCTGTTGCCTGGGCTAGAGTGCAATGGTGCAATCTCAGCTCACTGCAACCTCTGCCTCCCAGGTTCAGGCGATTCTCCTGCCTCAGCCTCCCGAGTACCTGGGATTACAGGTGCCTGTCACTACGCCCAGCTAATTATTTTTGTATTTTTAGTAGAGATGGGGTTTCACCATGTTGGCCAGGCTGGTCTTGAACTCCTGACCTTGTGATTCACCCGCCTCGGCCTCCCAAAGTGCTGGGATTACAGGCGTGAGCCACCGGCCCGGCCAGCAACAGACACCTTTTTGGGCACTTACTGTTTTCCAGGCGTGTGTACTAAGCACTATCCTGGCTGAATCTCATCAGATTGGATGGCACGAAGTGAAAACTTCAGAGTCCACGTTTCCAGTGCCGCAGCTACCCTGTCTCCCATCAATGAGGCGCTGGAGGAGCTTGGAATCTTTGCAGTTTTTATTTTTATTTTTATTTTTTGAGACGGAGTCTTGCTCTGTCGCCCAGGCTGGAGTGCAATGGTGTGATCTTGGCTCACTGCAACCTCCACCTCCTGGGTTCACGCAATTCTCATGCCTCAGCCTCCCAAGTAGCTGGGATCACAGGCACCTGCCACCATGCCTGGCTAATTTTTGTATTTTTAGTAGAGACAGGGTTTTACTATGTTGGCCAGGCTGGTCTCGAACTGCTGACCTCAGGTGATCCACCCACCTTGACCTCCCAAAGTGATGGGATTACAGGCATGAGCCACCGTGCCCAGCCAGATTCTTTGCAGTTTAGCACGTTTCCAGAGAGCGTCTTCTGGGTTAGGCCCTGGTGCTGGACACAGGGACCCATGAGGGCCAAGGCCTGGTCCTTGCCCTCACCGAGGCTGCCCCACTTACAGTCCAGGGGCCAGCTGGGGCTGCTTATAGGCTGTGGCAGTCACAGTGGGGTATGAAGGGGCTGGGGAGGAAGCGTTGTGGGGGTGGCCTGCAGTCCTAGGCAGGGTAATATGAGGCCCATCTTCCTTCCTCAGTAGCAACAGAATCTCAGGCAAGCCACTTGGCCTCTCTGAGCCTCAGTTGCCTCTGCTCAGAAATAACAATCTGGCCGGGCGCGGTGGCTCAAGCCTGTAATCCCAGCACTTTGGGAGGCCGAGACGGGTGGATCACGAGGTCAGGAGATCGAGACCATCCTGGCTAACACGGTGAAAGCCCGTCTCTACCTAAAAAATACAAAAATCTAGCTGGGCGAGGTGGCGGACGCCTGTAGTCCCAGCTACTCGGGAGGCTGAGGCAGGAGAATGGCGTAAACCCGGGAGGCGGAGCTTGCAGTGAGCTGAGATCCAGCCACTACACTCCAGCCTGGGCGACAGAGCAAGACTCCGTCTCAAAAAAAAAAAAAAAAAAAAAAAAGAAATAACAATCTGAACTTGGACAATAAGGGAAACCCAGGGCCCACAGCTTGGTCCTAGGAAGGGCTTAGCAAACGGGGGTGGTTGTCCTTCTTGGAAGCCACATTTGTTTGCCTGGTGAGTGGTGGAGGGCACTGCTAGACCTGCTAGGACTGACATGGCCAGAGTCAGATGACCTCATCTGGAAGGGGCTCACATCCAGCAGGTGAAATGCAGAGTCTTTGATCCCCTGAACCCACCCCCTAGGACCAAGGTCACTGCAGTATTGGATAGGACCTTAGGGAGCTAGCAGGGGGCTCATGGTTGAGTGTGAACTATGGCTTAGACCTACAGGGTTCCCTGTCCAGCTCCTCCGCAAACCAGCTGTGCAACCCTAGACAAGTGAGTTAATGTCCCTGGGCCTCAGTTTCTTCTTAGTAAAATGGGTGTAGCCATATAGGGTTGTTATGAGGATTCAATCAGATGACACATGATATCTTGGGCACACCTGGCATGGATTATGGCCCCTGTAGGAGCAGGAGGACTTCCTGGAGGAGGGGGCTAGTTGAACAGAGTCTATAAAGTATAGATTGGGAAGAGCACTCTGAGAGGCAGGATCACCATGTGCAAAGACTCAGAGAACGCCACCCACTACCTCCTGGAAATCGAGGGGATTCTGTGTGTCCAAGGGCATTGGGGGGGCTCCAGGCCCCTGACCTGTGTCTGGGCGGTGTCTAGGGGAAGCCAGATCCAAGGCTCATGCTTGCATGTTTTCAGGTGAGGTCCAGAGACATATCCAGAGAGGAGTGGAAGGGCTCGGAGACCTACAGCCCCAATACTGCATATGGTAAGGCCCCAGCCCCGAGCCCACCTGCAGGAGCTTCAGCCCTTGGGCCCAGCCTCCACGTGACCCCCCCAGATTCCGGCCATGGCATTCTGGCTGGGAAGCCTTCTCTTCTGCTCCTGCCTAGAGGGTCGGGGCGCACATGGGCCCCTAGAGAGGGAGGGACACCTCGCTGGTACAGGGATGCGAGTGCAGACCCTGCCACCCCGTCCTACAGGTGTGGACTTCCTGGTACCTGTGATGGGCTACGTCTGCCGCATCTGCCACAAGTTCTATCACAGCAACTCAGGGGCACAGCTCTCCCACTGCAAGTCCTTGGGCCACTTTGAGAACCTGCAGGTGAGCCGGACATCCTGCCCTGTCCTCCCCTGGCCACAGACTCAGTCGTATCCAAGCTGATCTGGGTGGCTAGTGGCCACCCCTTCTTGTGCTGGGCCTCAACCCCAAGACACCACCCCTGCACCAACAGGGAGAAAATTAGAGCTGGGGTGGGGTCGGGCTCTTATTGTTCAAGGGGATGCCGAGTGCGAGGCTGTTAGCTCCAGAGCCTTGGCCCAGAGAGGCTGAGTGCATCACGCAGGGTCACAGAGCACACTAATACTGTCTCAGCCAGAGCTGGGGAAGTAGCTGCTGGCCAGGAGCATACCATGTAGGGAGGAGACCCTGACCTTACCTGCACCTTCTGTATCCAGAAATACAAGGCGGCCAAGAACCCCAGCCCCACCACCCGACCTGTGAGCCGCCGGTGCGCAATCAACGCCCGGAACGCTTTGACAGCCCTGTTCACCTCCAGCGGCCGCCCACCCTCCCAGCCCAACACCCAGGACAAAACACCCAGCAAGGTGACGGCTCGACCCTCCCAACCCCCACTACCTCGGCGCTCAACCCGCCTTAAAACCTGATAGAGGGACCTCCCTGTCCTCCGGCCTGCCTGGGTCCAAATCTGCTAATGCTTTTTAGGAGTCTGCCTGGAAACTTTGACATGGTTCGTGTTTTTACTCAAAATCCAATAAAACAAGGTAGTTTGGCTGTGCAGTTCCCACCAGTACTTCCGCCTGGGTGGATAGGGGAAGGGGGGCACCCCAGCCAGCTCTCAGCCAGCACCCAGCCTCTCTGGGCCATGTGGTGGCAGAACCGGAAGGCCAGACAGGCTCCCTGGGAACCAGGGACTCTGGATCACAAGGCACTTCACCTGTCTGAACTTCGGTTTCCCTCTTTTAAAAAAAGTTTTAGGCCGGCGCAGTGGCTCATGCCTGTAATCCCAACATTTTGGGAGGCTGAGGCGGGTGGATCACCTGAGGTCAGGAGTTCAAGACCAGCCTGGCCAACATGGCGAAACCCCATCTCCACTAAAAAATACAAAAATTAGCTGGGTGTTGTGGCAGGCACCTGTAATCCCAGCTACTCGGGAGGCTGAGGCAGAGAGAATTGCTTGAACCCAGGAAGTGGAGGTTGCAGTGAGCTGAGATGGTGCCACTGCACTCCAGCTTGGGCAAAAAAGTGAGGCTCCATCTCAAAAAAAAAAAAATTTTAATTTTTGAGCCAGGTGCAGTGGCTCATGCCTGTAATCCCAGCACTTTGGGAGGCTGAGGTGGGCAATCACCTGAGGTTGGGAGTTTGAGACCAGCCTTGCTAACATGGAGAAACCCCATCTCTACTGAAAATACAATTAGCCAGGCATGGTGGTGGGCACCTGTAATCCCAGCTACTCAGGAGGCTGAGACAGTGAAGCAGGAGAATCGCTTCAACCTGGGAGGCAGAGGTTGCAGTGGGCCGAGATCGTGCCATTGCACTCCAGCCTGGGCGACTCCATCTCAAAAAAAAAAAATTTTTAATTTTAATTTATTTTTTGAGATGGAGTCTCACTGTGTCTCTCAGGGTGGAGTGCAATGACCCGATCTTGGCTCACTGAAACCTCCACTTCCCAGGTTCAAGTGATTCTCCTACCTTGGCCTCCTGAGTAGCTGGGATTACAATTGCATGCCACCGTGCTCAACTAATTTTTTGTATTTTTAGTATAGACCGGGTTTTGCCATGTTGGTGAGACTGGTCTTGAACTCCTGACCTTAAATGATCCGCCTGTCTTGGCCTCCCAAAGTGCTGGGATTACAGGTGTGAGCCACCACACCTGGCTCATTTTTATCCTTTTGAGGCAGGGTCTGGCTCTGTTGCTCAAACTGGAATACAGTGGTGCCAATCTCAGCTCACTGCAATCTCTGCCTCCTAGGCTTAAGCCATCCTCCCAGCTCAACTTCCCACAGGCGTGCACCATCACGCCTGGGTAATTTCGCCTGGGTAATTTTTCTTACGTTCTTGGTAGAGATGATGTTTCACCATGTTGCCCAGGCTGGTCTCAAATTCCTGGGCTCGAGCAATCTGCCCACCGTGGCATTCCAAACTGCTGGGATTATAGGTGTGTGCCACTGTGCCTGGCCAAGTTTCCCTCTTACTAACGTATCAGACCTGGGGAAGTTCCTTTGGCTGGAGGCCTAGCAAGATCAGGTGACTTGCTGAAGGCCACACAGTTGGTAAGTGGCTGGGATTTGACCTGGGCCAGACCTCTCTGACCCGTGCTGGCCTGTCTCTCCAGCTGCACCCTTTGGAGTGCAGGAGTGGGGTCGTTGCTGCTCAGGCCCTCTGGTTCTCTTCTTGGTTCACTAGCAGGCACCCCGCCCTCCTGGTCAGGCGGCCCTAACATGAATCATGGGTGGATGGGGCCCGGGCTGAGCTGGCCCTTTACTTCTGCTATTTCCTCATTAGAAAGACCCAGAGATATAAACGACCAGACCAACCCTGTTACTGGGGAGACAGGCCAGGAATAGGAGGGCAATGCGGAGGCTGCATAGCATGTCTTGGTGTTGGCTGTCTTGGCGAAAGGCCCTAGTACCCAGAGAGGCTGAGAGCATCACACAAGGTCCCACAGCCTGTCCAGCAGCCTCAACCGGGCTTCTGGGCTAGGAAGCAGCTGCTGGCCAGGAATGTACCAGGTAGGGAGGAAGCCCTGCCCTCACCTGCACCTTCTGTGTCCGGAAGTACAGGTGACCAAGAACCCCAGCCCCACCACCTGGCCTCTGAGCCGCCAGTACATGATCAACACCTGAACACCTAGATGGCCCTGTTCACCTCCAGCAGCTCCTGGGGTTCTCATCCTGGGATACAGAGGAGAGAGGCACAGCGGTGTGGGAGACCCATTTAATGTGGACAAGGCCTGGGCAGAGTGGGGAGTGCCCAGGAGTTGGGTGGGCAGGCAAGTGGGTGGGTTGCAGGCCCACTCTTGGCCCCAGAAGGGGATGCCAGGCGTTGGGGGCTGGCCCAGGTAGGCCAAGGGGAGGCCCAGGCAGGAAGGGTGGCCCAGGTAGGCAGACCCACCAGGGGACCCTGAAGACCAGCCCTTGAGAAGGTGTCTAAGCCAGGGGGTGAGTACCCAGGCCAGAGCCTAGCCCAGGGAGGCAGGGTTGGGTCCCGGTTGGGGGCTCTTGGAGCCTAGGGGCTGGCATCACTGGGGGCCTCCCCGAGCTGCTGCTGGAACTCCAGGCGTGTCTGCCGGTTGGACTCCAGCAGCTCCTGGAGGCGGGCGTGGAGGTGGTCGTTCTTCTCCTCCAGGTGGTCCAGACAGGAGTTGATCTGGTCCAGCATGGAGTTGATGGCAGCGTATTCTGCGAGGAAGGCGAAAGACAGAGCCCAGATCCTGTGTCTCCTTGGGGCTAATGGCCACCCTCCCTCCACCGTTTCCCAGCCTGCTTCCCAAAGGGCTTTGTGCAAGTCCCTACTCCTTCCTGAGCCTCAGTGTCACCGTCTGGAAAATGGGTGGATACCAAAAGAGGAATGGCTTTGAATTAATGACACCGTAGTACTGCATCCTTTTTTCTAGGGTTAGGGTGGTCACAGGGTGGCGAGCCAGTGTCCTACATAGGAAGTCCTGCCAGGTGCCAAGTCTCTGCACTTCCTGCAGCAGCTGCTTAGTGGCCAGAGCCCACATTCCTGAGTTGGGCATTCAAGGCCTCTGTCCCCAGATGAGCCCTGTTCGCCAGCCCTTCTGTGGCTCCCTCAGGGTAAAACACCCAGCGGAGTCTCCCAGCCCCTGCCTCCTAGCTAGCCCTGCCTCCCCGCCTCTTCCTTTCCTCTCTCACACCTGCCTTTACCTACCTCAGGCCCTTTGAACGTGCTGCTGTCTCTGTCTGGAATGTGCTGGGTCCTCCCATCTTCCTTCCCTCCTCTCCTCCTGGATGAGTCCCACTCATCCTTCAAGTCTCAGTATGGATGTCACCACCGGGAGCCCACCCAATGCCCCAGACTGCATCAGGCCTCTATGCTGAGCCCCTAGCCCTCCTCAGCCCTCCACGACCCTCTCCAGGATTGACTGCTCTGCTTATCTGATTGCTGTTCTGTTTCCCCATGAGAGGTGAATGGTCCTGTGTTCGCTGCTGGCTCCCTGGTACCCTCACAGTTTTGCAATAAGCATTTGTTGAATGACTGAGTGAGTGAATGAATGAAGCCTCTGACTTTCCAGCCTCTCCGCCATTGCTCTACTATCCCTGCAACCTAGAATGCCTCAACCACAACAGCCCTTCAAGGACCAGCTCAAAATGCCTCCTCCAAGAAGTCTTCCCTGGTCTCCACTAGAAACCATCACTCCCTCCCCTCCACAGCCACTCCAGAGCTGCCTTGCTCAGCAACACAGTGTCCCTGAGGACTCAAGGTCTGGGCCTGTGCCCACTGCGGGACCCAGTTCTGAGCCAGCCCATGACTCAGATACACTCAGCTGCCAGCTTGAGACCGAGGAAGGGGGAAGCAGCCAGTGGAGGAGCTGGAGGAGCTAGAGGAGACTATCTGGGTTATGGGTGCACTTGTGCCTGTGTTCTGGGAAAGGGCACCCGTTCCCAGCCACCTCACAGGGGACAGAGTCCTGGGAAACTGGCTGCATCTTAAAGTCCAACCCCCTCGTGGTATATAGCTAGGGAAACCAAGGCCTCCGAAGGAACCTGCCCAGGATCCTCCAGGTTGGTAACAAGAGTCGAAACTCAGGATTGGACTTGGAGGTCAGGAGCACTTGGGTTTGAAGTCCAGCTCTGCTTTACCCCAGCAAGTTGTTGTACCTTTCTGGAAAAAAGGGAAAATAACTGGGTGGTTGTGAGGATTCAAACATATCAAGAGTTCAGACAGTGGCCAGCGTGGTGGCTCACGCCTGTAATCCCAGCACTTTGGGAAGCCAAGGCGGGTGGATTACCTGAGGTCAGGAGTTCGAGACCAGCCTGGCCAAATGGTGAAACACTGTCTCTACTAAAAATATATAAAAATCCTGTAATCCCAGCACTTTGGGAGGCCGAGACGGGCGGATCACGAGGTCAGATGGAGACCATCCTGGCTAACATGGTGAAACCCTGTCTCTACTAAAAAATACAAAAAGCTAGCCAGGCGAGGTGGCAGGCTCCTGTAGTCCCAGCTACTCGGGAGGCTGAGGCAGGAGAATGGCGTAAACCCAGGAGGCAGAGCTTGCAGTGAGCTGAGATCTGGCCACTGCACTCCAGCCTGGGCAACAGAGAGACTCCGTCTCAAAAAAAAAAAAAAAAAAAAAAAGCCCTTAACCTTTTCCATAATACAAACCCTAATCACAGGAATGGCTCCCATCATATTCGTAGTTCCTGCTTGTCTTCAAAGGGAGGAAACCATGCAAGGGCCTGGGTCACTGGGAGGTCATCTTAGAGATCTGCCTGCCACAGGACCCCAAAAAATGTGTTGGCTGAAAGAAGGAGTGAAGGCACGTGTCCCATTTGTCTTCACACTCCGAGTGTAAGTAGTATTATCTTAACTTATAGAAAAACACATTTGATTTGAGAGAGCAGAAAATGATTTGTCTTTGTTCAAAGAGGTAAAAATTATAGGACAAGCCTCCAGACTGAAGTCTGTCTGAGTCCTTAGCCCTTTATCCAGTGAAATGTTCCCTCTGGAACCTCATGCCTGCCAGGCTGTCTCAGGCCAGAGCCCTGACACAAGCTGGTTCAGCCTCTCTCCTTCCACTCACCAGGCTAGAGCCACAGGGT
>NC_045447.1:10318299-10333534 GCF_002776525.5 Piliocolobus tephrosceles
AAAAAAAAAAAAAAAAAAAAAAATAGCCAGGCGTGGTAGTCACCTATAGTCCCAGCTACTTGGGAGGCTGAGGCATGAAAATTGCTTGAACCCGGAAGGCAGAGGTTGCAGTGAGCCAGGATCACACACTGTACTCCAGCCTGGGCAACAGAGCAAGACTCCAAAAAAAAAAAAGAGTTCAGACAGGATCTGGCCACAGCAAGTACTTAGTGGATGATCATTATTATCAAGATTTTGAATTCTGTGTCCTGGGATACAGGCTGGGAGGAGGAATTGGGGAGGCAGGTGCCCCACACCCCTCCAGGCCAGGCTTTATCTGTGTCAAGGGTACTTCCCAGTTCCCAGCCTTTGCTTCTGCCTGGGACACCACTGTTCTAAGTCCTGTCTGCCAACATCCACTCAATGTGACCTCCTGGGAAGCTCTTCCTGATGCTCCCAACAGCATTGCCCAATGCAAACATAACTGAAACTATTGTGGTGATGGATGCACAGCCCTGGGAATATACAAAAGCCCACTGAACTGTACAGTTTAAATGGGTAAGTTGTATAGCTCAATAAAGCTGTTACCCCAAACCAAACAAAGAGCATGCGCCATACTTACACCACGTTTACTAAATCCTCAGTGTATGTTAACATGCCAATCTTTACCAAAGAGAATGACAATAACCATTTACTGAACTCTTGCATGCTAGAACCTGCTAAGCATTTTCCATTTATTTTTTGCATTTAATTCTGACACATCCCGGTGCAGGAGACGCTAATCATTATTCCTATTTTATAGAGGGGGAAACTGAGGCTGAAGAATGTGAGAAGGGAGCTGATGGTTCTCTCTCCACACCCCACCCCTGCACTTGTAAGCACGCAAAAGGCTGCTCTGTAAGCTGCTGACATTTGGCAAGGCTGTGAGGCTACACCAGCAAAGCCAGGTGGCTGGGGATGCTGACTCGGCAGAGCGACGCCCCCGCGCCCCCCCAACACTACGCCCCGGCCCGGCCTCTTCGCTAAGCCAAGCCGGCCAAGCTTAACCCTGCCTCCCTCAGGTGCCTCGGTCTCCCCCCCAGGACTGAAGGAAGTGGTGGAGCAAGGCCCACAAGGGCGAGTGTCCCCGAAGCTGCCTCAATTTCCCCATCTGTAAAAGGGGACTGGTGACCCGCAGCTCTCACGGAGCTGGCGACCGGCTCGCGGGTGCTCGCCCTGCATCCGAGACAGCACCTACAACTCCGGACCCACTCGGGGCAGAATGGGGTGGGTTCTTTGTTCCCTTCCAAGACCCCATCCCGATTCCCCTTCCCGGGAGGGCAGCCCTGAAAAAGCAAGGTTGCTCCAGCAGCCCCCTCGGGTCACCTGCTTCCCCGAAGCCATCCTCCTCGCCTTCCGCTCCCGCCTCCACCGGCATCCCCAGGTCCCCGTTGGGGCCCGACATTACGGGCTCGGGCGCCCGAAGGGCCGCGCGACGATGGAAAGCGGCGACCGTCGCGCCGAAAGCCGGCGCCGGATGGAAGGTGGAGGCGGTGGATAGAACACCGGGCCGGAAGGGTGGAACGCGGCAGCAGATCTCCGCCCAGAGGCCGGGGCCCCACCCCTGAAGCCGGAATCCCGCAGCTCCCGCTCCGCCCCGCCCCGCCCCCCAGCCGGAACTCCGCCCCCGCCACACGTCCAGACTCCGCCCCCACCGCCAGAGTCCCACCTCCACCTGCCTCACAGTCGAACTCCGCCCATTCCGCCGCCGGCCTCGCCTTGCCCGTCTCCCGGGCGGTGGGCGGGGCCACCACGGTGCTGCCCCTGGAAAAGCCCAGGAGTAGAGAGGTCCAGGAGGAGGGGCGGGAGACCTCCCAAGCCCATCTGCTGCTTTGGCCTCTCCGCGTGGGCGAAATCGAAAACGGGTTTCCTTGTTATTTTTTGAGATAGGATCTGGCTCTGTCTTCCAGGCTGGAATGCAGTGGGGTGATCTCGGCTCACTGCAACCTCTGCCTCCCAGCCTGAAGCGATCCTCCCACCTCAGCCTCCAGAGTAGCCGGACTACAGGCGGGTGCACCACGCCGGCTATTGTATTTTTTGGAGACAGGGGTTTCGCCATGTTGCCCAGGCTGCTCTCGAACTCCTGAACTCGAGCCATCCACCCGCCTCGGCCTCCCAAAATGCTGGGGTTACAGGCATGAGCTACTGGGCCCAGCCTTGGAAACGGGGTTTCCATACCTCCTGAATGCTTCAGGACATTCCTCTTCACAGCCTCGCTGAGAGTCACGAAGGGTCTCCTTCCTCCTCGCCTCTCTGCCTGCACCCCAGTGGAGAGGACCCAACACCCCTACCCCTGGATCTGGGCCTTCCTGGTCTTCAGCGCTTCTCTTAGGGCTCATTGGTTACAACCTGTGGGTGGGAATCAGGCCGGACTCCAGCTCTGGACAAGAGAAACAGGAACATTAGGCGGGATGGCTCCCACCTGTAATCCCAGCGCTTTGGGAGGCCGAGGTGGGAGGATTGCTTGAGCCTAAGAGTTGGAGACCAGCCTGGGAAACATAGTGAGACACCTCACCCCTACCCCCACCCACTCAGCCCCCTGTCTCTACAGAAAGTACAAAAAAATTAGCCAGACCTGGTGGCATGCACCTTAGTCACAGCTGCTTGGGAGGCTAAGGCAGGAGGATCACCTGGGCCCAGGAGTTCGAGGCTGCAGTGAGCTATGACTGCACCACTGCACTACAGCCTGGGTGACAGAGTAAGACTCTGTCTTTAAAAATAATAATTAATTAATTAATTTTTAAAAAGTTTAATTAGGCCGGGCGCGGTGGCTCAAGCCTGTAATCCCAGCACTTTGGGAGGCCGAGACGGGCGGATCACGAGGTCAGGAGATCGAGACCATCCTGGCTAACACGGTCAAACCCCGTCTCTACTAAAAAATACAAAAAAAAAACTAGCCGGGCGAGGTGGCGGGCGCCTGTAGTCCCAGCTACTCCGGAGGCTGAGGCAGGAGAATGGCGTAAACCCGGGAGGCAGAGCTTGCAGTGAGCTGAGATCCGGCCACTGCACTCCAGTCCGGGCGACAGAGCGAGACTCCGCCTCAAAAAAAAAAAAAAAAGTTTAATTAGCCAGGTTTGGTGGCACACCCCTATAGTCGCAGCTACTCGGGAGGCTGAGGCAGGAGAATCACTTGAACCGGGAGGCAGAAGTTGCAGTGACCAGAGATCGTGCCCTTGCACTCCAGCCTGGGTGACAGAGTGATACTTCATCTCAAAAAATTAAAATAAAAAAATTAAATGTGAGGCCGGGTGCAGTGGCTCAAGCCTGTAATCTCAGCACTTTGGGAGGCTGAGGCAGGTGGATCACGAGGTCAGGAGTTTGAGACCAGCCTGACCAACATGGCGAAACCCCATTTCTACTAAAAATACAAAAATAAACCGGGTGTGATGGCGTGCACCTGTAATCTCAGCTACTCAGGAGGCTGAGGCAGGAGAATCGCTTGAACCTGGGAGGCAGAGGTTGCAGCAAGCTGAGATTGCACCACCGCACTCCAGGCTGGACAACAAAGAGAAACTCCATCTCAAAAAAAAAAAAAAAAAAAAAAAAAGAAAGTTTGGCCTGGAGCAGACCTACGTTTGTTTGTTTGTTGTTTGTTTGTTTTGAGACAGAGTCTCGCTCTGTTTCCCAGACTGGAGTACAGTGGCATGATCTCAGCTCACTGCAACTTCTCCCCGGGTTCAAGCAATTCTTGTGCCTCAGCCTCCCGAGTAGCTGGGATTACAGGTGCATGCCACCACACCCGACTGATTTTTTTTATTTTTAGTAGAGTTGGGGTTTCACCATGTTGCCCCGGCTGGTCTCAAATTCCTGACTTCAGGTGATCCACCTGCCTCGGCTTCCCAAGGTGCTGGGATTACAGGTGTGAGCCACTGCACCCGTCCTGGACCTACCTTTTTTGTTTTTGTTTTTGAGATGGAGTCTTGCCCTGTCGCCAGGCTGGAGTACAATGATCTTGGCTCACTGCAACCTCCACCTCCCAGGTTCAAGCAATTCTCCTGTCTCAGCCTCCAGAGTAGCTGGGACTACAGGTGCGTGCCGCCACGCCCAGCTAATTTTTGTACTTTTAGTAGAGATGGGGTTTCACAATGTTGGCCAGGATGGTCTCGATCTCTTGACCTCGTGATCCGCCCACCTCGGCCTCCCAAAATACTGGGATTACAGGCATGAGCCACCATGCCTGGACCCTGGAGCTACCTTTATAAGTTGAACTTTGAGAAGTCAAAGAGAAAAAAAAATTAAAGTTTAATTTTTTTTTTTTTTTGAGACAGAGTCTCCCTCTGTCGCCCAGGCTAGAGTGCAGTGGTGCGATCTCAGGTCACTGCAACCTCTGCATCCTGGGTTCAAGCAGTTCTCCTGCCTCAGCCTCCCGAGTAGCTGGGATTACAGGTGTATGCCACCATGCCTGGCTAATTTTTGTATTTTTAGTTTCACCATGTTGGCCAGGCTGGTCTCGAACTCCTGACCTCAGGTGATCCACCCGCCTCGGCCCCACAAAGTTACAGGTGTAAACCACCATGCCTGGCTAGATTTAATTTTTTTTTTTAATAAAGAGAAGTAGGAATAGTTTATTTTAGGAAGAGCCCTTTAACTGGGACAGCAGCAGGACAGGGGTGAGGCTACCCTTAGTTCAAGCTCACCTCAAACCCACCCAGGACTGTGTGTCACATTCTCCAATAAAGGAAAGGTTTGCCGCCCCCTCCTGTGGGTGCTGCAGTGGAGGGTGGAGGGCCGTGGGCAGAGTGCTTCACAGACTGCTCATCAAGAAAGGCTTCATGATAATCGGCCCAGCTGCTGTCATCCCACACTCCACTTCCCAGCTAGGAGAGGGCGGCTTGCCCACAGTCACCCAGCTGGCAAGTGTTACCCCTGGGTTGGACCCAGAGCTATGATCCTGACCAGAGGTCCAGCTGAGAATTAGGCCCACGTTCTAGGCAGAGGGGTCACCTACTGGGACTCCAGTAGCTATAGTGCATGGAGATCTCATGGCTGCAGCAGCCTGGACCTGGTCTCACACTGGCTGTCCCTGTGGGCAGGCCATCCTCAATGCCAGATCAGGCCCAAGCGTGTATCCCAGACAGTGACAATGGGGTGGAATCCTCTCTTGTCCCAGAAGCCACCCTCACTGTTCTACCTGAGGAAGGCAGGGGCATGGTGGAGTCTGAAGTCTGCTGTAAGGGTCTCCACTAACTTGCACATGGTCAGCCCTGCCTTCTCCTCCCTGAAGTAGATTGAGCGAGAGCAAGAAGGACACTGAACCAACACCCAAAGAATTTTGGGGAATGGTCTCTCATCCAGGTCAGGCTCACCTTCTTTTTAAAGCTTAATTTTTTTATTTTTTTTATTTTTTATTTTTTAGAGACAGGGTCTTGCTGTGTGACCCAGGCTGTAGTGCAATGGTACAATCATAGTTCCCTGCAGCCTCAAACTCCCCACCTCAGCCTCTGGATTAGCTGAGACTACAGGTACACCACCACCACACTCAGCTAATATTTTTATTTTTATAGAGAGAGGGTTTCACCATCTTGCCCAGGCTGATCTCAAACTCCTGGGCTCAAGTGATCCTCCCACCTCGGCCTCCCCACATGCTCAGATGACAGATGTGAGCCATGGTGCCCAGCCTAGCCTGCCCTCCTTGACTGAGAGTGAGGCCCTCAGCAGAGAAAGAGATTTGCTGACGCTCCGCTGCCTTTGAAGGAGGAAGGAGCCAGAGGCTAAAGGGTGCAAGGAAGACAGCATGAGAAGCTGGAAAAGGCAGGGTGCAGCTTCCCTGAGAGCCTCTGGAGGGAGCACGGCTCTGTGGACACTCATTTCTGCCCAGTGAAACTGGTTTCAAACTTCTGACCTCCAGAACTGAAAGCGAATATATAGGTGGTGTTTTAAACCCACAGTTTGTGGTGATTTGTGATAGTGACACAGGATTTTTCTTGGTCATTCTACCAGCTGAAAACCCCCAGCCAGTGACACCCCTGCCCAGGCAGATGTCAGCCCTGTTATCCTTTCTGGCCTGTGGCTCCAGAGCCAGCTCAATCCCACTATTGTTGTTTTTTTTTTTTTGAGACGGAGTCTTGCTCTGTCTCCCGGGCTAGAGTGCAGTGGCCGGATCTCAGCTCGCTGTAAGCTCCGCCTCCCGGGTTTACACCATTCTCCTGCCTCAGCCTCCGGAGTAGCTGGGACTACAGGTGCCCGCCACCTCGCCCGGCTAGTTTTTTGGATTTTTAGTAGAGACGGGGTTTGACCGTGTTAGCCAGGATGGTCTCGATCTCCTGACCTTGTGATCCGCCCATCTCAGCCTCCCAAAGTGCTGGGATTACAGGCTTGAGCCACCGCGCCCGGCCGCAACCCCACTACTGTTACAGCTTTCTTTGTACCCTCACTTGGTGGGTCTCAAGCTCTTGTCCTGAGTCCAAGAAGAATGAGGATACGCTGTATCCAATCAAAGGGTGAGGAGGACAGAGAATGATTTTGTTGAGTGATAGAACAGCTCTCAGCAAAGAGAGGATGTGGGGGTGGTCCTGCACCCCAAATTGGGCAGTCTCTCCCTCAGTGTGGCTGGGTCCTGGGCTTTTCTGGACTTAGAATGGGGAATGCATGCTGACTGGCTTGTGAGTATGCAAAAAAGCCTAAAACAAAGGCACCACTCAGAGGTGGGCATGACAGTATAAAAAACCAATTAGGCACTTTGGGAGGCTGAGGCGGGCGAATCACAAGGTCAGGAGTTTGAGACCAGCCTGGCCAACATGGTGAAACCCTGTCTCCACTAAAAATACAAACAAACAAAAAAAAATTAGCTGGCATGGTGGTGGGCACCTGTAATCTCAGCTACTTGGGAGTCTGAGGCAGGAGAATCTCTTGAACCCGGGAAGTGGAGGTTGCAGTGAGCCAAGATTGTACTACTTCACTCCATCCAGCCCGGGTGATAGTGCAAGACTCCATGTCATTTAAAAAACAAAAAAACAAAAAAAAACAGGCCAGGTGCAATGGCTCATGCCTGTAATCCCAGCACTTTGGGAGGTTGAAGTGGGCAGATCACGAGGTCAGGAGATCGAGACCATCCTGGCTAACAAGGTGCAAACCCCATCTCTACTAAAAATACAAAAAATTAGCTAGGCGTGGTCGTGGGCGCCTGTAGTCCCAGCTATTCGGGAAGCTGAGGCAGGAGAATGGCATGAACCCGGGAGGCGGAGCTTTCAGTGAGCTGAGATCATGCCACTGCACTCGAGCCTGGGGGACAGAGAAAGGTTCCGTCCAAAAAAAAAAAAAAAAAAAGATTAGGGATGAGGAGGTATATGTAAAAATGTAAAATAGGTGAAGGGTGGGGATCAATCAGAGGAAAGCATGCCAAGTAGGATGACAGGGTCTTAATCTGGTCCATGGATTTTAGTTGTAGCATAGCTTTCAGGCTTTAAACTGTCTTTGTCTTGGAGGTGGGGTTTCGCTGGGGACTTGCCCCATCTGCCAAGATATTTGTCTGCCTGCATCTTTTTTTTTTTTTCTTTTTTTTGAGACGTAGTCTCGCTCGATCTGTTGCCCAGGCTGGAGTGCACTGGTGCAATCTCAGCTCACTGCAACCTCTGCCTCCTGGGTTCAAGCGATTCTCCTGCCTCAGCCTCCCAAGCAGCTGGGACTACAGGCGTGCGCTGCGACGCCCAGCTAATTTTTTTGTATTTTTAGTAGAGGCGGGGTTTCACCATGTTGGCCAGGCTGGTCTCGATATCCTGACCTGGTGATCCACCCGCCTTGGCTTCCCAAAGTGCTGGGATTACAGGTGTGAACCACCACACCTGGCCATCCTGCCTCTTTCAGTAGTGGCAATAGGAAACTCAAACCTCTGGCCACCCGGAAGGAAACACAGACCTTCTAGGCCCTAAGGGTTTGATCCTGAAAGGCTCAGCAGGCCCGGGGGCGACAGGAAGCTGCCTTGCTTGGGCCAAGCTAGGAAACTGGATCTGCTGCTCCACTTGGAGCCCAAGGGCCAGGCGTTCTGGGTGCGATGTCCACCGCCTCGGCCAGCTAGCAGTCCCTGGGTGCCTTTCTCAGCGCAGAGCCTCTCTGGGCTTGGGAACAGTCCCATCCCTCTCTCAAAGCTGGGCTGCCCCAAGCTGGCCTCTTCCGGGAGTCTGGACCAGACTTCCGAGGTTTTGGCAACATTTGGTGGGCCTGGGTCTCAGGCCTGTCCTGCTCCTTGGGGTCCGAGGCTGGAGCGGGCTCATAGTGCCAGCATCTCTCCTTAGCCCAGCCGAGGGTGAACGGGGTGGTGTGTCTGTCCATGAGGTTTCAGGAGAACCCCACCCACTCTGGCCTCTGTCCTTGCACCGGGAAAAGGAGCTGAGGAGGGAGTGCCTGTGTGTGACGCGGACCTGCAGAGGTTGCCTCTGTGGCCAGTGAGGGACCAGGGGCTTGTCGGGCCTGACACCGGCAGCCAAGTGATGAGTGCAGGCCTAGAGCCCTCTGAGTCCTGGGGAACTGGATTCTTGGCAGCATAGCCCCTCTTCACTTCCCCCTGGCCCTGCCCCTGGCTTCAGAATGCACCCCCAACGTGTCCTGGATGTCATCAGGTGGGGAGGTGTGGGGTAAAGGGCAGAGCTCTGAAACGGGGTTAGCATGGACATGGCTCCTCACCCACGGGGCCCACAGTGGGCGGCAGAGGGGCAGGGACCACCCCTGCCGAGCCGACCCTCTCTGCCTGGAACGGCCTCCAGCTGCGCATGCCCCTGCTACACTCTGATGGGGTGTGGCCCAGCGTGTCTGCAATGGACTGGGCACCCTCCTAGGCAGGGGAATGTGAGAACTGCCGCTGCTCTGGGGCTGGGCTCCATGTCACAACAGGAGGGAGTGCGGTGTTACACCACGTGGGAAGGACTCAGGGCAGTCAGCCACAAAGCTGCTGGTGATGACGGGGGGCTTGTGTCTTCACTCTGCAGTCCTAACACCCAGGCTGGGTTCGCTGGGCTCCATCCTGGCAGTGCAGACCCTGGGAGTGATGCCAGTGGGAGCGCCCTGCCCCTCCCCTTCCTCAAAGGCCCAGGGGTCAAAGAGTGTGGACTCAGAGGCCTGGGTGCATATGTTTATTTAGCAGACAAGGTGGGGCTCCATCGGCGGGGTGGCCTGGGGAGCAGCTGGGTGGGTGGCACTGTGGGGAGTGTCTCCCAGCTCCCTCAATGGTGTCCGGGCTGGTGCGGCAGCTGGCGGCACCCTGGACAGAGGTGGATATGAGGGTGATGGGCGGGGAGATGGGAGGCACCCGAGATGGGGACAGCAGAATAAAGACAGCAGCAGTGCTGGGGGGCAGGGGGAAGAGCAAAAGCAGGCCCAAGACCCCCAGCCCACTGCACCCTGGCCTCCCACAAGCCCCCTCCCAGCCGCCCGGACACACTCACTGTGCACTCAGCCATCGATACACTGGTCTGTTGGAGAGAACGTCTGTCAGAACAGGCAGCTGTGTGTGTGTGTGTGTGTGTGTGTGTGTGAGTGTGTGTGATCCCTGACTGCCAGGTCCTCTGCACTGTCCCTGGGCAGCCCCTGCCCCACCTGGCCCAGCTGCAGAAGATGTGGGGGTTCCTTTCAGGGATGGGGCAACAGAGGGGCAGATGACGGGGCAGGGGATATGGGAGAAAGTCCTGGGGAGGGAGAGCCCTGAGTGAGGCCCAGCTCCCAGGCTGCTCTGGCACCCAGGTCTCCTGCCTGTTTCCTAGTCCAGGCAGCCTCTCAGCCTGGGGGAGGCCAATGGCTCTCGAATGGTCTGACTGGAGCCTCCTGCCCAAGGCAGGCTCTCTGGAGTCAAGGACAGCTCCCAAGTCAGTGGTGAGCAAGTCCCCAGGGGAAGGAGGACAGCCAGGACAGCAAAACCCAGGGTGACGAGGCCTGGGAGGGTGGGGGGAGATGGCCCAGAACAAGGGGGCCTGGGAGGGTGGCCGGAGGTGTCAGGCCAGTGAGACTCAGAAATGGATACTCGGGCCTGGGCCTGAAATCCTCATCTGGGCAGACCCTGGCTAAACTGCCAGGAAAGAGCACTTGGGGCCCGGGTCCCTGGGAGTCCCATAGACCCTGGGGTGGGGCACAGTCTTCCTGGACCCAGAGTGGCTTCCAAGGAGCTCCTGGACCGTCCACTGCTCCAGTGACTGAAGCTGAGGGCGGAGTCTCTGCTCTCCCTCCTCCCTGGTAGGGAAGCATCCCGCCTGAACAGTTCCCATGTCCCCGTCCCCTCATCCAGACTGGCCATTACCAATTG
Source organism: Piliocolobus tephrosceles (assembly GCF_002776525.5). Taxonomy (NCBI): domain Eukaryota; kingdom Metazoa; phylum Chordata; class Mammalia; order Primates; family Cercopithecidae; genus Piliocolobus; species Piliocolobus tephrosceles. The sequence goes on from NC_045447.1 coordinate 10,328,546, forward strand.
GGACAGAGAAGACGATGTGGTTTTCAGGGAGGCCCAGAGATTTGGAGAAGCGGATGAAGTTCTCCTTTAGTTCCGAAGTCAGCTCCTTGGTTCTCCCTGTGACCAAGATGGCCAGTGAGTGGCCGGTAGACACCACATAAATATCGTTGAATGAGTGGGTGAGGCCTCAGATCCCTTCCTCATGGAGGGTCTATGGAATGACCTCTTCCTGCAGGTGGGGACCGGCCTCCCCTCCCACTAAGTGTGATCAGGAGCCAATCCCCGAGGGGATGGGAGAGGACCCACCGTAGAGGGTGATCTTGAAGTACTCCTTGTTTTGAGAAACTTTCTTGAAGAACACCATGGCATACTGTTTGTAGTTGGTGCTCACCACTCGAACGATGTAACTCGTTATTCCAGGGTAACCTGCAGGCATGGACGGTGAGGGGTCAGCCCTGCCCTGGATGGGAGGAGGGAGCTGTCCCCTCCCTCCCCAGCCAATCAGCACGGGCTTCTCCCCATACAACACGTGTGTGTGGAGGGGCAGGAAGGTCTGTGTCCCTGCCCAGCCCCCTGGAGCCCCAGCTCAGTGCCCCACCTCACTCAGGACTCACCCTGAATGTTGCCCAGTGTGAACTCGCCAGGCTGGGAACCTGGAACAAAAGTTCTGATCCAGTAGTCACACTTCTCTTTCCTTGGGAGGGAGAGATGGGTGGGTGAGACGGGAGACAACCCAGGCTTGGGCCTCCTGTGCCGGACAAGGTGGGGCCAGGGCAGCAGCAGGGTTCTGATGCTCTCAGTCCGGCCCAACCCGTGACGGCTCATCCCCAACTACCTGGAGGGGCCCTACCCCCCCGAGCCGAGATGGGCCTGGGCCTTCCCCCTGAGCTGATCCCAGGCTGTCCATCCCGGTCTGCTGCCTGGGGCCCCTGGACCCTGCTCAGACCCTCCAGCACCCCATGACCTTCTTTCCTTTGGCTGCCTCCCCGGGTGGTTTAAACCCCACACACACAGCAACCCTGCATTTCTCCCCTGGGCTCAGCTTGCTGCTTCTTTTCCTATACCTTCTCCTGGGGTCCACCTTGGTACTTCCAGCCTGCTCCGTGCCAACCGTTCCTCTACCTCTCGGGTCAAACCTGACCTCATCCCTGAGTCCTCCCACTTCCCATCCCCTGACACCCCAGGGCTGAGCTCCCCAACCTAACTGTATTCTGCTCCTTGCTCCACAAATGCCCTAATCCCAATCCACTCAGCTGCCAGTCAGAAACCCACTGGGGAGGCCAGGTGTGGTGGTTTATGCCTGTAATCCCAGCACTTTGGGAGGCCGAGGCAGGCGGATCACCTGAGGTCGGGAGTTCAAGACCAGCCTGGCCAACATGGAGAAACCCTGTCTCTACTAAAAATACAAAATTAGCCAGGCATAGTGGCACATGCCTATAATCCGAGCTACTAGGGAGGCTGAGGCAGGAGAATCACTTGAGGTGGAGGTTGTGGTGAGCTGAGACCGTGCCATTGCACTCTAGCCTGGGCAACAAGAGTGAAACTCCGTCTCAAAAAGAAAGAAACCCACTGGGAACGGCTGATCCCTGGCTCCCCGCCCCTTCACCCTGCACCTGTTCTCTCCCACCTGTGATGGCCCTGCTTCACTTTTGCTGGTCTCCCAACCTCCCAAGCTGCACCCCACCAAGTCTCCCCACCCTGCAGCCAACTCTAAGCCACTCTGCAGCAGATCCGCTGGGGCAGGGCCTGAGGACTGTGCTACGTGCTAGTGTGGCTGCCTGCCCCTCCAGGCTGCTCAGCAGCTCTGCTCAGGGCGACCCTGCAATGGCTTGCTCCTTCCTGAAGGGGGCGCTCTCTGACTCCGGCCCCTGCCGGGAACACCTCTCACTTCCTTTTGAAGCAGGTTGGCTCTTTTAAGACCACCTTCCTGGAAGCCCTCCATGAAGGCCCCGGGTGGGGTTCCAGGCTGGAGCCGGTGTCCCCTCCTCCCGCTCCCGGGCTCCCCTCCTCTCTCTCTCTTGTTTTCTAACGACTGTGCGTGTCCATCCCTACCACTGTCTGTGTGTCTGCACGGAAATGCGCTACAAACGTTGCTCTAAGGAATACAGGAAGGATGAACACAGATGAATTCTGGGCAGAACAGTGAGGTGAATGACAGGATCCCTCAGCTTTGGCCATCCCTTGCCTGTGATATCAGTCTGCCTCTCATACCCCCAGGAGATGTCAGCCCTCACCTGAACAGGATGGAGGTGACGTTGTAGCTCTTGTCTTCTTTCAGTTCATAGATGGTGGCATACATCTTTAGCGGGGCTTTGTCTTCTCTGCGAACTGCATTCCCTGACAGGCCTACCACATACCACTTCCCCTGGAACTGCAGGGGACTGATGATAGGCACAGCCCAGGAATGGCCCTAGGAGCCACCCCTCCAGCTCTGTCCCTGTGGCACCTCTGAGCAGCCCAGCCTGGAACCACGAACCCCTCTAGCTGGGCAGCAGGGCCCAGGCTGGACCTGCACTGGTGAAGGGGCAGGAGCAGGAGGCCGTCAGCCTAGAAGGGAGGCCTGCGGGAGGAGGCGGTTCTGAGTCTGGCAGGGAGGAGGCACATGGCTGGTGGGCCTTCCTGAGCCTCAGTTTCCTCATCTGTGCGGGGGGGACTAAAAGTGTTCCCACCTTCCTTGGGCAATGGGGGTTATGGGAGAGGGGATGTGGACCTGGGGGAGTCTGTTCAGGCTGGGATGGGGGTGGGGATGGGGGAAGGGGCACGGTTTCCATCAGAGATGCTGGTGGCACAGAGTGAGCTGAAACCTGGACTCTGGACTCCTGGCGTCCTGGAAACCTGGAGTCCTGCCCAACGCTCCTCCTGAGTCTCTTCACCTCTCCTCCCCTCTGCTCCCACTCTTCCCCGGGCCCTGCCTGCAGGTGCTCCTCTTGGCCCCTTACCTGGTTGTCCTGGAAGTTCTGCTGCAGAGGGACCTTGCTCAGAGGTGGGGCCGGGATCAGGTCTGAGCTGGAGTCCTGGGCCTTGGCATGCAGAGCCCCCAACAGGGCTAGGCCCAGCCACAGGAGACCTAGGGGCATGATTTCAGGGCTGAGGAAGCAGGCGCTGTGGTGGCTATGGGCCTGGCAGGAGTGGAGGCGAGTGAGAGGCTTACCTGGGTGGCCCTATTTATGGGCTCTAGCGTGGGCTGTTTCATCCTTTGCCAAGACCAGGAAGATGAGGCAATTGCCAGCAACTCCTGCGGAAACACTTGGCAAGATTTCTGCCCCTGGTCAGGATTGGGCAAGACAGAAGGATGGGGAGAGTGAGGGACATTCCCGGAGTGCGGCGCCTCTGGCAGGGACAACGACTCCCTCCGAGCACTCCTTGTGCCCTTCCGTTCTTCTGATTGCCCTGTGTGTGGGCCGGTGGCCTGTGAGCTGGAAGAACTGTCACCTCTGACACCCCTGCTCAGCTGGAGCCCAGGGTGGGGTATGTGTCCTGTGGTCCCCTTCTCACGCCCACAGAAAGGAAAGAATGAAGGCCTCTTTCCAACAGATCATGTACTGTTTCCTGGTTCTTTTAAGGGCCAGAGGAGGGTGGGGTGGCAGGAGCCCCATGCCAGGACCTGCGTGTGCTCCAGAGGCCTTGAGACAGCTCCTTGCCTCATTTGCAGGGGGGAACCCCAGCGGACCCCAGAGGGACCCTGCCTCTCCTGTGAGTGCAGTGGGAAGAGACCTCACACAGGGCACACGGGTTGAGTGCTGAGGCTACAGTCCCTGTCCTGGGTGAGTCGGGCTGATGGGTGGAGGCGTGAAGGCACCACACTGCTGCTCTGGATACCTGGTGCTTTGGGTCATTGAGAGTGCAAGGATCGGCCGGGCGCAGTGGCTCAAGCCTGTAATCCCAGCACTTTGGGAGGCCGAGACGGGCGGATCACGAAGTCAGGAGTTCGAGACCATCCTGGCTAACACGGTGAAACCCCGTCTCTACTAAAAAATACAAAAAAACTAGCCGGGCGAGGTGGCTGGCACCTGTAGTCCCAGCTACTCGGGAGGCTGAGGCAGGAGAATGGCGTGAACCCGGGAGGCGGAGCTTGCAGGGAGCTGAGATCCGGCGACTGCACCCCAGCCCAAGCGACAGAGCGAGACTCCGTCTCAAAAAAAAAAAAAAAAAAAAAAAAGAGAGTGCAAGGATCTGGCCTTATCCTTGAGGTCACCCCTCTGACTCTAATCATAGTCTTTGTCCATTGAACCCAGCAGCCCAGGCCAGGGGTTCCGGAGCCGAGATGGCTGGTCCCAGCCTTGTCCAGTAGGGAAGCAGTTATCTAAACGGGGGCCTGACTGGCATCCTTGGGAGGCAGTGATGAATCGTAGGCCCTGCACAGTGTCCGCAGAGATGGCTCACACACCTCAGCCACGAGGGCTGAGGCCGCCCTGGATGCTTGACCTGAGGCTGGACTGAGGGTTCGCTGCTTTTAGAGCTTTCAATAGGACTAACGGGGACTTCACTGGCTCTGCCTATGTGCTGCTTGGGATCCCCAACCTGGGCTTGGGGGCAGCGGGGCCTCAGGGAAGGGGCCCTGGGAGTCCTGAGCTGGGGTTAGTCTAGAGAGGCCCCCACTGGATCCCTGCCCCCTCAGGCCCTGTCCTGCCTGCCCGGTTGGGTGATGAAAGGGAAGGAAGCAAAGATAAGCAAAACTTCAGGGGAACGATATTGCACCAAAGCTTTCCCTCTCTCGAGGAAGCCAGTGGCTACTCCCTCCCTCCGAACCCGCTCTTCCACTCATGACCGTGTTCCCAGGAACTCCACCTCTGCTACTCTCTTTGACCTTAAAAAGTATCCTCAGCCAGGCCGGGTGCGGTGGCTCACGCCTGTAATCCCAGCACTTTGGGAGGCCGAGGTGGGTGGATCACGACGTCAAGAGTTCGAGACCAGTCTGGCCAACGTGGTGAAACCCCATCTCTACTAAAAATACAAAAATTAGCTGGTCATGGTGGCGGGCACCTGTAATCCCAGCTACTCAGGAGGCTG
>NC_045447.1:10333634-10340359 GCF_002776525.5 Piliocolobus tephrosceles
AAAAAAAAAAAAAATAGTATCCTCAGCTGGGCACAGTGGCTCACACTTGTAATCCCAGCACTTTGGGAGACTGAGGCGGGTGGATTACCTGAGGTCAGATGTTCAAGACCAGCCTGACCAACATGGTGAAACTCCGTCTCTACTAAAAATACAAAAATTATTTGGGTATGGTGGCACATGCCTGTAATCCCAGCTACTCGGGAGGCTGAGGCAGGAGAATTGCTTGAACCTGGGAGGTGGAGGTTGCAGTGAGCTGAGATTGCACCATTGCACTCCAGCCTGGGTGACAGAGGGAAACTCCATCTAGGGGGGAAAAAAAAGTATCCTCAGGGACCAGCCTGGCCAACATGGCAAAACCCCGTCTCTACTAAAAATACAAAAATTAGCCAGGTGGGGTGATGCATGCCTACGATCTCGACTACTCAGGAGGCTGAGGCAGGAGAATGGGTTGAACCCGGGAGGCGGAGGCTGTAGTGAGCCAAGATCGCACCACTGCACTCCAGCCTGGGCGACAGAGTGAGACCCTGTCTCAAACAAACAAACAAACAAACCACGTATCCTCAGGGAGGCTGAGGTGGGAGGATCACTTGGGCCCTGGAGGCCCAGGCTGAGCTATGATTGTGCCACTGCACTCCAGCCTGGACAACAGAGTGACCTGACTCTAAAAAGCACCCTCTAGTCTGCGGTGACTGCCTCATGTAGGGGAGACCAGTGGGTGGAGCCCCAGAGAATTTGAAGTTGGGGATGGGGCAGTGTCATGGATCTCTGAGGACCCAGGACTCCAGGGTATGAATGTGGTGGGTGAGCAGGGTACTGGGTCCGCAGCGGGAAGACACCAGAGCCAGGTGCAGAAGGGGAGATGGCCCCGCTCGGGGGTCCCCCAGCCCCGCTTGAAGCCTGGCTCCTTGGCATGCATGCAGATCTCTGCCTAGCTGCCACCCCCATCAGGCATTCCTCCATAGAGAGAGCGGCTCTGCGCTTCTGTGAGGTCATGCACGGACAGCACCGGGCCCCAGAGTGTCCCTACACGAGGCTGAGTTTCTGATCAAACCCATGCAGGGCTCATTCCTCCCTCTGCACCAGCTCCAGGCCTGTCTCCTACCCACCGACCTTGGCTCTCTTCAGAGTCCAGCAGGGCTGCAGGGAGGAGGTCAGCTCTACACGCACCCACCACACAAGCTTCAGGGCTCAGCACTAGGAAGGTTGGGTAAGGACCGTGGTGTAGACCTCCCATTCAGACTTAACTGACTCCAAGGGCTCCAGGGTCTACAGGACACTGGGGCCCCATTCCTCACCCACCCCATTCTCACTGGGCCCCATTCATTGGGCCCTGGCCAAGGAGGGTACACAAGGGTTCACACTGCTCAGTGCTTGGGAGAGTCCCTGGGCCCCGGGGCTCTTGGGACAGTCTCCATGACACGTGTGGTACCGTGCATGGCATGCCAGACACCCACCCGCCTCCCTCGGCCCCTCCTGTGGTTTCCACCGCGGCCGCTGGACTGGTCCTGCTTTCTCTCAAGGAGCTGCAGGTGTCTCTAGTGAGCCCTCAACGAGCCACGCAGAAGCTTTGGGGCCAAGCCCCTCCTGAGAGGGGCTTAGCAACAGCAGGAGCTTAAAGAAAGGTCCCTGCCTGGGTTTTCTGTGGCCAGAGGTTGGAAGCACTCCGGCTGCTCCCGACCCCCTCCGCCGTCTCTAGCAGGCAGCTCTCCCCACTCTCCATGCCCAAGAGCGGGTACTCCCCGGAGACTGCAGCAGCCTGTCCGCCCATGGAGAGGCCCGGGTGTCATCCACGCATGAAGGCAGCAAGACGCTTCCTGGCGGTCCTTGCATCTCAGGAATCCAGTCTGACCCCCTGTTCTTGTTTCCAGATCTTGTGGGCAGTGTTCAGCGGGGCCATGAATGGTTAACCCTCTGACGTGTTTGAAGGCTGGGCGGAAGGTGACTGGGTAGGCTTCTAGGAGCCAGGGACCACACCTGGAAGAAGTCTACAGTCAAGATGCCCCCAGGAGGCCCAGTCACAGATGCAGGAAGTCTTGGTGTCTGCAGATCGGCCCTCCTTGATCACGGCAGGTCCAGGCTGGGCACCCGACTCTCAAACACCCAGGAACGGGAGGAGCTGTTTAGTGTGAGGCGTTTGCCCTGCCAGGGCCTTGGGCTGTATCTCTTGTTTCCAGAAACAGTTTTCCAACCCCCATCTTCTTTCATGCCAAGGCTCGCCAAGGGGCCTTAAGGCCCTCCTGCCCCTTCTATCTGACAGGCATCCTGCCTGCCTGTGGAAAACCCCTCCCAACCCTCCCCCAAGTACACCCACTGGATTCCTCCCTATGGTGAACCCCTGGGGTCCGCCAGACGGGGAAGCAGGCCCTGCTGCTTGAGGTCTGGGCCCAGGGCCCTTGCTGGTTCCATCCCTAGGTACCTGGCCCAGGCATGCCGCTTAGATGGGTGCTCTGCCTTTTACTCCGCAGCCTGGACTCCCATGCGGGCGAGAGGGCCCACAGTGATCATAGGTGGCAGCGAAGTGGATGTCAAGGCTCTGAGCAGGGTCTAGGATGGACACAGGCAGCGGCAGGCAGTGGTGGATGCCAGGCTCCCGTGGAGCTGGGCCACAGTCCTTCTGTCATAGGCCTCTGTCCCATATGGCCCTGGTGCTGCTCAAGACCAATGCTCCTCTCAGCTCTGCAACCCTCCTGCCTGGACTGCAGCCCCAAGCACCCCAGGAAAGGGGCGTCTCCACTGCGGCCACCCCTGCGCTACCCCACATGCTCCCGCGCTACCCCACATGCTCCCACGCTCTGCTCTCCAGGTCCTTGGCTAGGCCTCCACTGGCACCATCAGAGGTGGCTGGGTGAGAGGACCAGTCTGGCTCTCCTGAAAGCTGGTTCTCCCGAGAGCCCAGGACAGGCCAGGAGCATGCCCAGCCCAGGGGGCAGGGGAGTAGGTTCCGGAAGGGTCAAGTGAGACCAAATTGTCCTTGAACACATCCCTGGTTCCAGAACAACACACAGCCTCCTGCCTGGGGCCCCTCTGGTGCCCTGCGGGGGCTGAGGATGGAGCAGGCTGCAGCCTCTCATGCCCTCCCCTCATCCCAGTGGTGGAGGGAGATCGCAGACCGGGCCCCAACTTCTCCTTGGCAGCACGTGTTTTTTTCAGCTGAGGGGGTGGGTTCTGTGGCTGGGCCTCAGAAGGGGACATGAACAAGGCTGTGACAGGCAGTGAGGACCAGGTCTGGCTCCAAAGGGAGAATGTGTTCACCTTCAAAAGGAAGGGCCAACTTGGACCAGTGCAGAGTGGGGTGAGGGGCAGGGAGGGCAGTGCCAGCGGCAGAGTAGCAGGAGATGCCTGAGAACACCCAGAGACCTTGGCCTTTACCTGGCCACTGTCCTGCTCAGCCCGATTCTCAGAGGGCCCAAGTCAGAGGTCGGGGGAAGTGTGAGTCTCTGGGTACAAAGCTTGGTGGCCCAGACCTTGGGCCGGAGGGAGGACCACTTCCTGCCCACTCCCGTGACTCTCAGAATCACCTGTCAGGAGGGGAGCCCTCTGCGTTGCCATGACGGGCAGGCCCAAGGCTGCAGGGCACAGGTCTGGGTGCCCCTCCCTGGGCCCAGACTGTCTCAGGCCTTGGGTGGGCACTGGCCTCTCCCAGGTCACTGCAGTCCCAAGTGCCCCTCCCTGGGAGCTCAGCCTGGGTCTGCCCCAACTGAAGCGTCTCGTGGTTCTCCAGGTTCTGCCTACAATCTGAGGTCCCCCTGTCCTGGGCCACCTCCCCACACTGCTGGGTCCCACCTCCTCCTGACACGCTTGGGTCCCCTGTCCTCAGCTACCTCCTCCCACACTGCTGGGTTTTCTTGATTCAGGTCCCTTCCTTCCCATACCTCTGGGGCCCCCGGCTTGGCCACCTCTTCCCCACATCCACAGGCCACACCCTTGGCTTTTTCTCAAGAGTTCGCTTTCTTAACAGTGAATTTCCTATTGTTAGCATCTTCTGCAATCTAGAGAAGCCGAGAAGTTCCCAAATCATCAAATTACTACAGCAAATTACCACAAACTTGCAGTGAGCTGTTATCACACCACTGTACTCCAGCCTGAGTGACACAGCGAGACCCTGTCTCAAAAAAAAGAAAAGAAAAGAAAAGGAATAAGAACATTGTTGCTCTTCAGGAAAGGAAAAACATCTGGGCCACACCACCAACCACCAACAAAAAAGAGCTTATGTGCCATTTTCCTTTGAGTAATTACATATTTCATTCATTCACCTTAAAAATCAGGCAGTAGGTACTGTAACAAATGTGTACCAAGAAAAGAACAGGCATTAGGATATTAACCATTATGAAAATTAAAAAATAAAAATAAAGAATAAGATCCTTAATCACATTTGCAAATACTTTTTTTTTTTGAGACGTTGTCTCACTGTCAGCCAGGCTGCAATAGCGCGATCTCGCCTCACTACAACCTCTGCTTCCCGGTTCAAGCGATTTTCCCACCTCAGCCTCCCGAGCAGCTGGCACTACAGGTGTGTGCCTCCATGCTTGGCTAATTTTTGTATTTTTTTGGGCCGGGCGCGGTAGCTCAAGCCTGTAATCCCAGCACTTTGGGAGGCCAAGGCGGGCGGATCACGAGGTCAGGAGATCGAGACCATCCTAGCTAACCTAGTGAAACCCCATCTCTACTAAAAGTACAAAAAAAAAAAAAATTAGCTGGGTGTGGTGGCAGGCGCCTGTAGTCCCAACTTACTCGGGAGGCTGAGGCAGGAGAATGGCATGAACCCGGGGGGCAGAGCTTGCAGTGAGCCGAGATCGCGCCACTGCACTCCAGCCTGGGCAAGAGTGCGAGACTCCGTCTCAAAAAACAAATTTTTTTTGTATTTTTAGTAGAGATGCACTTTCACCGTGTTGGCCAGGCTGGTCTCGAACTCCTGGCCTTAAGTGATCCGCCCACCTCAGCCTCCCAAAGTGCTGGGATTACAGGTATGAGCTACCACGCCCAGCCTCCGAAATTTTTTTTCTACATGAAGTTATATTTACATTATTCATTTACATTGATATATTTTGGGGGGCCATTTTCCAGCCAGCATAGTCCCCTTGACCCCACAGACCCCTTCTCCCCACACCCCGGGTTCCTCTTGTCCTGGGCCACCTGCACTCCAGACCACTTCACAAAGGGACTTGGACCCCTCTCAGGAGGGGACCCAGGTCGTGGGCAGCCTCGCCTGTGTAGGGAGCTGCAGCTGGGCTGCGAGCCCCCAGCCCAGGGCTGCAGAGCTTCAGGGCTCAGCTGTGTCCCAGGCAGGTGCTGGGGCTGGGGGTGGGAGCCTGGCCCTTCTCCCAGTGTCTCTCTTCCCCTTTTTTTTTTTTTTTTGAGACTGAGTCTATCTGTGTCACCCAGGCTGGAGTGCAATGGCGTGATCTCAGCTCACTGCAACTTCCGCCCAGGTTCAAGCAATTCTCGTGCCTCAGCCTTCCTGAGTAGCTGGGATTACAGGTGTGTTCCACCACACCCGGCTAATTTTTGTGTTTTTGGAAGAGATGGGTGTTGCATCACTTTGGCCAGGCTGGTCTCCAATTCCTGACCTCAAGTGATCCTCTTGCCTCCACCTCCCAAAGTGCTGGGACTGTAGGCATGATCCACCGCACCCAGCCTGTCTCCTCCTCTTCCTGCCTCCCCCCACCCTGCCTCATCCCCTTACTGTGTAGCTCAGGGTACGTACAGGCACCAAAGTGCACATCAGTGTGTCCCCCTACTAAATGTGCTGTGTTACAAGCCACCCAGAGGGCCTTGCCTCCTATGCAAAGGCCTCAAAGGTGGTTCCTTCCTGACCAGAGTCTCTCTCCTTCTAACTAATTATCCTCACTAGGAGCAGGCACTAGGAAGGAACCGATTCTCTGCCTCCTGCCCAGGGAGGGCCATTTCAGAGAACCACAGAAGAGGAGCTGACTGCCAGCCTTGGAGCTTGTGGACTGAGGTCTGACTACCACCAAGAAAAGTCTAAAGGCAAGGGATGGGCTGGATCTGCTCTTGCTAGTCAGTGGAGAGGAGGCCGCCCAAGGTCTACCACTCCCCAAGGGCTGGCAGGGGTGTCTGGTCTTCCTGTGGCCTGAGCGAACCTTAGGGAAGATCCATTCGAAAGCAATCCTGGCTGAACAGGAGTCTGGAAACTTTGAAGACCTCCTTCTACCAGACAACAGGATCCAATAAGAAACCGACTCAGGCCAGGCACGGTGGCTCACACCTGTAATCCCAACCCTTTGGGAGGCCAAGGCAGGCGGATCACCTAGGTCAGGAGTTCCAAGACCAACATGGTGAAACCCCATCTCTACTAAAAATACAAAAATTGGCCAGTGGTCGTAGTGCGCACCTGTAATCCTAGCTACTCAGGAGGCTGAGGCAAGAGAATTGCTTGAACTCAGGAGGCGGAGGTTGCTGTGAGCCAAGATCGTGCCACTGCACTCCAGCCTGGGTGACACAGCAAGACCCTGTCTCAAAAAATAATAAAATAAAATATGTTTAAAAATAAGGGAAGAGGCCGGGTGCGGTGGCTCACACCTCCCAGCACTTTGGGAGGCTGAGGCGGCGGATCACGAGGTCAGGAGATCGAGACCATCCTGGCTAACACGGTGAAACCCCGTCTCTACTAAAAATACAAAAAATTAGCCGGGCGTGATGGCAGGCGCCTGTAGTCCCAGCTACTCGGGAGGCTGAGACAGGACAATGGCGTGAACCCGGGAGGC
>NC_045447.1:10340459-10340980 GCF_002776525.5 Piliocolobus tephrosceles
AGGAAAGAAAGAAAACAATCAGGAGAAGAAATCAAGAAGAGAGAAAGATTTTCCTATTTTATGGGAATATCAAAGCCAAAAGTTGACTCTTGGAAAAGACTAATTGAATAGAAATTTGGAAAAATTTCTCATGACAAAAAGATATAAGGCAAAAATAAACAACCATAGAAATAAAAAAGGAACAGAACTATAGAGTTCTAGAGATATTAAAAAGATAAGGAGAGAATGCTATAAGTAAGGAAATGGGAAATTTTCCAGAAAATTATAAATTACAAAAGAGATTCAAGAAGAAATAAAACATCTGAGTTATCCTCTGACCGTTAACAGAAATTGAATCAGATGTTAACAAATCTTCCCACAAAGACAACACTAGGCTGAGTGCTGTGACACACATCTGTAATCCCAGCACTTTGGGAGGCCAAGGCAGGAGTACTGCTTGAAGCCAGGAGTTTGAGACCAGCCTGAGAAACATGGCAAAACCCCATCTCTACAAAATATATATATATATATATATATATTAG
>NC_045447.1:10341080-10355716 GCF_002776525.5 Piliocolobus tephrosceles
AGCTACTCAGGAGGCTGAGGCAGGAGAATCACTTGAACCCCAGAGGTAGAGGCTGCAGTGAGCCATGATCTCGCCACTATATTCCAGCCTGGGCAATACAAATAAAAAAATAAATTGCCAGGCTGGGTGCGGTGGCTCACGCCTGTAATCCCAGCACTTTGGGAGGTAGAGGTGGGTGAATCACCTGAGGTCAGGAGTTCGAGACCAGCCTGACCAACATGATGCAACCCCATCTCTACTAAAAATACAAAAAGTAGCCAGGCATGGTGGCATGTGCCTGTAATCCCAGCTACTCAGGCCGAGGGAAGAGAATTGCTTGAACCCAGGAGGCAGAGGTTGCAGTGAGCTGAGATCGCACCACTGCACTCCAGCCTGGGAGGGCAACAGAGCGAGACTCTGTCTTGAAAAATAAAAACATTAAAAAAATGCCATTTTTGCATCACATCCTATTCAAGGGTACTGACATCAACATGACATCACCATGGATGTTGGCCTTGATCACCTAACTGAGGGGCATTGGTCAGGTTTCTCCACCAGACAGTCATTCTTCTCCCCCTTACCATACTCTACTCTTTGAAGCACGTTCCTATACACAGCCCACACCTAAGAAGTAGGGAGTTTTGCTCTACCTCCTTGTGGGGCTGAGTATCTACAGAAATTATTTGAAATTCTTCTTTGATTTTTTTATTTACTTATTCTTTTTTTTTTTTGAGACGGAGTCTCGCTCTGTCGCCCAGGCTGGAGTACAGTGGCGGGATCTCAGCTCACTGCAAGCTCCGCCTCCCGGGTTCACGCCATTCTCCTGCCTCAGCCTCCCGAGTAGCTGGGACTACAGGCGCCAGCCACCTCGCCCGGCTAGTTTTTTTATATTTTTTTAGTAGAGACGGGGTTTCACCGTGTTAGCCAGGATGGTCTCGATCTCCTGACCTCGTGATCCGCCCGTCTCGGCCTCCCAAAGTGCTGGGATTACAGGCTTGAGCCACCGTGCCCGGCCGCCCAGTCTATTTATGTATTTGAGATGTAGTCTTGCTCTGTCTCCCAGGCTGGAGTGCAGTGTTGTGATCTTGGCTCACTGCAACCTCCCCTTCCCGGGTTCAAGTGATTCTCCTGCCTCAGCCTCCAGAGTAGCTGGGAGTATAGGTGTGCACCACCACACCTAGCTAATTTTTTGTCTTTTTTTGAGACAGAGTCTTGCTCTGTCGCCCAGGTTAGAGTGCAGTGGCCTGAGCCACCACATTTGGTCCCAAGATTATTTGGAATTCCTCTGCACAGATTTGTCTTTTGTCCCCCACTTACTTATTCAATCACTTAGCTATGTAAGTGTGGACTTGTTTGATGAAATGTACAGGAGCCCATTGGTTTGGACTGAGCTTCTGCACCAGGACCAATAGACCAATCCAAAATGGAGTCACTGATGCTGCAGCTCCAGGTCACCAGCCAAAACTAAGTTGTTTATCTGACCCTCCCTCCCAGAAATCAGGAGAGTGACAGATCAGATAAAAGCCAGATCCCTGCACAAGCCAGTTTTAGCCAGCATGATAAGGAAGTCCTTTCTGCTTTATTTAACCTTTACAAGGAAAGTAATTTTGAAATGATCAATCTGCTCTTTGTTCTCTGACCCTTCTTTCTTCAGCCCTTTTCCGTCTATAAAATTTCTGCCCAGCTCACGGAACACTCATTCTATTTTATAGAATGAGATATCATCTGATTTTAGAGTAGCAAGTAGAATCCAATTAAGATCTTTAAATTTGGGCAGGGATGGTGGCTCCCACATGTAATCCCAGCACTTTGGGAGGCCAAGGCAGGACTGCTTGAGCTCAGGAGTTCAAGACCAGCCTAGGTAATACAGTGAGACTGTATTTCCACACACGAAAAATAAAAAATTAGCCAGGTGTGGTGGCGGGCATCTGTAGTCCCAACTACTTGGGCGGCTGAGGTGGGAGGATTGCTTAAGCCCGAGAGGGTGAGGCTACATTGAGTCATGACTGGGCCACTGCACTGCAATATGGGTGACAGAACGTGACCCTGTCTCAAAAAATAAAAAGAAAAGAAAATAAATGTTTTGTAATTTTGTCTTCTGGCCGACTTGTGGATGTTTATTTTATACCTTGGGTTATAATCCAATCCCACCTTATTTTGTTGCTCAAATTGTTTCAGCTTTGGTCACTGGGAGCTCCCGAGACCTTCTGACATACTCCTTTCACTGTGTTTTTTTTTGGGGGGGAGGTGGGGGGGATGGAATCTTACTCTGTCACCAGGCTGGAGCGCAGTGGCAAGATCTCGGCTCCCTGCAACCTCTGCCTCCTGGGTTCAAGCGATTCTCGTGCCTCAGCCTCCCAAGTAGCTAAGATTACAGGCGCCTGCCACCATGCCCGGCTACTTTTTGTATTTTTAGTAGAGAAGGGGTTTCACCATGTTGGCCAGGCGGGTCTTGAACTCCTGATCTCAAGTAATCCGCCTTCCTCAGCCTCTCAAAGTGCTGGGATTACAGGCATGAGCCACCGTGCCCGGCCCATTGTGGTTTTTGAGCAATTTGATAAGTGGTGACATACATAAATGCCCACAAAACCACCACCACAATCCAGATGGTGAGCATATCCCTCACCGCCCAGAGTCCTCCTGCCCTTGGTAATCCTTCCCTCCAGTTCTCCACTGCTCTTTGCAGCCCGTGACCCGTTTCCTGTCACTGTAGATGAGTCTGCATCACTTCTCTATATGGGACCATATAGTAAATGCTCTTTATTGCCTGGCTTCTTTCACTCAACATAGTAATTTTGCAATTCATCCCTTCATTAGGTTCTGGATGTGATGAGGGGCGGCAGGACACTCAGGGAGAGACTCCCTGGGTGTGAGAGATGGGTAACTGGTGGCTCAGCAGAAGCGGCAGAGCGGGGCTGCGGAGTTGTGGAATGGGCAGAGGCTGGCAGGACTCCTGGGTTCCCCACTGGCTGTTGAGGCAGGGCAGGTGAGAAAGATGGCATGTTGGGTGGCTGTGTTTCCGCGGTGGGGATCCCTGGGGGCATGCCAGCTAGCTATCCCAGAGGCAGGTGTAAACCCAGGCCTGAAGTCTGGATAGGGCTGACCTAAAGCCACGGGCTCGAACCTTCATGACACATGTGTGACAGAAACCAGGGGAGGGAAGAGGTGACCAAAGGTATGTGTACCATGCTCAGAGGGGACAGGACTTAACCTAATTCTTTTCTTTTTTTTTTTTTTTTTTGAGACGGAGTTTTGCACTTGTTGTCCAGGCTAGAGGGTAATGGTGCGGTCTTGGCTCACCACAACCTCCGCCTCCCGGGTTCAAGTGACCTGTCTCAGCCTCCCAATAACAGGCATGGGATTACAGCTGGGATTACAGCCTGGGATTACAGGCATGCACTACCACACCTGGTTAATTTTGTATTTTTAGTAGAGACGGAGTTTCTCCATGTTGGTCAGGCTGGTCTCGAACTCTCGACCTCAGATGATTCGCCCTCCTCGGCCTCCAAAAGTGCTGGGATTACAAGTGTAAGCCACCGTGCCTGGCTTTTTCTTTTTTTTAGAGACTGAGTCTCACTCTGTTGCCCAGACTGGAGTGCAGTGACATGATCTTAGCTCACTGCAGCCTTGACCTCCTGGGCTCAAGCAATTCTCCCACCTCAGTCTCCCAAAGTGCTAGGATTACAGGCATGAGCCACTGCATCTGGCCCTGAAAAACCTAATTCTTTTTTTTTTTTCTTTTTTGAGATAAAGTCTTGCTCTGTCACCCAGGCTGGAGTGCAGTGGCACGATCTTGGCTCCTTGCAACACCTGCCTCCTGGGTTCAAGCGATTCTCCTGCCTCAGCCTCCCAAGTAGCTGGGATTACAGGCTCGCGCCACCATGCCCAGTTAATTTTTGTATATTTAGTAGAGATGGGTTTCACCATGTTGGCCAGGCTGATCTCGAACTCCTGACCTCAGGTGATCTGCCCGCCTTAGCCTCCCAAAGTGCTGGGATTATAGGCATGAGCCACGATGCCCAGCTTGGAACCTAATTCCTAAGAGGCAGGCTGCAGAAGAGGCAAGGGCAAGGGACATAGGGAAGTGTGTCCACAGAGGCTGAAGGAAACCCAGGGACACTAAAGTCACACAGCTGCAGAGGGGCACATGTCCATGAGACTGGCCACTGGTTCAGACACCAAGTGCAGGTCACAGAAGTTATGGCCCAGAATGGGGCTTGTAGGCTGGCAGGATCCAGGTTCTGCCTGGATGGAGGCTCCCTTCTCTCCTGTGTGTGAGACCCCTGGGTCCTGGCCACCTGGCCAGGGAAGAGTACGGCTGCCTTAGTGTGTTTCCGTTGCCATAACAAATATCACAGGCTGGGTAATTTATAAAATAATAGAAGTGTTACAGCTCTTTTAGAATTTGTCCAGCAGGTTTTCCAGTTTTAACCCCAAAAAGAAAGAAAAGAAAGAAAAGAAAAGAAAAGAAAAGAAAAGGAAAGGAAAGGAAAGGGCTGGGCACGATGCCTCATACCTGTAATCCCAACACTTTGGGAGGCCAAGGTGGGCGGATCACTTGGGGTCAGGAGTTCGAGACCAGCTTGGCTGAAATGATGAAACCCTGTCTCTACTAAAAAATACAAAAATGAGCCAAGCATGGCCGGGCACATGGCTCACACCTGTATTCTCAGCACTTTGGGAGGCCGAGGCGGGTGGATCACGAGGTCAGGAGTTCAAGACCAGCCTGGCCAAGATGGCAAAACCCTGTCTCTACTAAAAATACAAAAACACCAGCCTGGTGTGGTGGCAGGCACCTGTAATCCCAGCTACTCGGGAGGCTGAGGCAGAGATTTGCTTGAACCCGGGAGGCAGAGGTTGCAGTAAGCCAAGATCGCACCACCGCACTCCAGTCTGGGTGACAGAGAGAGACTCTGTCTCAGAAAAAGAAAAAAAAAAAATTAGCCAGGTGTGGTGGTGCGTCCCTGTAATCCCAGCTACTGGGGAGTCTGAGGTAGAAGAATTGCTTGTGCCCAGAGGCCAAGGTTACAGCGAGCTGAGATCGAGATTGCACCACTGTACTCCATCCTGGGCGAAGAAGCAAGACTTCGTCTCAAATAAAAATAAAAATAAAAAAAAAGAAAGAAAAGGAAATGAAGGGAAAAGAAATCTATTGCTCACAGCTCTGGAGGATGGGAAGTCCAAGATCTAGTCACCAGCGGGTTCGGGGTCTGGTAAGGGGCCTGTTTCTCACAGATGGTGCTGTCTAGGTGTCCTCACATGGCAGGAGAGATGGAAGGGCAAAAAGGACCTAGCTAGTTGCTTTAAGCCCTTTCGTAAGACTACTAATCCCATTCAGGAGGGCAGAGCCCTCATGACTTAATCACCTCCTAAAAGCCTCATCTGTTAATATCACTATGCTGAGTCTTGAGTTCCTACATATGAACACATACATTCAAACCACAGCAACAGCCATGCCTAGGATGGGACACTTTGCCCCTCCACCAGGCTGTAGGGGAAGAAGACTGTGCCCACTTGCTCAGCCCTCAGATGAGGAAGGGCTGGACTAGGATCAGGGCAAGGTCAGGGAGGAGACCACAAGCACAGGGAGGCAGAGGCAGAGGCAGAGGGAAGGGGTGAGACGCGGCAAGGTTGGGATAGAGGATGGGGTTGGGACTGATCAGAGACAGGCTGGGGCTGAGACTGGTAGGAACAGGGGCCTCACAGCCCAGGCTGGCTCGGTGCCCCCACTCCCATATGAGCCTCTGAGATTTGCTCAGACTTGGGCCTAGAGCTCCATCTAGCTCTGCCACAGCTGGCTGCTCAGCTCTAAGGTTCCCCTGGGCATTCAGCAGGGCTGTGCTCAGTGCTGGCCACAGACTGGAGGTCTCCGGTGGAGGGAATCAAAGAAGAGGCAGTGCAGGGACCAAGGGGAGTGAAGCAGAAGGAACACTGGACCGCAAGCCAAGCAGTGTCATGGCCAAGACAAAAGAAAAAGAACTTTGGGCTGGGCACGGTGGCTCATGCCTGCAATCCCAGCATTTTGGGAGGCCAAGGCGGGCAGGTCATTTGAAGTCAGGAGTTTGAGACCAGCCTGGCCAACATGGTGAAACCCTGTTTCTACTAAAAATACAAAAATTAGCTGGCGGTGGTGGTGCACGCCTGTAGTCCCAGCTACTCGGGAGGCTGACACGGGAGAATCACTTGAACCTGGGAGACGGAGGTTGCAGTGAGCCGAGACTGCGCTGCTGCACTCCAGCCTGGGAAGACAGAGTGAGACTCTGTCTAAAAAAAAAAAAAAAAAAAAAGAGAACTTTGTTAAATATTTTGGCTGAGGGGTTGGTCACTGAGTTTCCTTTCTATATTTGGCAAGAGATGAATCCTCTCGTGCTGGGGTGGAGCAGCCCCCAAGTAGACCCTCCCAGGCACCAGCTTCACGGTTTCCAGCCTCTCCCCACTTATTTTTCCATTTAATCCTTATAGGAATCATTATTCCTATTTTATAGGTGAGGAAACTGAGGCTGGAGAAGGTAAGAAGGAAGCTGATGGTTCTCTCACCACACCCCACCCCTGGACTTATTTTTGTGAGACAGGGTCTTGCTCTGTGGCCCAGGCTGGAGTACAGTGTTATGATCACAGGTTCACTGCAGTCTTCAACTCCTAGAGTCAAGCCGTCCTCCCGCCTCAGCCTCCCAGTACCTGGGACCACAGACGTTTGCTACCACACCAAGCTAATTTTTCTATGTTTTGTAGAGGCAGGGTCTCTTGCTTAGGGCGGTCTCAAACTTCTGTCCTCAATCGATCCTCCCAAAATGCTGGGATTACAGGCGTAAGCCACCATGCCCTGTGTCACCTCCGCAGCTTAAGCACGTGCAACAGGTTGCTCTGTAAGCTGCTCACATTTGGCGAGGCTGCGAGGCCACACCAGCAAAGCCACGTGGCTGGGGATGCTGACCCAGCAAAGCATCGCTCTCCTCGCCCCAGGCCAGCCCCTCCTGCTGCTAAGCCCAGCAGGCCAAATTCGGTCCCGCCCCCGTCAAGTGCCTCGGTCTCCCCTGGGCCTGAACACATCACGTACATTTTGATGGAGTCAGAATCCGGAAAATCAAGAGTGTGGAAGATCGGGAGCAACTAATGTAAGCAGCAGGAGGATGAAGCTGGATTCCGTCTAGCAAGCAGGAGCGTGAGAGTGGCGCTGGGAGAAGGCACTGATAGGGATAGAGTAGAGCACAGAACATGGGGGCTCACCCTCAACCACTTCTAAACACTCTAAGCTCGAGCAGGCCCTGAACTCCTGGTCTGTAAAGTGGCTGAAGGAAGTGGCTGGAGCAAAACCCATATGGGCGAGTGTCCCCGCAGCTGCCTCAGTTTCCCCATCTGTAAAACGGGGCTGGGGACCCGCAGCTCTCATGGGACTGGTGACCCGCTCGCGGGTGCTCGCCCTGCATTCGAGACAGCACCTACAACTCCAGACTCACTCGGGGCGGGTCGAGGTGGGCTCCAAAGTCCCTTCCAAGCCGACATCCCGATTCCCCTTCCCGGGAAGGCACCCCCGGAAAAGCAAAGGTCGCTCCAGCAGCCTCCTCGGGTCACCCGCTTTCCCGAAGCCGTGGCCCTCGCCTTCCGCTCTCGTCTTCACCGGCATACTCAAGTCCCCGCTGGGGGCTGACACTGTGGGATCGGTCGCCGCAAGGACTGGGAGGAAGATGGAAGATGCGGGGCCAAAGCGGGGCGAGAAGAGTGGGACACAGCGGAGTAGCAGGGCCGGGACTCGGAGCTCCTCCCCTGCCCCGCTTCCGGCCCCTCGCCCCGCTTCCGGCCCTCCGCCCCGCTCCCGGCCCCCTGTCCCGTTCTGCGAGACCCGCCCACGGCCCCCGCCCACTTCACGAGTCCCGCCCCTTTCCCTGGCCCCGGGCGGGGCCATCCCGGGGCTGTCCGCGGAGACGCCTATGCGGTGGAGACTTCGGGCTTCAACTAGCGCGGGCGAACACCAGCAGAGGGACCAGGCAGCCTGACACCCCACTTTGCCATCCTGTCCTTGGAAACCTCGGGATCTGCGGGCCGGCCGCTCCGCGTGGACGAAATCAGACACACGTGGTTTCCGAGGCCCCCTCGGGCTCAGGAAAATTTTATGGTTCGGGTCACAGTAGGAAGCGGACAATGAGGCGGGAGTGCACAGAGAACCGCAGCATCGCCGCGCAACTGGGGCCGGGTCGTTTCTGCGGGTCTTCGGTAGCCGGAAGCCGCAGCCCCTGTCGTCTCGAAGGGCTCGATTTGTTTCGAATGGGCGCTTGCAGGACAAGTGGCCAAGCACGTATTACAGATGGCCACTCCGCCCCTTAGGCGGTCAAGCGGGGCGAGCAGGCGGTCGCCCCTCGGCAGTCGACCGTGTCCCCACCCCGGGACCTTTGGAGGCGGAAGCATAGAGTGGTCTGCAAACGTTCCCGAGCGTGCCTCTGCGGCTCTGGCGGGACCGGGCACACGCCCAGTCCCGAGAGCGCTGAGGGTCCTCTTAGCGTAGCCGTCACCCCAGGCAACCCGCATGGGCGCCCGAGTCCTGGCCCTTTAAGCAGCCCAGGCGCCTCGGCGTCTTCGTTTCGCGCGCCCGCCCGCGGCGCCGGCAGAGCGAACATGGCCCCGGCTACGCGGGTGGTGCGGGCGCTGTGGACTGGCGGGTGCGCCTTGGCCTGGAGGCTGGGCGGCCGCCCCCAGCCGCTGCTCCCCACGCAGAGCCGGGCTGGCTTCGCGGGGGCGGCGGGCAGCCAGGGCCCCGTGGCTGCCGCTCGTAAGGGGAGCCCGCGGCTGCTGGGGGCAGCGGCGCTGGCCCTGGGGGGAGCCCTGGGGCTGTACCACACGGCGCGGTGGCACCTGCGCGCCCAGGACCTCCACGCGGAACGCTCAGCTGTGCAGGTAAGGCCTGGTCCGGCCGGGGATGGGGATGCTGATCAGCACCGAACTCGGGACTCCTGGGAACCCGTGGGGTCAGGAGTTGCCTCTGCCTGCTTGTGACCTTGGGCGAGTGACTTGGTCTGAAGTCTCTGAACCCTCAGTGTTCTCTTCTGTAAAATAGGGGCACTCCTGATGCCTACTACCTGGAATTGTTCGAGTTCTCATAAAATCGTTCTTCTACTTTGTTTTTTGGTTTGGTTTATTTATTTTGAGACAGGGTCTCTCAATATCGCCCAGGCTGGAGTGCAGTAGTGCGATTGCGGCTCGCTGCAGCCTCCGCCTCCCGGGTTCAAGGGATCCTCCTGCCTCAGCCTCCGGAGTAGCTGGGACTATAGGCTCACCCCACTGCGCCCTGCTAATTTTTTTTTTTTTTTGTAGAGACAGGGTTTCACCATGTTGCCCAGGCTGGTCGGTCTCAAGCGATCCGCCCACCTTGGCCTCTGAAAGTGCTGGAATTACAGGTGGGAGCCACTGAGCCCCAGCCTCTACCATGTTTTAAGAAGACTTTTTTTTTTTTTTTTTTTGAGACGGAGTGCTCTGTTGCCCTCGCTGGAGTTGCAATGGCACTATCTCGGTTCACCGCAACAACCTCCGCCTCTTGGGTTCAAGCGATTCTCCTGCCTCAGCCTCACCAGTAGCTGGGATTACAAAATTTTTTTATTTTTAGTAGAGACGGGGTCTCATCATGTTGGCCAAGCTGGTCTCTAACTCCTGATCTCAAAGGAGCCACCCACCTCGGGATCCCAAAGTGCTGGGATTACGGTGTGAGCCACGGAGCCCAGCCTCTACCGTGTTTTAAGGAGACTTTTTTGACTAAGAGATGGGAGATCACAGGAAAGGGAAAGCCTTTTTCACTTTCTAAACGTTCGTCATCCTCTCTCCCCACTGCCCCCAAATCCTAAGGCTGTGTATTTATTTAGTAGTAGTAGTGGTGGTATTTATGGAACTGATGTCTTAGATTCCAGGCTGAAACAGGAAGAGGCAGGAAGGTCTCCCCCCACCAAGTGGTGGCCCAGCTGCCTTGCGACACTTTATACCTACCCCACACCTTCCAACTCTTCTCTGCTTGACCCCCCATCCCCCGCCCGCAGATGCTTTTTTGCTGGACCAGAGGGAACAGAGGTAGGTGAAAGGGGCATGGAGTACCCTGTGTCTCCCTGTCTCCACGGTCCAGCTTCCCCTCTGAACACAGGGAGGTGGTCTAGGATTGTGGCTCTCCGGCATGAAGGTGCAGCAGGCTCCCCTGGGGGCTTTCCTGGCCACAGCCCAGATACCACCCTCCCCCTGGGATATTTGAGATAGACTGAGGCTGGAGGATTGCATGAACCCAGGAGTTCAAGGCTGCAGTGAGCTGTGATCAAGCTACTACACTCCAGCCTGGATGGCAGAGTGAGACCCTGTCCCCAGAGAAAAAAACAAGAAAGAGATTGGAGGTAGACCCCACTGGTAAACACCAGCCTGGGTGGTAGCCAGCTCTGGCCCCCAGAGGTCCCTGGGGTTAGAGGAGTGGGAGTGGGCAAAGCCAAGTTGAAACAGTTGTTCTGTGTCTGTGGGAGCAGGCTGTATACCCTGGGGCTGTCTGGTGTCCCCTTGGGACTGGAGCGAGAAAAGAGGGGTCTGTCCAGTATGGGACAGAGACTGGAAGATTCCTCCTACACAACCTCACAGCAAAGGGTGGGACTCCTGCCCTTTGGGGGACCGTGCTGGGGACCGTGCTGGCCAGGGGCTTAAACCAGGGCTGCTGTCCAGTGCCTCCTTTCCCCCTACCATTCCCTCCCATCCCTAGTTCCTCGTCCCAATGTTCTAGCGTTGTCTCAGAAGACTCCTCTGGAAAACATGCTTGCTTGGGAGCAGGGCCTGTACCTGGGGGTGCCAGGTCTAGAAGCCCCTTCCATCTGCTGCCCACAGCTCTCCCTGTCCAGCCGCCTGCAGCTGACCCTGTACCAGTACAAGACGTGTCCTTTCTGCAGCAAGGTCCGAGCCTTCCTCGACTTCCACGCCCTGCCCTACCAGGTGGTGGAGGTGAACCCCGTGCGCAGGGCTGAGATCAAGTTCTCCTCGTACAGAAAGGTGCCCATCCTGGTGGCCCAGGAAGGAGAAAGCTCGGTGAGCCCCAGGGAACCCCATGCATCCTTCCTCCTATCCTGGATTGTCCTGGAGCACCCCCTCACCTGGCCCGGCTCTGCAGCTTGGGAAGGAACTTGGGATCTTTGTGCCTCTAAGGACCATGGGGGAAGTAGCTGCATACAGTAGATGCTCAATAAATGTAGGCTCTTTCCTTCCCTACCAAAACCAAACACCTCTTGGGGTCTCAGAGAGGCAGAACACCACAGCTGAACAACGTAGATTCTGAAATGAGCGATCTGGGTTTGAGGTGTGATTCACCCACTCACTAGTTGTGTGACTTGGGGCAAGTCACTTGTCCGCTCTGGGCTTGCTTGCTTCATAAGTCAACAAGGGGCCATATTCTGGCTTGCAGGGACAGCAGATATGAAATGCCTGACAGTGCTTGGGGTCTAGTATGTAGCTTCCAGAACCCACCCTGCCCCTGTACCTGGGAGGCCAGATGGGTGAGTGGGCTGCGGCTTAGACCCCACGGCTTTCCCACACCTTCCTCCCCATTAGGATGGGTGCCGCGAGGGCAGGGTGGGGAGGACTCTGGGCATGTGCTCAGGAATGGATAAACAATGCCAGAGGTGGTAAGGAGCCGTGGTAAGGAGCCCCTGGGGACTCCCACTGGCTGGATTGTAATCTGATTAAACCACCGTTTTCTCTTCTAGCAACAACTGAATGACTCCTCTGTCATCATCAGCGCCCTCAAGACCTACCTGGTGTCGGGGTAAGGAGCCCCTCAGAGACCAGGCGGCCGTTGCTTTTGATGGCTTCTTCCTCCGGGGAGGCCTCGCCTGAGTTCCCTTGTGGGAGCAGGTGGAGCTGCTGCTTAGATTTCCAGAGTACGCAGTGGCTCACACCTGTAATCCCAGCGCTTTGGGAGGCCAACACAGGCAGATCACCTGAGGTCAGGAGTTCCAGACCAGCCTGGCCAACACGGCAAAACCCCGTCTTTACTAAAAATACAAAAATTAGCCAGGCATAGTGGCGAGTGCCTGTAGTCCCAGCTACTCAGGAGGCTGAGGCAGGAGAATCACTGGAACCCGGGAGGCAGAGGTTGCAGTGAGCTGAGATCCGGCCACTGCACTCCAGCCTGGGTGACAGAGCAAGACTCCGTCTCAAAAAAAAAAAGATTTTCAGAGCAGCCCATGGCCGTCTTCCTCCAAGCCCTCCACGTTGTCCTCTCCACAGCTCACTCTCTTGGGGAAGTAGCCCTGGCGTCTCCTCCAAATCCCTTACTGCAGGAGTGCGGAGAGCCTTTGTTTATTGGTCCTGGCTCCACTCTGAGGCGAGGGCAGCCGGGTGGGTCGGCCACAGGGGACAGGAGGGGGAAGGAGTTGGGGTGAGACTGTGGCTGTCTCCGAAGGCAGCCCCTGGAAGAGATCATCACCTACTACCCAGCCATGAAAGCTGTGAACGACCAGGGCAAGGAGGTGACCGAGTTCGGCAATAAGTACTGGCTCATGCTAAACGAGAAGGAGGCCCAGCAAGTGTATGGCGGGAAGGAGGCCAGGACGTGAGTGGGGCTGGGGCTGGGGCTGGCGGGGGAAGGTGGTGACCTCAGCGGTCTTCTGTGGAGTAGGACCAAGCTGAGCAAGATGGCGTGAGCAGGGAGCAGCGTGGGAGACCAGCGGGGCTGGGGCCGGGCCATGCCGGATTTCAGTAGAGACCTTTCTGTGGCCGCACGTGCTGGCTCACTCCTGTAATCCCAGCATGTTGGGAGGCCGAGGCAGGCAGATCACCTGAGGTCAGGAGTCCAAGATCAGCCTGGCCAACATGGCAAATCCCCATCTCTACTAAAAATACGAAAATTAGCTAGGTGTGGAGGTGCACACCTGTAATCCCAGCTACTAGGGAGGCTGAGGCAGGAGAATCACTTGAACCCAGGAGGCGGAGGATGCAGTGAGCTGAGATCGTGCCATTGCACTCCAGTCTGGGTGACAGAGCGAGACTTTGTCTCAAAAAAAAAAAAAAAGACCTTCCTGCTCAGGCTTCAGCTTCCCACCCGTGCAGTGGGTATGTTCTAGAGAACGCAGCCTGCTCCCAACACAGCACAGGCCCTGGCTCAGGAATCCCTTCCGTGCCCGCAGGGAGGAGATGAAGTGGCGGCAGTGGGCAGACGACTGGCTGGTGCACCTGATCTCCCCCAACGTGTACCGCACACCCACCGAGGCTCTGGCGTCCTTTGACTACATTGTCCGCGAGGGCAAGTTTGGAGCCGTGGAGGGTGCCGTGGCCAAGTACATGGGTGCAGCGGCCATGTACCTCATCAGCAAGCGACTCAAGAGCAGGCAAGTGTGTGTGCACATCCGGGGCCTGCTGTCCCTGAGCCTCCGGTGCCACAAGCAGTGGTGATCCCATCACACCCCTCAGGAGACCAGCGGGAGGCTGAGGCCTGGGCAGGTAGGAGAGCATTATGGATTATGGGTCCCTTGGCCAAGCTGGGACTTGGACCCAGAGCTCCTGCTCACCTCCCCGGGGGCAGCAGGGCCGGCCTTGAAGCCGGAAGCCTGGGGCCTGACTGGCACTTTCTCTGTGGCTTTCTCCCTGGCCTGGTCTCTTGCCCTTGTCACAGCCTCCCTGTCTGGGACAGATGCTCCCTGAGGCGTCTGCAGATGTGATGCTGTCACCTGGGGTGTTGCCCTGGCTTCCATGCCTCCCCTGCTCTCCCCAGAGGAGACCCCTCTTCCCTGCTGGGCTGGGAGTGGGGGCTCTCCTGAGGGGCTTTTCCCTTCCCTGCCCAGGCACCGCCTCCAGGACAACGTGCGCGAGGACCTCTACGAGGCTGCCGACAAGTGGGTGGCTGCTGTGGGCAAGGACCGGCCCTTCATGGGGGGCCAGAAGCCGAATCTCGCCGATTTGGTGAGTGTGGTGGTGGCAGGTGGTGCCTGGACCAAGGGTTCTGTCCTCAGAGTGGGGGAGGTTTGTAAGGGAAAGCCCAGGCAGTGCCTGCATCTTGCCAGAGGAGCCTGCCTCTCTCTGCCATCACGGACAGAAACTCGCCTCGAAATGGCTCCAGGAGAGAAACCGATGACCAGGAACCGCCTTGGTTCACATAAGTGACGAGTTCAGGGAAAGGGTTGGCTTCAGGCCCTGCTGGATCCAGAGGCCCAGGTGGTGGTAACAGGGCCCGGGTTCTACCTGTCACCGTCAACACGGCCCTCCCTGGAGTGGGCTTCAGCCCCAGGCGGGCTGGGTCCGGTGCTCCAGGCTTCTCCCAGCAAAACCCAGTGAGATGGCATCTCACTGGCCTGGCTTCGCTGCCCTTTTTCCTGTTTTTTTTTTTTTTTTTGAGACCAAGTCTCATGCTGTCACCCAGGATGGAGTGCAGTGGTGCAATCTCAGGTCACTGCAACCTCCACCTCCCAGGTTCAAGCAATTCTCCTGCCTCAGCCTCCCGAGTAGCTGGGATTACAGGCCTGTGCCACCATGCCTGGCTAAGTTTTGCATTTTTAGTAGAGACAGGGTTTCAATATGTTGGTCAGGCTGGTCTCGAACTCCGACCTCAGGTGATCCACCCACTTCGGCCTCCCAAAGTGCTGGGACTACAGGCGTGAGCCACCGTGCCTAGCCCACTGCTCTTTTTTTTTTTTTTTTTTTTTTTTTTTTTTTTTTTT
>NC_045447.1:10355816-10359948 GCF_002776525.5 Piliocolobus tephrosceles
CTCGGCCTCCCAAAGTGCTGGGATTACAGGCTTGAGCCACCGTGCCCGGCCGCTCATTTTTAAAACTGTCCAGCCCCTGGCTGACCTGGGTCTTGAAACTGGGTGGTGGGGTCTCTTCTCCCCAGTCTCAGGACCTGAGAAGCGGGGAGGGCATTTATTCCAAGGAAACTTGCTGGTGGGGATCTGTGGCCCAGAAAAGGGGGTACAGGTGTGAAGCAGGCGAGACCCGCAGCCACCCCACACGCTTTGTTCAAACCCTCACCTGTGCTGTTGGCCCTTGAGTAGGTCACGAGCTCCAAGCGGGCAGGGGATGGGACCTGGGCGCACAGCTGGCAGGGAGTGAAGGAGGTCTGGATGCCCGTCAAACCAGCCGTGGTGACCCCTTTCTGTTTCATGCCCCAGGCCGTGTATGGCGTGCTGCGCGTGATGGAGGGGTTGGATGCCTTCGATGACCTGATGCAGCACACGCATATCCAGCCCTGGTACCTGCGGGTGGAGAGGGCCATCACCGAGGCCTCCCCAGCGCACTGAATGTCCCCGCCCAGAACAGGGGAAAGGCAGCGGAAGACGCCAGCTGCCAGCACCTGGGGCCCCTGGGCCAGTGCCTGGCGATGCTGGTGGGGGCAGCACCATTCTGCCCCTTGTCCACCCACCCCCACCAGCCCTCTTGCTTCTAACACAGGGCACCTGCTGGGGCCCAGGGATGCTAGGGACGAGTTCCAGCCCTGCCCCTGCCCTGGGGCGACCCCTCCGTGTCCCGGCCTCCCTGCTCTGCCACCCCTCTCTCAGAGCCTCAGTGGCTGTCCCGTGGCTACGTCCTGTGGGTGGGGGGCCATCGACAGGACAGCAGGACGGTTCGTTTTCGGTGGAATCCCATCGCTGGGTTCCCCTAGTTCCCACTCTTCCCAAGCCTCCCGGGATGGGGACATGTTTGCAGTAAAGGAAAGGTTTTGTGGCGCCTGTCGCGGCAGGCATCTCATGGAGCTCTGTGTGACTGAGTGCTGCGTGGGGCTGGCGGTCAAGGGAGGCATCAGGCTTGGGCTATGCCAGCCCTGGTGGCAACTAACCACCGGCCTGGTGCTTCCCAGGTGGCAGGCGTGGTACGGCTCCGTAGACTCTGTGTGCCATGGTCCCCAGGATACCACTCAGGGCACACAGCCGGGCCATAGAGCCCAGCAGCCAGCGTGCAGGTCGGGGCCTGCCTACCCTCAGTGGGACTCTGCAGTGGGGTCCCTCATCAAGCCTCAGTTTCTTTGTGTGTCCCTGCCTTGTGGGGGAGTTCAGTGATAGGAGCAGGTCCAGTGCACAGAGCAGGGGCACCCGGTCCAGGGCATCCGGCTGTTCAGACCCCTGCTCTACAGACAGGACCAAGCCCTCTCAGGTGGCTGCCCCGGGCTTCAGCTCCAGGCTGGGCCAGGCTTTATGGGAATAGAGACTCTGCCTTCCAGGGTGAGTGTGGGTTGCGGGTGGGACCCCCTTTTCTGCACAGAGCACCCAGGATGGGGCTCCCCAGTTCCCTGACTTAACTGAGATGGGCTGGCCTGCTAGGGGCTCTCCAGAGGCCGGTGAGCCCAACTCCACCCACTGGGCCCTTCCGATTGGGGGGACTGGACAGCGTCCCCATACCCTCTTGAGAAACTTTTTTTTGAGACAGGGTCTCGCTCTGTCACCCAGGCTGGGATGCAGTGGCGCAATCATAGTTCACTGCAACCTCGACCTCCCAGGTTCAAGTGATCCTCCCACCTCAGCCTCCAAGTAGCTGGAACCACAGGTGCGCACCAACATGCCCAGCTAATTTTTTATTTTGTATATTTTGTAGATCCTGGGTTTTGCCATCTTACCCAGGCTGGCCTTGCACTCCAGGGCTCAAGGGAACTGCCCACCTCAGCCTCCCGAAGTGCTGGGATGACAGGCGTGAGCCCCCATGCCCAGTCAGGAAACTTTTTAAGTTTTGTTTATTAGTATTTTAAAAACAAAATAAGTTTCCCGTAAAAGCGAACATTTGAGTAAGGTAGAAGTGAGTGCTCAAGGCAGCCAGTGTGACATTTGGAAGCAGGTGGCTGTGTGGCTGGTGACCTCGGTTTTTCCCACGGGGTTGGTCTGCCACCGGCTCTGTTCTCGTCCCCATCCTGGGCATCTCCCTGTCAAAGTATGTCACACTGGCTTGTTCTCATGGCTGCATAGTGCCCGGCCACCTGGCTGCACCACAGTCCATCAGCCAGCCCCCGCTGTGTGCTCTCTGTGGGTGTTAACTCCAGGGACTTGGGCTGCAGGGGAGAGGAGGCGGCCAGGCCTGAGGCTGTGCCCGTCTGTGGCCTTAGGAGTCACAGCAGCCGCCTCTGAGAGGCCAGCAGAACAGCATTTCCACGTCATTGGCTAGGCCTAAAGTCCTGAGGGGCCTTTGCTCCAGGGACCCAGGGTGTCTCCCTCAGCAGGGCAGGAGCTAGGCCAGGAACACCATGGGGCACTGAGGGAGGACCCTCCCTCTATCCCTGCACCCCTTCATCCCTGCACTCCTCCATCCCTCCATCCCTGCACCCCTCCATCCCTGAACCCCTCCTCCCGGAACCCCTCCATCCCTGTACCCCTGCATCCCTCCATCCCTGCACCCCTCCATCTTTCCATCCCTGTACCCCTCCATCCCTCTGTCCCTGCACCCCTCCATTCCTCCATCTCCACACCCTTCCTTTGCTGTACCCCTCCATCCCTGCATCCCTCCATCCCCCATCCCTGCATCCCTGCACCCCTCCATCCCCCATCCCTGTACCCTTACGTCCTCCATCCCTCATCCCTGCATTCCTCCATCGCAGCATCCCTCCATGCCTCCATTCTCTGCATCCCTCCACCCCAGTATCCCTGCACCTCTTCATCCCTCCATTGCTGCATCCCTCTATTTTTCCATCCCTCCATTCCTGTATCCCTGTACCCTCCATCCTCCATCCCAGCATCCCTCCATCCCTGCTCCCCACTCTCACTTCCCTTCCCTTCACACACAGGCTTTTCTTGCCATCCTCAGACCCCGCCCAGGGTTACCTGATACCTTTCCAACTGCACACGGAGACTGACTCACCTCTCTCTTTCTCAGTCCCAAAGTCCTGAAAGAGAGCATCTGATGTGGCCAGCTTGTGACAGGGCGTCCACCTTCTGTCCATGACACGGAGGCCAGGGGAGGGTCTCACTGCCGAGGACCCCACCGTATGCTCGCAGACCTTTTGAATGTTCCTCCTGCTCATCCCAGTGACTGCGGGCTATGGCTCCTCCCTTCAGCCTCCCCTCGAGGTCCTGGTCTTACTTAGGAGGCCCCGGATGTAGATCCGGCCCCAGCCACCAGGCATTGCCCCTTTTCCTGGCTCCACACAATCAGGAATAAAGTTTCCTTCTGGTTCCCCTCTTGCAGAAGGAGATCTGGTTGGCAGCTAAATCGCGCTGGGAACAGGGGCCTGAGTCCTGGACCAGGGCTCTTTCCCCCGGGCTGCTGCAGTTGAGGAGGAGCCTACATCCTCCTCCCCCTAGTGCTCACCTTGATGAAAGGGTCCAGGACTGTGCTAACCAGACCTGACAGACTGGAAAATGGCCAGTCAGCCTGAGGCCACCGGGGGACACCACCTAGGCCCAACTTCTCCCCGCGAGTATCTCTCTCCCTAGAGGTAACAACTCTGCCTCAGTTTCCCCAATGTTTCTCCGTCACACCTCTTGGCGTGTTTTCCCATAGCCACCAGAGGGCGCCAGAGCCCGCCAAGCCGTGTAGGAGATGGAAACAAGGCCTGCTGCTGCCACCTCGCGGCCAATTCCAGGAATGAATCTCAGCACCCTCATTACCCAGCGACTCTGCCCATCTGTGTAAAAATGGGCTTAGCTGTAACGGTCCGAAGATGAGTGGCTAGGAAGAAACATGCCTCTTGAGGTTGGGGACAGTGGCTCATTCCTGTAAGCCTGGCACTTCAGGAGGCTGAGGTGGGAGGGTCACCTGAGCCCAGGAGTTTGAGGCTGCTGTGAGATAGGACTGCCCCACTGCACTCCAGCCTGAGAAACAAAGTGAGACCCTCTCAAAAAAAAAAAAAAAAAAAAAAAAAGAAAAAGAAGAAGGAAGGAGAAGGAGAAAGAAGAAGAAATGCCTCTTCTTGGAATGGGC
>NC_045447.1:10364948-10392700 GCF_002776525.5 Piliocolobus tephrosceles
ATAAATAAATAAATAAAGGTCAGGAGTGGTGCCTCATGCCTGTAATCCCAGCACTTTGGGAGGCTGAGGCGGGTGGATCACTTGAGGTCAGGAGTTTGAGAGCAGCCTGGCCAACATGGCAAAACCCTATGTCTACTAAAAATACAAAAATTAGCCTAGTGTGGTGGTGGATGCCTGTAATCCCAGCTACTCGGGAAACTGAGGCAGGAGAATCGCTTGAATCCGGAAGATGGAGGCTGCAGTGAACCAAGATTGTGCCACTGTACTCCAGCCTGGGCGACAGAGGGCTACTTCATCTCTAAACAAATAAATAATAAAAAATAGAGACAGGTTCTTGTTATCTTGGCCAGGTTGGTCTTAAATTCCTGGCCTCAAGCAATCCTTCCTCCGTGGCCTCCCAAAGTGCTAGGATTACAGGTGTGAGCCACCATTCACGGTTCCCTGTGGTCTTGATGGCTTCAGAAGACCTGAGTTCAGGACCTGGCCACTGCCCACTGTGCCCTTGGGCAAGCCCCATCCGGACTGCGAAATGGCATTCGTAAACCTCCACGGGCGGGTAAGGCCAGGGCTGGGAAGGTGTTTTGGATGATGATACGCAGAGGGGTGTTTTTATGAAGCTGGTAGGGTCTGCTGTCTGTTCTCAGAACACACGCTCTGCTGTGTTCCCCACTGGCTCCAAGAGCTCAAGGTCAAGGACTCCAGGAAGTAAGAATGGAAAGAGTCCTGAGAACAGCAAGTTCCCTCCTCCCTGGGGAGAGTGAGCTCATGGGGAGGGTGCTGGTTTGCTTTTGTGTGTCTGTTCATTTTTTTTTTTTTTTTTTTTTGAGACAGGGTCTTGCTCTGTTGTCCAGGCTGGAGTGCAGGGGCAGGATCATGGCTCACTGCAGCCTTGAACTCCTAGGCTCAAGTGATCCACCCACCTCAGCCTCCTGAATAACTGGGACTATGGGCACCTGCCACCATGCCTGGAGAATTTTTTTTTAATGTTTTGAAGATATAGAGTCTCACTATGTTGCCCAGGCTGGTCTCCAACTCATGGGCTCAAGTGATCCTCCGGCCTCAGCCTCCCAAGTAGCTAGGACCACAGGTGTGTGCCATCACACCGGCTAAATTTTGTATTTTTTGTAGAGATGGGGTCTTACTATGTTGCCCAAGCTGGTCTCCAACTCCTGGGTTCAAGCGATCTGCCTGCTTTAGCCTCCCGAAGTGCTGGGATTACAGGAGTGAGCCACGGCTCCCAGCCATTTGTGGTGTTTGAAGTTACAAAGTGTGTGGTTATTGGTCACAGCTGCCCCAGGACACTAATACCTAGATTTAAGCCAGGTGTAGTCAGGGAAGAGAAACAGCGACAGGGCATGTGGTGACCTGGGGAAGTCCCAGGGTTTCCAGTCTGTGCCAGTGTCCTCATCTGTAAGATGGGGTGGGAGGCTGGGCTCTTCGGTTCAGTTAGGGGTGCCCCGTGCTGTCTAGCATAGGTGGGGCCCGCTCCCTCAATCATCAGCCTCAACAACTGCCATGGGAGATAACAGCTCCTCCTGGGCCACGGGGCTGTGCTGATGGGTGATAGCAAATGACCAAGAGAGCCGTGTCCTGCGGCTGTTCCCTGGCCAGCCCCTGTGTTCGGAGGAGCTGAGAGCAGGAGACCTAGGTGTATCTTGCCCTTTGGGGAACTGGGGCAGGCCTGTGGCCCTCCCTGGCCTCAGTTTGCCCATCTGCAGGATAGAGGTTCTATCATATCATGACCTCCCTGCTGCCCCCTCCTGGCCAGCCCAGGCCATACCGCCTGCTGCTGCTGCTGCTGCTGCTGTAGGGAGCAAGGTCCGCACCTGGGCGGCTGGGCCCAGCTCACCCGCCCCACCTGTTCCCACCCTTCCCCTACTTTCCAGTGCACTCAGACCGGTGAAATCTGGACTAGGGCGGCACAGGGCGAGCCCCAGGTGAGAACAGGGCCTCCGTGTCAACAGAACTGGTTTGAATCTGTTTCACATTGACCCTTTATGTGAACGAGAACAGTCGCTTCCCCCGTGAGCTGTCAGAAGGCATGGTGCCTGTCTTGCTAGTGAGGAAACTGAGGCCCAGAGAGGCAGAAGACTTGCCCAAGATCACACCACCAGGACCCAGGATTCAAACGCAGGCCTGCCCAATGTTTCCCAGGCTCTCTGTGGCCTCCTGGCTGCAAGGAGGCAGCCAGGGACCAGGTGCCACCCTTCTGAGGTGAGGCAAGGAGTGCCCGTCCCTTGGGCACGTCTAACTTGGTGAAGGTCCCGTGGGTGGGTTGTGGCATGATTCCAGCTTGCAGGGTCTGGTATGGGCAGCAGCTCTCTGCCTTCCCCCCAGTTCCTGGTGGGCAGCCCCAGCAGAGCCCACCCCAGCTTCACTCCCCTACGTGCCGCCTGCCAGTTGGGGTCCGCTGCATCAAAGTTCCCAGGCAAGTCCCCTCCCCTCCTAAACCTTAGTTTCCTTGTCTGTGAAATGGGGACTTGGCGGCAGTGGCACCTCCTACACCTGCTGGCCTGCGTGGGCAGTGCCCCCGCGAGGAGGACCCACCAGACCACACGGCTCAAGTGGCTCTGGATTTCCTCGCAGGTGCCTGAGATCCCAGGCCCGAGAGGATTAAGGCGGGATTACTGTCTGAATGCCGGAGGAAGAAGGGCAGCTGGGAGATGAAGCCGTTAGGCCAGGCTGCATCCCATTTCCTGCCTCGTTTCAATTCAACTTTCCAACAGCGCTCCCTGGCTCTTCTTGCTCTCATGTAATGGACAAGCACACAGGCTCAGAGAGGGGACGTGACTTGCCCAAGGTGACTCAGCTCGGATGCTGTGGAACAGGGACATCCACTGTCCCAGTCTGTTTATGGGAAGCCGCTCTGCAGCTGCCCTGACCCACCACGTGCCCTACCGCTGTTTCCTTGCTCTGACCCCTTGTTGCCTGGACCAGGGTGGCACAGCTCCAGGCTCTTGGGCCCTCGTGGAGGACAGGAACCTGTGACTGTGTCCCCAAAGACCTGAGTGACTGAGGGGGCCCCACAGAGCT
Source organism: Piliocolobus tephrosceles (assembly GCF_002776525.5). NCBI lineage: Eukaryota > Metazoa > Chordata > Mammalia > Primates > Cercopithecidae > Piliocolobus > Piliocolobus tephrosceles. Next base: position 10,367,982 of record NC_045447.1, read on the forward strand.
TGGACTTCCTGGAGGACGAGGAGGGATCTGCCAACTACCTGCAACACCCCGGCCCCAGGGCTCCCCTGGAGCTACCATGCCAGCCGGACTCAGGTGGGTCTGGGGGAGCACCGTGCCTCCAGTCAGACCTTGAGATGTGCCCCCTGCTCCCACCGTGCCCTCCCCTGCCCAGGACTCTGGTTGTAAACCCTGACTAAGGGGATTTTATCTCTACCAGGGGGCCAGTAGGTGGGAAGTGGCTTAAACAAACAATGCAGGTTTATAATCTTACAGTTCTAGAGGTCAGAGGAGTCTGAAATGGGCCTCACGGGGCTAAAATCAAGGTGTCTGCAGGGCTGTGTTCCTTCTGGAGGCTCCAGGGGAGGAAGGAGAGGATCCAGTCTGTGCCTTTCCAGCTTCCAGAGGCTGCCTGTGTTCCTTGGCTCGTGGCCCCTTCCCCCACCTTCAAGACAGCAGCAGAGACCTGAGTCCTTCTCATGCCGTCTCTCTGTTCTCTCTCCTGCCTCCTCCACACTGGAGGACCCTGGTGACCACACTGGCCCCCCGGTGACCCAGGATAATCCATCTCCCTGTTTGAAGGTCGGCTGATTAGTAACCTTCATTCCATCTGCCTCCTTCATTCCCCCGGCCACGTAATGGGATTCACAGCCTCTGGGGATTAGGACGTGGACATCTTGTGGCGGGGGCATAATTCTGTCGACAACACCAAGAAACACTTGGATGTTAAGCATTCACCGAACACTGTTCAGGCTCCAGGTGCTGGGAGCAGCAGTGAACAAAGCCAACAGACACCTCCACCCTCAAGGAGTTCACGTTCATGGGCGAGCGAAGAGATGAAACCCGGCAATGAAAATAAGTAGTGTAATGACTTGAAAAGTGCAGGGGAGAAAGAGAAGACGGATGGAGAATGACACATGGGCCCTTCTCTATTTCTTTTTTTTTCCACTCTTGTTTCCTAGGCTGGAGTGCAATGGTGCGATCTCGGCTCACTGCAACCTCCGCCTCCCGGCTTCAAGTGATTCTCCTGCCTCAGCCTCCCGAGTAGCTGGGATTATAGGTGTGCACCACCACACCCAGCTAATTTTTTTTTTTTTAAGTAGAGACAGGGTTTCGCCATATTGGCCATGCTGGTCTTGAACTCCTGACCTCAGGCGATCCACCCGCCTCGGCCTCCGAAAGTGCTGGGATTACAGGCATGAGCCACCGTGCCTGGCCTCGCTTCTCTATTTCTAAGGTGACCCAGATTTCTTTACTGCTTTTTGGCAAATCCACCTCTGGCCAGGGGGTAGGCTGGTGACGCAGGGCTTGAAGGCCACATGGGGACTTTTGTCTTCTGGTGAGAAAGGAAATACTAGAGGGTTTTTGCTTCCCTTTTTGAAAAATTCAGGTATGGCCAGGCTGAATTCTCCAAAATGATTGGCATTTTACCTTGTACTAGCAGAGTCTGAGGAGTGTGGCTGCTCCCAGATTCTCGTCAAACTACAGTGCTGACATCTTTAGTTCTAGTCCTTCTAGTGTGTATGCACTGGTATCTTATTAAATGCTTTTAGCTGTTTTGGTAGAGATGGGGCCTTGCTGTATTGCATAGTCTGGTCTTGAACACCTGGCCTCAAGTGATCTCCAGCCTCACCCTGCTGAAGTGCTGGGATTACAGATGTGAGCCACTGCTCTGGGCCTCATTCAGTGTTTTGCTTGTCCCTGACAAGTAATGGAGTTAAGCTCTTTTTCATGTTTATTGGCCATTAAGTCATCTTGCTTTTGGAAGTGCCAGTTGTTAACTGGCTTGTCCTCTTCTTTTTGTGTTAAGACACTTAATAAACGCTGGATACAGATCCTCTGTTAGATTACATGTACTGCAAATGTACTGCAAAGATTTTCTCCTAGCCTGTGGCTTGTCTTTTTTTTTTTTTTTTTTTTTTTTTAGATGGAGTCTCGCTGTCACCCAGGCTGGAGTTCAGTGGCATGATCTTGGCTCACTACAACCTCTGCCTCCCAGGTTCAAGCGATTCTCCTGCCTCAGACTCCCAAGTAGCTGGGATTACAAGTGAATGCCACCACGCCTGGCTAATTTTTGTATTTTTAGTAGAGATGGGGTTTTGCCACATTGGCCAGGCTGGTCTTGAACTCCTAACCTCAGGTGATGAGCCCACCTCGGTCTCCCAAAGTGCTGGGATTACAGGCATGAACCACCGTGCCCGGCCAGCTTCTCTATTCATTGGAGGATTTGAGTGACATGAACAACGAAGGTTTTCTTTTTTTGAGACAGTCTTACTCTGTCACTCAGGCTGGAGTGCAATGGCATGATCTCGGCTCACTGCAGCCTCTGCCTCCCAGGTTCAAGCCATTCTCCTGCCTCAGCCTCCGGAGTAGCTGGGATTATAGGCACCTGTCACCCCGCCTGGCTCTCCATTTAGGTTTCTGAAGGGCCCCTCGGGCTTGGGGTGGAGAGTGAAGGGAAGCAGGGGGAAGAAGTTTAGGTCTTGCAATCGTCCAGGTGAGACACGACATTGCCTGTGACCGGTGGCAGGGGTGAAGGTTGGGAGAAGTGGCCAGAGAGCAGATCTATTTTGTGGGTGAGGCTGACGGTATTTGCTGAACTGCCCTGGAACCAGAGGGAAGTACAGAGTCAGGCTGACTACAAGGTGTTTGGCTTAAGTTCATAGAAGAAAGGAGTTGCCATTTGCTGGCATGAGGAAAATGGAGAAGCAGATTTTGGGAGGAAAATGAAGGGTTTGGCTTCTGACTTGCTGAACTCGAGGTGCTGTTTAAGTGGATGTGGATTTCACAGTTGTACTGATGAAGCTGGAATTGGTTCAAGTATAAAAGGAGGGTCATCTAAATATAGATATTGAAGGTAATCCTCAGTGAGATGAGGTTACTGAGAGGGTGTGGGGAGGCAGGAGCGGGGTGAGGCTGGGAGGGGCAGCTGGGGGGAGGGGAGAGAAGCCCAGTGATGTCCTTGGTGTCTCTGTGAAGACGGCACTTCTGGCAGAGGGACAGACACCCACCCGCTTGAGACAGGCTGAGGAACAACCCTACAGCAACTCAGGGCACTGGTGACTTTGTCAGAGCACCCCAAATCGAACAAACACCCATTAAAGAGGGAGTGCCTCTAAGAAGCCAAAAGGGGGTGCCACCCAGGCTCCAGAGGGGAAAACTGCGCTCATTTTCTAACATGTCAACAACCCCGGACCACGCAGGGTCCGGGGTGTCAGAAAAATACTGGCTCTGTGATCAGCTTTGAAACAACTTTATTAGAAGGCTGCTTTAAATGACAACTTCCAACTTCCATTTCTTTCTTAATTTGCTTTTTGATGATTCCAGTTATAACTATATATGTTCATATATAACAATAATTTTTGCATTGATCTTTGCATCCTATTGAAGATTGAAGATTTCCTCATCAGGTCATTCTGGTGGAATGGAAGTGCAACCGTGATGTCACCAGTTGGCCAGCATTGTTAAGCAAGGGCAGCAGAAGGCTGGGAGGGAGGGAGCCAGCCCCCCACCCTCTCCTCCAGCCCCCGCCCACCACAGATTCACAGTGAGAGGCACCTCACTGCCTTGACATTCAGAAAGTGTGAAATAAAGAAACCCTCGCAGTGCAGGAAATAACTGGATTCCACCTTCAAGGTTATTGAGGTTCCTCCCTCTCTCTCCACGCCCCTAGTCAAACCCTGAAATCCTAAGGCTTGGGGAAAGCCCTTCCCCAGCCTGCCAAAGGAAAGGACCCAGGGCTGCTGCCTTCTGGCCGCTTTTCTGCCTTCAGTCCCATAAGGAATTTCTCTGTACAGACGTGATTGCGGCGGCCCAAGGTCCCCCTTCTTCTTCTCTTCCCACCCCACTGGGTGGGCTTGGAAAGGTACAATCAACCATGAACATAAATATGAATAAAAAATGAACTTGAAAATGACACGCTATTAATTAAACAAATCTATAAAAATAGTTAGGACATAACTCTGTTCAAATAAATACAAAATAAATAGGTTCCAAGCAGTGACACGAGTGGAATGGGAGGCTGGTCCCGCTGCGCCCCCGCTGGGGTTGGACAGGAACCCCCAGGGCGTCAGAACCTGCCCAGGAACCCCCAGGGCTGAGCAGTCAGCCAAGCTCCCTGCTCCCTCGTCTTCCTCTGGAAGCACAGAAGTCGCTCATCTGTCTGGCTTGTCTTTCTGGACAAAACCCTTTTCCCAACAATGCATAATTAAGGCCTCCAACACCGTTTCCTTCCCTTGCCAGAACACACCAACGCTTTGCCCTTCACCCTCAAACACGGTGCTCCACTGCCCTCATGCCACAGTGGGGACAGTGAGTTTGGTTCTGAGGTGGTGCCCATCCTGACAGGGTCTGGGCCGGCTCAGAGCACCAGAAGCCCCAGCACTTGCCTTCTGTGCAGCCAGGCCAGGCAGCCCCAGCCCCATGCACTCCCATGCATGCCCAGGAGTCCCGGCCATCCGCAGGGCTCAGATGCCAGTGAGCACCAAGGCCAGACCCTTTCCTCTTCCTTGCACAGCCAAGTTGGCGTCGATGCTTTAGGTTGGGAAGTCAGGCCTGGGAGGCCATGTGACCTCACCTTTCACCATGGATTACGGGGCTGGACGAGGGGGTGGGATGTGGGCTGCAGCCCTCCTCCCACCTGATTACATCCGCAGAGAGGCAGGAAGCAGAGGGCACAGGGAGATGCCTGGCAGGCCAGAGGGCAGGGGCCGTGGCCGGCAGCTGGCTGCAAGGATGAAATGGAAGAACTAAGCCGGCCTCCAAGCTCGCTATTGGCAGGCACTGCAGAAAATGTCCTGTTCCTACACATGTGAGCCCGGAGCCTGCTGACCCTGGACCCTAAGGAATGCCTGTGGTCTTCCCTGGAACCAACAGGAGGGTCTGCGGGGGTCAGCAGGACAAGCCCTGGGCCTGCCAGCTCTCCCCACCCTCCCTGGGGTGCATCTAGGGTTTTCACAGCTTGGCTCGAGTCAGCTTAGTGTTGGCACATTCACAGAATGAGATGGCTGCATACCCCGGGCTGAGGCCCAGGATCAGCGAGTCCACCGCGGGGCGGCCCTCCCCCCGTCACCGCGACTGCACGCCCAGGGTGATCTTCAGGTTCTCATAGACCACGTAGCTGATGCTCACGGCTGGGATGACCTTCATGAAGTTGGGGGCCAGCCCCCTGTACAGCCCGAAGGCCCCCTCGGTCCGCAGGATCTGTTTGAAGAGGCTGCTCATGGTCACCTCCGGAGCGCCCTCAATGGAGGCTGCAGGAGGGAGGCCACCAGTCAGATGCTTCTCTCCACACCCCCCGAACTCCCAGAGGACTGCCCAGGACCAGCCTTACCTTGCGCCTGCATCCGGGTCCTAACTAGGGCCAAGGGGTAGCTGGCCAGCTGGCCACAGGTACTGGACATGGTGCCACAGGCCAGGAGCACAAACACACCGGGGTCCGCACTGTTCACTGCATAGCGCTGCAGCCAGGCATTCTTGAGCGTCTAGAAGGGGAAGGGAGCATGGGATAAGCCCCAGGAAGGGCTAGCGAGACAGCAAGAGACAGGGGGCTGTTACTGGGTCCTCAGGCCACTGGAACCCAACTGCCGGGCCCGGGGCCTGGCTGGACTCCTAGCCTGGCTGTCCTGTTTCTGCTGTCACTGGGAATTCCAGGACAAGGTAGAGGGAACACCGCCTACCCCACACAGAAGGGCTGACTTCGGGGTCTGTCTGGAGTGTGCTGGGGCCTGTGAGCCCCTAGGGGCCACCCTGCTCTGGGGATCTGCCTGCTGAGCCCCTGGGGACGCAGAGCCTGGACGCAGGGCTCACAGGGGCTGCCAGAGGCAGGCAGGATGAAGGAAAGCTTGCAGTAAACAGAGGAGCCGGAAGGAGACGCAGTCTTTGATGCAGTTTCCTGCACTAAGCATGCGTCCATCAAGGAGAGAGACAGCAGGCGGAGGTGTGCTGGGAGGGGGTTTCTAAACCTGGCCGGCTTGGGCCAGGGCCTGAGCCCTCTTGGGCCTCACCTCATAGACTGCGAGGTCGATGCCGGCATAGGGGATGATGCCCAGCATGTTGGGGACATAGCCTTTGTAGAAGGCGGCCACCCCCTCTCTGGCCAGGATCCTCCTGGCGCAGTCCAGCATTCCTGAGTACTGGCCTGTTTTCCGCAGTGCCATCCGGGTCTTCAGGACCTGCACAACAGGAGCGGCGGGAAGCGTGAGCACAGCCTGCACCTCTCCCCAGTCCCGTGCCCACTGCCCGCCCCAGGACCCAGGTGGCCCCTCACCTCCATTGGGTAGATGCTGCTCTGGGCGATGGCCCCTGCCAAGGACCCTGCCACAAGCCTCTCGTGAATCCTCAGAGTCTCCTGGTCACTACCAACAAGGCGCTTGATCTAGAACCAGGAGCAAACAAACCACCCGATATACCCAGAGGTTGAGGCACCTGCTGCTGCCCCTCCCTTCCTCCTGAAGGCAGGCAGTCTCAGCTGAGCCCGGGAGTCCCTGGCACATTTTATGCTGCCCAGAAATGTCAGGAACTGGTGGTGAGCCCGGGCCTCCTGCCTCGCCCCGCTGTCCCTGGGGTACCATGCTGGCTCCAAGTGTCAGGGAGCTCAGTGCAGGGAAAGCCAGCAAGTCCAGACAGTGAACAGCCACTGGCTGGTGACCCTCCCTGAGAAGCTGGGTCCTCACCTGCTCATAGGCCATGAATTTGATGGCTGATTCGGGGGCAATTTTGAGGACATTGATGCCATTGCCCCGCCAGAGTGACCTGGCCCCTCCTTCTCGAATCATCTGAGTGAAGCCACCAACGATGCCCATGTTGTTGCTGCGGGAGGCATGGACCTGGGAGGGAGGACCAAGCAGTCAGACGGACCCAGGGGGGCCATAGGCTGCCTCACCCAGCCAAGAGCCTCTGCTGGCCAACTGGCTGTGGCCAAAGCGAAGGCTCTTTCTTCTGTGAGTTTTGAAGATGAGCTTGGAATCACGAGACCAAAGTAACCCAACACGGCTAAGTGAGGTTCAGCTCCATTGTACTGGGTATCTATTGGTTGCCAGCCTTGTCCTGAACATCTCCACAAAGATGACTTTAAAAAAAAAATCAAGGTCAGGTGCGGTGGCTCATGCCTGTAATCCCAGCTCTATGGGAGGCCGAAGCAGGTGGATCATTTGAGGTCAGGAGTTCGAGACCAGCCTGGCCAACATGGTGAAAGCCCGTCTCTACTAAAAATACAAAAGTTAGCCAGGCGTGGTGGCAGGCACCTGTAATCCCAGCTACTTGGGAGGCTGAGGCACGGAGAACTGCTTGAACCCAGGAGGTGGAGGTTGCAGTGAGCCGAGATCGTGTCCCTGTACTCCAGCCTGGGTGACAGAGTAAGACTCTATCTTAGAGAGAGAGAGAGAGAAAAAAAGGCCAGGTGTGGTGGCTTACACCTGTAATCCCAGAACTTTGGGAGGCTGAGGTGGGCGGATCACATGAGGTGAGGAGTTCCAGACCAGCCTGGCCAACATGGAGAAACCTCGTCTCTACTAAAAATACAAAAATTAGCTGGGGTTAATTGGCTGTAATCCCAGATACTAGGGAGGCTGAGGTGGTAGAATTGCTTGAACCCAGTGGGGGAGGCTGCAGTGAGCCGAGATCACACCACTGCACTCTAGCCTGGGCAACAGAGTGAGACTGTCTCAAAAAAAAAAATAACAATAATAATAATTTTTAAAAATCGAGTTTTTCATTATAAAAAAAACTTAAAACATATTAAACCAATGATCAAACCACAGCCAACCTCTCTCCTGCTGCCCCACCCATGCTGGTTTAAAGGCACATCCCAGGCATTTGATTTCACCCCAGGCCTGCTTTCAATCTCTACAACATTCCTGACAATTCTGCTAAAAAAACAAAAGGATGAGGCAGTTGTTCAAGCCCCTGTTTTCACAGAGGAGGGGAAGTCCTGGGAGGGAAAGGGGTTCGCTCAAGGCCACAAGAGGAAGGGAGGCAGCTGTGGTGGTGCCTCGGGCAGAGTCCAAGCCCAGGCCCTCTGCCCTGAACCACCCGCTTCCTTTGTCTCTGTGCGACACAGGGAGGCCCAGCAAGGCAGGCGGGGGAGGGAAAGGAGGCAGCTCTTCCAAGCTGGGCTCCTGGCACAAGAAGTACTAGGTACGAGCAAGGGAATAGGTGGTGGCCAGTCACCATTCAGACATCAAAGTCCACCGGTATTGTCGTGTGGGTTTCACAATCTGCCTTGACATCAGCCCAGCTTATCTCTGCTGTGTGGACATGGATTTGTGTACCTGGCTAAGGTAATGGTGTGGCTTCCCACTGGCGTCTGGGTCAGGTGAGGCTCTGCTGACCCCACTGTCGGGTAACGTACACAAGACGTGCTTACAGAAATTGGTTCCTGCCTCACCCCAGTCTCGGTAGCTTCACCTGTCCACATGATGCCCCTGTAATGTGATGCCTCAGATAAAATTAGATCCGCTCTGCACAAAATGTCACCTAGAGTGACATTTTGGTACCCCCTGTCTGAGCAATAATTCCAGTCTAATTTATTGGGTTAGAAAAGTTTGGGCCCAAAGCAGGCAGCAGCCAGAGAAAGGGAAAACTAGCCAAGCAGCATCCCCCAAGTGGAAACTGGCCCCCCCAGGGCTCTGGGGCCTTTTCCTGACATACCTGCATGAGCACCTTGAGCCTGTCCAGGGGGGCCGTGCAGGTTCTGGATACGGCCCCTGCCCCACCTCCTGCCACCAGGTGTCTCCACCACATCCCCGTCTGCCTCTCCTCCACTGTGAACTCATCGGGGACCGTCAGATTCTCACCCACATCAAAGATCTGTGAGGAAAGATGGCATAAGCCTGACTCAGGACCCTCGGGGCAAGGCTGCTGGCACCTGTCGCCTTTTACCCTTCAGCATGGCTCCAGGCCAGGGATCACAGGACAGGGAGAAGGCCAACGATCCTGGGTGGGAAGTGGGCTGGGGCCTTCCCCTTCACTCTGAAGGTAGCAGGGTTGTCACGCCAGCTGGGGGCCTGGAGAGAACCTCAGCTGAACACAGCCGGAAGGTGCCAGGTACAAAACCATTCACCGGCCCTTTGCAAAGCTTCCAGGGAGCTCCTGTAAGAACAGCTCACAGGCCTGTGTGAGATTGCCAGGCTGGCTGCTCTGAAGGGATCAAGCCGGGGTGAGAGCCGTCTGAAACCTCATGTGTAACCAGATCATGCTGGCAGAACATTATGCAAGGCCTCAGCAAACACGAGGGCTCACTGCCTGCGTAACCTCTCTCCGGGTGGCATCCGGGCTGATCAGAGCCACCTCTGCTCTGATCCCAGGGCTAAAGGCCAGAGCTCTGGGCCAGCTGCTCCCACCCCTGGAGATGTCCACTTAATTTCACCCAACAAGCCCTGGTCTGGCACTGTGAGAGGCAGGTGAGGAGCCCCTCTGGCCTCTCCTCCTGGAGCGGACGGTCCAGGGGGACAGGACTGCACACCAGGACTCAGAGAGGGACATGCCACGTGTGAGGGGCTCAGGGCCAGAGACCAATACAGACTCACATTTCTGAACATGAAACCACAGTGGGCAGGGGTGAAAGGGCAGCAAGTGTGTGCCCGTGGGGACACCTCACAGCTCTGCCTAGGTGCTCTCTGTAGAGTAGCTTCTGCCTCGGCCCCCTCCCACCAGGGGGAAGGGTCATACCAGCTTTGGCAGAACAGGCAGCATCATGGGAAGGGTATCTGAAGTGGCCCATGAGCAGGAGCATGTGGGGACGGAGGGTGTTCCTGGAAGAGGACGCCCGTGTGTGTGAACACTGGGGCTGTTCAGGTTGGCCAGTGCGCCAGAACAGGCGGAACATGTGGACCGCTCTACTATCCCTCTCTGAGTCCTGGTGTGCAGTCCTGTCCCCCTGGACCGTCTGCTCCAGGAGGGGAGGCCAGAGATGCTCCTCACCTGGCAGAAGAGGGGACAGTCTCCTGTGGAAGAGGAGGCGGCTGGAAAGCCCTAGCTGCACTCTGGGATGGGGACAACTGGGTGACTCTGGGCTAGGCAATGGGAGCAGGCGAGGGCCCTGGGTGTGCGGGGCTCACCGTGGAATGCTTCCAGTAGAGGATGATCTCGGGGATGTTCTCCACGGGGTGCAGGAGGTGGTAGTCTCTCCACTCGTTCCAGTCGATAGTCATCGTGCCGTTTTTATCCATGCTGTGAGACAGAGGCGAGGCTGCCCACCTGCCCATCCGCCAGCTGCGTCCCCTCACCTCCCAGCGAGCCAAGGGCAGGCACCTCGGATGCCCAGAAACCACACGAGGCGCCTCTGCCCCCAGGTGAAAGAGCAGGGGGTTGCACACCCCACTCAGCACAACAATGGCAGTATAATGGCCCACAAGAACCCCGTTCTGATCAGGCATGGAAGTCAAGGGAGGCAGTCACGAGCGACACGGATACTTACTAGGTGACAGGGCCCCAGAAATGGCCCGTTCGTATTCTGACAGACAGACAAAGGATGCGGAGGAGAGAGGAGAAACAACACGCATAAGTGCTCGGAGCCATGTTAGTGAAGCAAGCACACACCCGGAGACATGGGCACAGCACGGCACGAGACGAGCCCGCCACAGCAGCTGAGCCCAGGGCTGCTGTCCCCGAGGACCAGCCAGCGTTTGGTCCACAGGGTTTTGGGAAGGCCCAGCCAGGACAGACGGCAACTCCCAGGGCTGTTCCGTGAGATTTCCTGGCAGCCGCCCCTCACCAGGGAGCTATCTTGTGGGGCAGCGCCTCTGACTAAATTGTTAAGTGCAAGTTACTAGCATGGGGAAGAAATTCACGTGGGACCGAGGCTGCAGTGTGAGCCCCCTGCCCTGCCCCCACCACACACAGGTGCTCTTTGCTGGCCTTTTACCTACTTGAACCACCCCCAAATTAGTTTTCCCTTCATGGGCCGCTGGCCGATGGGCGACATTCCAGGCGATCTGTGATTCTTCAAATGAAACCTGGCCTGCAACGCTGGGGAGGGGCTGGCCTCCCAAAGGGGTTACTTATTCATCCTTTCTTTTTTTTTTTTTTTTTGAGACAGAGTCTCGCTCTGTCACCCAGGCTGGAGTGCAGTGGCGCCATCTCGGCTCACTGCAAGCTCCGCCTCCCGGGTTCACGCCATTCTCCTGCCTCAGCCTCCTGAGTAGCTGGGACTACAGGTGCCCGCCACCACGCCCTGCTAATTTTTTTGTATTTTTAGTAGAGACGGGGTTTCACCATGTTAGCCAGGATGGTCTCGATCTCCTGACCTCGTGATCCGCCCACCTCGGCCTCCCAAAGTGCCAGGATTACAGGTGTGAGCCACTGTGCCCGGCCTACTTATTCATCCTTTCAAACCACGAGAAGGCCAAGTTCAGAGCAACAGGGTCAGCATAGGGAATGACATCGCAGGGTTAGTCTCAGAGCCTTCCTTTCATCACACTTAAACCAAATGCAGAGGCTGGCTGAGCACTCACCTCTTGAGAATTTTTTCTGCCTGCTGTTCAGATATCTTGACTCCCAAGTCCCGCAGGGACTGCATGATCTCCTGTGCGTCGATGCGTCCTACAAGAAAAGAGGCCGTGAGCAGGAGCCAGGCGCACACGAAGGCCCGAGGCTGGACCGGCTGCAGCTCTGAAGGCAACACTTACCATCATTCTTTTTGTCCAAACTCTTAAACACCAGCCTCAGTTTCTTCTCATGATCTTGGAGATAATGGACAAATTCTTCAAAGTCTAGCTGCCCATCAAGGTCCTTATCTCCAGCTTGTACAATTTTCTAGAAAAGAAAAGTAAGGTTTTGTCTTCTGGCTCCTGGACCAGCCTTTCCTTGTCCTCTGTGGGGCCCCGTCCCCAGGTAATGACTGCACTAATCCGTGAGCAGAGCTGGCCCCAAGGACCCAAGATGCTTCTGCTCCAGTCCCAGAGCCACTATGGCAATTGACTCACATGCCAGAGCCACTACCTAGAGCCCCAAGTGCTGGCCAGAACCCAGGCAAGGGCCAACCTTGTCTCCCTCCCAAGCAGAGAGGAAGCGAGGAGCCCAGGAAGAGCCCTCTGGACAGAGGCCAACAGGGACAGCTGGGCACTCTGTCAGTCTGAAGACCCGTGTGCTGCACAGCCAGGGTGAGCAGCGTGGCTCTGCTGCAGCGCTGTCCCTGGGTCCCTGGACCCAGGCTTCAACCACACATGCTCCCTGGTGAGACGTGGGGATGGCCATGGAGTTTTTTCCGACAGGAATTCTGCAGCTCGCTGTTTCCCTCCTAAAACTGGCATTGGTCCAAGAATAATTTGGTGGGCAGGGTGAAAATCGGGGGCAGAGCCAGACTCTGCCACAGCACCCGAGGCCGGGGAAGTATAAGGAGCCAAGGGCATGTGTATGATGGTACTGCCAGTCCCTGCTCTCAGGGAAGCCAGGTGATAAAGCCGCCCTGGCTCTGTCAGTCAGTCACTGAAAAGCACTTTAGTGTCCCAAGAAGGCTTTGAGAGACTGTTCCATGGCAATGAGGTCCCAAAAGTAATCCCCCACCCCTACCTCCCAGGAGGTGGGCTTTGTTCAGCAGTTGTTAATGGTTTTGGATGCCCAGCAACTGGGACTGTGCCATGAGAGCGCACATTTCCCCAGCACCTAGCGCGGGCCACAGGGCGTGCTAAATGCTTTACTTTTAGCAACCCACTTACCGCTCGCAAACATCTCTAGGAGGTAGGAAATGTTATTTCCCCCATTTTACAGAGAAGGAAACAGGAGTTCCGAGAGGCTAAACATTTACACAAGGCCAGACGGCTAGGGAAGTGGTGGGCGGGATGCAAGTCGGGCCGTGGTCCTCCCAAGCCGCCTCCCTGCGGATCCTGCCACCACCCTCAAGGCTAACCTCCAGAACATGGGGGATGAAAGTGAGTCACCTCAACTCACCAACGCCCCGAATCCAGAACCCAAAACTGGAACCGAGACTCTCCCAAGGAAGATGGTACAGTCTTCCTGTGTCCCCCGGCTTTCTCACTGGGAGAAATCAACTGACAGCCAGCTGGAGCTTGGCACTGGATGGCCCACTGACTAGCTCACATCCTCAAAGGATCACCACCGCGCCTCTCTCTTAGACACATTACTGATGGTGCCTTGTGATTCCTCAGCTGCCAAGGGTGCCAGGGGCAGGGAGGCCTGAACAGATACCCCATGACCTGGCGTGCTCAAAAGGCTAATGCGAGGGGTGTGGCTGGAATGTGGGACAGATGCTGGTACATATTTTATCTTCTTATTTTTTTTTTTTTTGAGACGGAGTCTCGCTCTGTCGCCAGGGCTGGAGTGCAGCGGCCGGATCTCAGCTCACTGAAAGCTCCGCCTCCCAGGTTCACGCCATTCTCCTGCCTCAGCCTCCAGAGTAGCTGGGACTACAGGCGCCCGCCACCTCGCCCGGCTAGTTTTTTGTATTTTTTAGTAGAGACGGGGTTTCACCGTGTTAGCCAGGATGGTCTCGATCTCCTGACCTCGTGATCCGCCTGTCTCGGCCTCCCAAAGTGCTGGGATTACAGGCTTGAGCCACCGCGCCCGGCCATATTTTATCTTCTATCTGAGGTTATATTTAACTTCCTGTGGACATCTGTGCTGTCAGCCAAGAGTGACATAAATCACCTATACAGTGACTGCTCCAGATCTCTAACAGGAATGGAAATAGAGTGGACAAGCCATTTAGGCAGGAGGCGAACATCAGGCACGGAGCCCTCTGGGACCCAGCCACCTGCACTGCTGCCAGGGTGAGCCACATGCCTCCCTGGGGTGGGTGCTGTCGCACAGACACCCAGAGCAGAGGGTGTGCTCACCGCAGCTGGCTTCAACGCATTCTCAAAGTGCTTGCTTCTGCCTCACGGGGCCTAAGTCTCCTTCTGTCTCCTTCCTTGGATCTGCAAATCCCCCTCGGTGCACAGTGGGCACTGGGGGTAGCAGGGAAACTGATTAACCGAGAAGCCGAAGAGGCAAGGGGCCTCCAGACTCTGCAGCTTGGCTTCCCCACCTTCCGGGCGGACACAGGCCCTGCTCCACAGGGATGTCTAAGGGTCGAGAAGGTGGGAGGCTCCCTCACCCCCACACCAGGGACGGGCAGCTCCCCCACCAGCACCCACAACTCCTGGGCCTCCCTGCCTTCTCCTCCCTTGCACTATGGCCTGCCCCCCCAGACCCCTTTCTGGCTCTGTACTTCTCAGGAACACCCCCCTCATTCCGGCAAAAGGAATTTCCTTTCTGAAAGTCCATTTCTCACAACAGCCTTCGCTAGAATTCCAGCCTTCCCGGGAAGTCACGTGAAAACCAGTCACTACTGTGACGTACACGTGCCGGCCATAGCCACATGACAATGGGAAAAAACTCCTACATTTCAGACATTTTTTCCTCTCGGTGGGGGATGGTTCATGCATGCTCAGCCATTCACTCAACAAATACCACTTGAACGCGCCTCTCCCTTCCGCGTGGTCACCCCACAGACCTGCTTCCACTGGCGGTAGGTGGAGAACTCCTGGGAGGGGATGAAGACGCTGAGCTTGAAGATGGACTTCAGCTCGGCAGGGAGCCCCTTGGACTCGAAGTACTGGAACTCGGTCTGGGCCTCCCCGATGACCGGCACGTACAGGCACAGACAGAGCATGTTGGCAGCCTGCTGGGTGCTCCACTGCCCTCACTACTGGGAGCAAGTTCCCTAAATGCTGCCGGTCCCAGGGAAACTTGCATAAGACAAGCCCGGCCTCAGCTGTCATTGGCTGCTTAAGCCCTGCCCTTTTACTTAATTGAAAAAAAGAAAAAAACCCTCCCACAGCAAGTCCTGCCAACAGCCAATGAACACAGAGCCCGGGGGAGAAGGTGGCATCGGGTTGCTCAAGTGAGAGGCACAAAGATGAGGGTTGACGTCACCGCTCCCTCCCTGCAGTTAACTCTTGGAGAAGAGGTTGGGTGGCGCGTTCTGCCTGCCTGGGTACCAGGTACAGAGCCCAAACAAACCTTCCCCCTCTGGCTCTGGCTGCCAACCCCTCCAAATGAACAAACAGCCTATGGCCTGTTTCCACACAAGGTCCCTACACGTGTCACACAACACAACAGTTTTCTCCTTTTAGTAAATCATTCCCAATTGAAAAATCAGTAGATGGAGACAGAGCTGATTGCCACTGAAAACGGGCCCAGTTCAGCTGTGAGGACAGGAGGCTGAGGGGTGGTTGAGAGCCAGGTGCCCAGTGACCCTGGAAAGTGGACCCCACCATGGGCCTGTGTATCCCGCAGGGGAGCTGCCCTGGCCACACACGGCTCCAGGCACAGTTCTAGCTGGCTGCTGCTCCAGGGAACCTGCAGCCCTCCACAGTCCACATTGCACTGAAACCTCTTCCAGGCCATTCTGCTATGTGAGCACCAGTTTCACCTAGGGGCCCCAGAGTGCCCAGGAGCTGACATGATGGGGTTGGGAAGAGGACACCATGCCGAAGGACCCCCCCAGAAGCATCAATCTGGGGTCAGCTGAGGCCTCACACGAGATCCACAGTCTTCAATGCCCACATCCACTCAGAACACGTAGGAACCCAGTCTTAGTCACAGCCAGAACTTTGCTGTTCAACACAGAAGATTTTTAAATGTAAAGTCATAGCCAGGCGTGGTGGCGCACGCCTGTAATCCCAGCTACTGGGGAGGCTGAGGCATGAGAATTGCCTGAACCCAAGAGGCAGAGGTTGCGCACTGCGCCAGGATTGTGCCACTGCATTCCAGCCTGGGCGACAGAGTGAAACTGTGTCTCAAACAAAAAAGTAAATTCATTAAAATGAAATGAAATTACAAACTCAGTTCCCCAGGATAGCCACACGTAGTCACTGGGCATTTCTGCCACCACAGGAACGTCACTGGGCAACACGGCTCGAGAACGACCCTTTCGGCACAGGACGATTCTCCGCAGGCCGGCCTGAATTCTCCACTCATTCCTTCCCCCCAGATTCGTGCTGCGGAGGAAGAAACCACGTCACCAAGATGAGAACAGGCTCAGTCTCACCCTTGTTCCTTCTACAGTGCGCCACTTCCTAATATAGACTACATCTTCCCACTACCGGGATGGATAAAAATGGATAGTTATTACTTGGGGATCACAGAAGTAAAAGGACTTCTTAATGCACTAAAAAGCTTGTTGTTAACTTGTAAAGAGGGTATTACAAGATGTTGATACTAACACACAACATTATGAAACAGAGATCATGACAAGTGATATGACATTTGGGCCCTTCTAACAGAGATCTGATAACGAGTCTGTGAGAACAGGTCTTGGGCTACCCCAGCGACGGATCCTATGAGGTCGTACTGGATTATCCAGGCAGATTCCTGCTCAGCTGCCACTAAATCCATGACACTCAGCTGTCTCTTAAGCTGCCCAATCCAGAATGTTCTGCCTTGGGCTATTTTAACACGCATCTTATCTCTACCACCAGGGTCCTTGAAGGTAGAAGGCTCTTGCTTCAAACCCTTGAACCTCCTTGTCTGGAACTAACCTTTTGCCTTGATCAAATAAGGTGCTTCATGAACAGCTTCCAATGAGTGAATTAGCTCAGGGGCCTCTAAGACCCCAATAAACAAACTCATAACCATACTTGATGAAGGCCTATTTTTCTGAGCATCTGCAAATACAGTTGTCAGGGCATTATACTCAAATGAACAAGATAATGTATCATTATTATTATTATTATTATTTTTGAGACAGACTCTCACTCTGTCACCCAGGCTGGAGTGTGGTGACATGATCTTGGCTTACTGTAACCTCTGCCTCCCAGGTTCAAGCAATTCTTGTGCCTCAGCCTCCCGAGTGGTTGGGATTACAGGCACTCACCACCACACCTGGCTAATTTTTGTATTTTTAGTAGAGACTGGGTTTTACCATGTTGGCCAGGCTGTTCTCCAACTCCTGGCCTCAAGTGATCTGCCTACCTCGGCCTCCCAAAGTGCTAGGATTACAAGTATGAGCCACTGCACCTAGCCTCTATTATTTTATTTTAAAGGAGGTTCACATTGATAAACAAAAGAGCTGAACCTTAAAATGCTGGTCTTTAGGAATGCTCATTCTATTTTATAAAATGAGACGTTGCCCTATTACAAAATTATTGTTTGCTTCTGAAACTAAATTACACAGATCTGTTGAGTATCTCATTTTAGTGATGACTGCAGTCATTCTAATATAAAAAAGCAAATATTTTGACGAATAAATTCAATTGAAGATTTCATTTTCTAATAAAGTATATTTTAAAAATAACCATTGAGTTTTATAATGTATCTAACAAAAGAAATCTGAGAAGAGATTTGAAAATGATACTAAATAAAAGTGAAACCTGTGTTCTTTTTTTTTTTTTTTTTTCTTTCCTAAGATGGAGTCTTGCTCTGTCACCCAGGCTGGAGTGCAGTGGTGTGATCGTGGCTCACTACAACCTCCACCTCCTGGGTTCAAGCGATTCTCCTGCCTCAGCCTCCTGAGTAGCTGGGACTACAAGTGCCCACCAGCACACCCGGTTAATTTTTAAAAGGGTTCTAACTTATTTGCTGCTGTGACTGAGTCCCATGGAATGTCTTCATTGGATAAACTTCAATTGGCGTTTGCTTATTTAAATCATCCATCCCTACTGAGTTTCACAGGTAACTCAGGACTCCATTTTCATATAAAAATGGAGAATTCTACCCAAATAAGCCAATCTCTAGGTGCTAGTGCCCAGGACAACTGCTCTATTCCTGGAATTGCAGACTGTGGGGGCCTAGAGGGGCTCTGGGATCATCCCTTAATCTCCGAGTTAAGCAAACAGGCCTGGGAGAGGTGACCTGATTTGCCCAATTCCCAAAGCCTGTCAATGGCAGGGCAGGGCCTCGCACCCAGGGTTCTTGTTACAATATCCACTTCAAACAGCACCCAAAACAGATTTTAGTATTCAGTTCCCAAAGGATGCCGGTAAGCCGGACACTGGGAATGACAGTAGGTGATACCTCATACTGGAAGGCGGCAGGTGTGTGGGAAAGGTGTAACTTGAGTAAGTTGAGCCCTAGTTAAATACAACCAAAAACGGTGTTTGTGTCACAGCTTCTGAACGCCTCTATGAGAACTAGATTATGGAGGAACTAAAGCAGGCCTCGGGTTTTAGCCCTGATGCTTCACACCGGCCTCCAAGATCTGGGTACAACGCGCATTGTGTGCGATGCCTCTCTGCTCTTTATTATTCTGACTGTGTGGCACAGATCCTCATCGGTTTCAGCTCCTCCGACGTCCATTCCTGTGACTAGTATTCGGAAACAGTGACAGCAACACTAGGACCCTTAGGATTCAGATTGCAATTAATCTATAAAGTAGCAGTTCCTCTCCTGAGCATCTTCTCACAGCAAATCTGCCAATGCCACCAAAAGCTTTCCTTGTTCTACCACTATGTTACATGCCGGAAGAAACAAGGTGCTTCAGGTAAGGGCCGGAATACCATGAATAAGAACAGGGCAGGTACAGTGCCTCTGGGAGTGTAGCATTAGGTCAGAAAGTTCCTCTCCCCTCCTCTGCAATGACTCAGACTTAGCCAGAAATATTAATATGTGAGGGAGCTTTGCCAGCATCCAGCCGCTCAAGCCCCACCCACCCTTAAGGCTCTCAAACCTCATTGGCGGCTGTGGCCACAGTGTCATTTGATGATCAGGTTGCCATGACAGCCTAGTGTAGCCGGTTTCCAATGAAACCTGCCTACATTTGGCAGTTACACACACAATGAGCAAAATTCTCTGTGCTTCCGAGAAGACAGACCCTCAGGATTTGAAAGCTTGCATGCCGCTGAGGGCACCTCCCACTCCAGAGTAATGGCTTTCTTCTCCAACTGAAGATTAACTGTAAGACAAAGATAAAGGGAAAAACTGGAACAGTTCCTAGAATAAAAGCTTGCAGGAACCTGACTCACTAGCAGACATATTTAAACAGGGGAAGTGAGAGCCAAACAAAGTAGTGCTTCTGGGATGCTGAGAAGCCCGAGAATCCAGGTGAACTTTTCTTTTTCTTTTTTTTGAAACAGAATCTCGCTCTGTCACCCAGGCTGGAGTGCAGTGGTGCAATCTCAGCTCACTGTAACCTCTGCCTCCTGGATTCAAGCGATTCTCCTGTCTCAGCCTCCCGAGTAGCTAGGACTACAGGCACCCGCCACCATGCCCAGCTAATTTTTGTATTTTGAGTAGAGACAGGGTTTCACTGTCTCGAGGCTGGTTTCGAACTCCTGACCTTGTGATTCGTCCACCTCGGACTCCCAAAGTGTTGGGATTACAGGCATGAGCCACTGCGCCTGGCCTAAAGTGAACTTTTCAAAAACGTTTCCAAAACATTCTGGGGGTCCTTTTTGTGATTTGGTGAGGCCAGCCTCCATCAGCCAGTGATCACAAACCCCAAACACTTTCAGAGCACTGCTCTGGAAAAGGATGTGGGCTGCATCCATGCTCCTCTTGCTCCAGTTCTTGATCTATCTGCTTTGAGAGTCTATGCTTTCCAGATGTGCTTTCTCTCTGGCTTCAAACCCAACCAGCTGCTCCATATCCCACTTGGGGCTCCCCCCATTTGCAGCCAGCTGAACTGTCTCTCCATGGGGATCAACCAGTAAAAGGTGTGGGTCTCTTGATTCTGCAGGCCAGGAACCAAGCTGCTCAGAACAGACAGTCCTACCCTGAGGCAGCCCCTGGGGGGAGAGCTGGCAAGGGGGTATTGTATGATGCTGAAAAATAGAGCAGCTAATTGCTAAAGACAAAAATAGGTGATTTTAAAAGGCAGTCAGGTATTCGAGGTAGTAATAAGGCAAGCAGGTCTACAGATAAAAGTTCCTCACAAAGCTAGTGCCACAGCCATTCCAATCTTGCCTAAAACAATCAAAAGGTAAAAAGTGACACCCTCTCTTTGCATATTAAGCACGCACATCTCAGGCATAACAGACTCTGAGAGACTCGCTGCTTTGCTCAGAAGGAACCCATCAAAAACTAAGACTTCTCCCCGGTGCCCACATGACTGCAAGTGTTATTACATCAAAAGTCTCTAGTAGCAAAGGCAAAATGAACTTTTATTTCTTAAATGCAGCAATTCAACTTAACATTTCTGTGGTATCTACAATGTGCCAAACAGGGCAGAATCTCCTTTTCTTCTCTGATTTTTATCCTGAGTAAAAAGATTCAAAATAACCAAAGCTCAGGAGGTGAACAAGGTCACTCCTTCGGCAAGGAGGAGAAATCTGAGCCAAATGGCAAGTTCCTTTCTGATACTGAGCACTGCATTAGTCTTGTTAAAAACTGCTTTCCTAAGGAGACAACCAGGCAGCACAGGACAAGGATTTGGGGGTGAAATCTCAGCTGCACCTCTCTTTAGTTGTTTAACCCTGGGCAAATAATGTAACCGTTCTGCCCCTCAGTTTCCTCATCTACGAAATGGGGGTACTACCACTTACCTTGGCTCTTGTGAGGATGGTAACTCATGCTCTGGGCTCAGGAGGGATGAAAGACCCCAGAGTTGGCAGACTTGCAGCGGCCGCAGTCATTTCCAGAGGGGCACCAGCCTCTGCGCCTCATGACTCCAGCCTCTCCTCGGACCCAGTCTCACGCCTTCACTCTTCCTCCCAGACCCAAAGGAGAGATGGGTCGGACCCAGGCAAGGGGACTGTGACCTTCAGGATGCCAAGACCACCCCCACAGCTCCAACCAACTGGGTTCCACGGTCGAGGCGCACTCTCGCCCCTTTAGCTTCGCCCTTCCTGAGCTGTTCAGATAAGCTAAGGCACACTTTCACAGTCTGTCCCTCACTTTCAAATGGCCCTCTTCAGCCAAACTAACAAATCCTAAGGCAAGTCTATCGCAACCTTCCTTCCCTCAACAGCCACACTGGGGTGATCGCAGTGGGTAATGCAGCTTTCACAGGGGCCACAGGAAGATTTTAGATTGAATTTGTGGGCTTCCTCATTGCCTACCACTTCTCCCTGAACCCCAAACTAACGTTATAAGTTCTCCCTTCCTCCCCACACTCGTTTTTTTCCCCCAGGAAAATGATCCCAGACCAGGCCCTAAACTAGGAGGTCCTCTTGAGGCCAACATTACCTTAGGAAACTGCTCTGCAGGTCCAACCACCAGCAAAATGGTGGGTCTCTTTTCCGTGGCCTCAGCCCTTCCGTCCTGTTTCCCCAAAAAGCTTGCCATCTGGTCTGTCCGGGCAGGGGCTGGGGTGCCTCTGACTTCATGATCGTCCCCCTCTCTGGAGCCTTGGCACCCAGCCCTGGGGAAAAAGCTAGCTAGGAAATGCCACAGCATCTGCAACATCACAGTCTCCTCCAGACGCCTCCGACGGTGACTGTTCACTTTTGAGGGATGTGACCACAATACCAAGGCTCTCTGGCTACACAGCTGCTGGGAAGACTGGCCTGGGAGTTCTCAGGCTGGAAGCTCTGCGTGCAGGGGTGGTTTCCTGCTTTTTCAAATGTGCTAGCACTGCTGTCGTGCCCGGCCTGAGAAGTAGCTCACTGTCAGGGAGCCTGGCCGGGCTGCCGGCAATAAGGAGAAAGCAGCTGGAGCTTCTTCAATAAAAACTCACTTCTGCAGGTGATGGTGAGCAAACGTTTGGCTTTTTAAAAAAACAACAACAAAAAAGGAAAACGCGACAGCCAAGCAGACCACTCCCAGAGGCAGCAAGCAACTTCGAGCTCCCAGTTATTCAGCTGTCCTCGCTCATCACCCAAGCCGAGGACCCGAGCATCCAGTCTGCATTCTCACTGCAGCAGAGCCCAGCCAATCACCTCTGCCGACACTACCAAGTTCATTATCCCCACCAGCACCAGCCCTCCAATCACAAGCAGCTGACTGCCTGCATGAAGCCCGGCAATTCTGCAGGGAGGTGCAGACTCAAGCTCCAGATGAGGCTCAGCTTACAGAATCCACTCTGAGCTGGCTCCTTAGCAAAAGTAACTCCCTGTCCTCCACCCGGGTTGCTTCCAGAAGGCATTCGCCATCAAGTGCAACACCATCAACAGTCCTTGGCAGCACGTCCTAAGAGCATTCTAGAAGCATTTTTCCTTGTTTCAAGATCCAGTTTTCTCCAATAGAGCACACGCCATATCACAGCAGCTACTTCTGCTGCGTCTACCTCCAGAAGATGAGCTGCCTCGGAGCAGGGACCAAGTCACAGATCTTTCTGCCCCTAGGACTAGGCACAGATTAAGTCTGTAGACTGAACTGTGTAAAAGGTCATAAATAAAAAGGAATTAATCTTTGGTCATTTGTTTCTTAGTTTACTAACAGATAAAGGCACTGGCTACTGTCATCCCTCACTGCGGTGACCCGCTGATAGTGTTCACAACCTTTACTGATTGATTGATTGATTGAGACAGAGTCTTGCTCTGTCATCCAGGCTGGAGTGCAGTGGGTCACTCTCGGCTCAATGCAACCTCCACCTCCCGGGTTCAAGCAAATTCTCCTGCTTCAGTCTCCCGAGTAGCTGGGATTACAGGCGCCCGCCACCATGACTGGCTAATGTTTGTATTTTTAGTAGAGACAGGGTTTCACCATGTTGGCCAGGCTGGTCTCAAACTCCTGACCTCAAGTGATCCACCCACTTTTGCCTTCCAAAGTGCTGGGATTACAGGCGTGAGCCACCATGCATGGCCCCACAACCATTATTTAAAAAATACAAACACAAAGCTGGATGTGGTGGCTCACGGTTATAATCCCAACACTTTGGGAGGCCAAGGCAGGCAGATCATCTGAGGTCGGGAGTTCAAGACCAGCCTGGCCAACATGGTGAAACCCCGTCTCTACTAAAAACAGAAAAATTAGCCGGGCATGGTAGCAGGCGCCTGTAATCCCAACTACTTGGGAGGCTGAGGCAGGAGAATCACTTGAACCCAGGAGGCGGAGGTTGCAGTAAGCCAAGATCACACCATTGTATTCCAGCCTGGGCAACAAGAGTGAAATTCCATTAAAAAAAAAAAAAAAAACACACAAAATCAACTTGTTAAAAGACAAAGTACAGAAGAAAGGGGATTGTGTGCTGCCATTTATTCCTAGCTTGTATTTGTGAAGGCGGCCTCTGGAAAGACAATCAAATTGAAGAGACGGTGTGCGGCAAGGAGGGCACTTGGGGCTTTGAGAGAAGAAAGGCAGATGAGAGATGTGTTTTCACCATCCTCTTAAATCTTGCGAAACTGAACCATAAGCATGTATGACTCAGACATACACACACACACACACATAAATAAAACAATTATTGAAAAAGAAGGCCGAGCGCGGTGTCTCACACCTGTAATCCCAGTACTTTGGGAGATGGAGGTGGGCCAGCTGCCTGAGCCCAGGAGTCTGAGACCAGCCTGGGCAATGTGGAGAAACCAGCCTCTACACAAAGTAAAAAAAATTAGCCAGGCACTGTGGTGCATGCTGTAGTCCCAGCTACTCAGGAGGCTGAGAGGTGGGAGGATCACTTGAGCGTGGGTGGTCAAGGCTGCAGTGAGCCATCACTGTGCCACTGCAGTCCAGCCTGGGTGACAGAGTGAGACCCTGTCTCAAAAAAAAAAAAAGATGATATAGAGAGAAAGCAAGACAATTGAGATGGGGTCCTAAGGCCTGTTCTGAAAGCTGAAGGAGCCTGTATCTGTTGCCCTCTCACTAGATAAACAGAACTTGTCCAGAAGCAGTTTTGCATGTTGATTAAATGTACAGTCTCTGGAGCCAGACCCCAAATTCCAATCCTGGCCATCACTTATTGGCTGTGTAATCTTGGCTAAGTTACTTCAGCTCTCTGTGCTTCACTATCCTTATGTGCA
This sequence comes from Piliocolobus tephrosceles, assembly GCF_002776525.5. Classification (NCBI taxonomy): domain Eukaryota; kingdom Metazoa; phylum Chordata; class Mammalia; order Primates; family Cercopithecidae; genus Piliocolobus; species Piliocolobus tephrosceles. Next base: position 10,391,753 of record NC_045447.1, read on the forward strand.
AAACGGGGTTAGTACTTCATAGAATGGGTTAAAGACTAAATTAGAGAATATATAAAGCTCTTAGGACAGTACATGGAGCTATTAGCTATTTTATTATTATTATTACCTACAAAATGATTGTGAGTCATCCAACTAGGTCATTTTAATACTAAAGAAGAGCCAGTCCACAGCCAAAAACCCTAAGGAAATAAAAATCCTTTGGCCAGGCGTGGTGGTTCACGTCTGTAATCCCAGCACTTTTGAGAGGCCGAGGCAGGTCTTTTGAGCCCAAAGTTTGAGACCAGCATAGTCAACACAATGTGACTCTGTCTCTACAAAAAAATCAAAAATTAGCCGGGCATGGTGGTGCGTACCTGTAGTCCCAGCTATGCGGGAGGCTGAGGTGGGAGAATCACCTGAGCCTGGGAAGTGGAGGCTGCAGCCTGGGTGACAGAGTGAGACCGTCTCAAAAATAAATAAATCAATCCTTTAATGAATGTGAACCCTGTTTCTAGGTACAGAAAGTCTGGCCAGATGGAAGAGATAGTGATGTTGTGGCCTCCCATCTACAGACATAAGAGAAATCCCTTATTTAGATTACCGCTTTTTAATTTAATGCACTTCCTCCTACCACAGAACTGAGTTATGAGTTCAAGGGCTTCCAGCCAAGATGGGACCAAGTCACCTTCCTGCCTATAACTACAAGTGCAGACAAAACAGAAAACAGGCCGGGCGCGGTGGCTCATGCCTGTAATCCCAGCACTCTGGGAGGCCGAGGCAGGCGGATCACAAGATCAGGAGATCGAGACCATCCTGGCTAACACGGTGAAACCCCATCTCTATAAAAATACAAAAAATTAGCCGGGCGCGGTGACGGGCGCCTGTAGTCCCCGCTACCCGCGAGGCTGAGGCAAGAGAATGGCGTGAACCCGGAGGCAGAGCTTACAGTGAGCCGAGATCGCGCCACTG
>NC_045447.1:10392800-10400561 GCF_002776525.5 Piliocolobus tephrosceles
CAAAAAAAAAAAAAAAAAAAAAGACATAGAAAACAATCTTTCCCAGCCATTGGACAACAGGCTAAGGACACTGATTCCTGAGAAATGTATACAAATGAAGCCAGGAGCGCCTCCCATTGCCCCAGCTTCCTGCCTGGAGCTTCCAGTCTAGGTGCAGAGCGGAGAAGCCAGGTGGAACCCAGCAGCCTCCTGATGTTCAAGAGATGGGGCTGGGAGGTTGGGGAGGCCAGGCCAGGGCAGCTGGAGTGTGCGAGACAGAGCACTGGAGAGGAGGGAGCTGCACAAAGGGTGAGCTCCTTCAAGGGTCCCCAGGGAGTCACAGCGCATGGGTGGGAGGAACCCACCTGAGCATGGACAAGAACCATCCCAAAGGATCACAGGGCTAAGAATAGTCCCGTTCCCGTCAGCCAGAGTGGAAAACCTCAGAATACAGGGAGGTTCAGAAACAGTGCGCAGAGGGTTTTGCCTCTACAATGAGGCAAAGCCAACCCTCGGCTAAATGCTGTCTTTGTTCCGCCCAACAAAGCAAGCCCTGCAAGGGTCAAACTACTCCAAGATAAAGCTCAAGAATATTCATAGGAATACACTAACAACCAGCACCCAAGACGGTGAACTCCAGTAAAAAAATGAATAGGAACTACAAAGCAGGAAAAGACCCATAATGAGGACAGAAATCAATAGAGACTGAGCAGAAATGATAGACTTAGGACACAGGGATATTCAAAATGATCATAATTGTACCTCCTATGCACAAGAAAGTAAAGATCAAGTATGTCATATAGAGACTCTGCAGATTAAAAAGCCCCACCTCAAACTATGTAAAAACTACAATATCTCAGATGAAAAATGGTTTTAACAGATCAGACGCTGCAGAAGAAAAGATTAATAAACTTGAAGACACAGTAATAGAAACTTCCTAAAATAAAACACAGAGGAAACAAAACAGAGCATTGGTGAGTGGTGGGATGACCCAAACAGGTTAACACCCATAGCTGGAGTCCATGAAGGAGGGGGCTGAAAAAATAATTTAAAGAAATAATGGCCAAATTTTTCTCCAAATTTATTTATTTATTTATTTATTTATTGTTATTTTTATTTTTTTTGAGACGGAGTCTGGCTCTGTCCCCCAGGCTGGAGTGCAGTGGTGCCATTTCAGCTCACTGCAAGCTCCGCCTCCCGGGTTCAGGCCATTCTCCTGCTTCAGCCTCCCAAGTAGCTGGGACTACAGGTGCCCGCCACCTCGCCCGGCTAGTTTTTTGTATTTTTTTTTAGTAGAGATGGGGGTTTCACCGGGTTAGCCAGGATGGTCTCGATCTCCTGACCTCGTGATCCGCCCGTCTCGGCCTCCCAAAGTGCTGGGATTACAGGCTTGAGCCACTGCAAATTTATTGAAAGCTACAGATCTACATATCTAAGGTGCTCAACAAACCCTTAGCACAAGAAACATCAAAAAAACTAACTCTGACACATCACAACTAAATTTCGGAACACCAGTGATAAAGAGGAAATCTTAAAAGCAGACAGAGAAAACAAGACCCATTACATACAGATAAGAATGACTGAGTTTCAGCCAGGCGCGGTGGCTCATGCCTATAATCCCAGCACTTTGGAAAGTTGAGGCGGGCGGATCACGAGGTCAGGAGATCGAGACCATCCTGGCCAACATGGTGAAACCCTGTCTCTACTAAAAATACAAACACTAGCTGGGCGTGGTGGCTCATGCCTGTAGTTCCAGCTACTCAGGAGGCTGAGGCAGGTGAATCACTTGAACCTGGGAGGTGGAGGTTGCAGTGAGCTGAGATCGCACCACTGCCCTGCACTTCAGACGGCGACAGAGCGAGACTCCGTCTCAAAAAAATAAAAAGATAAATAAAAATAAAATAAAAGAATGACTGGGGACCAGGCACAGTGGCTCGGCTCACTCCTGTAATCCCAGAACTTTGGGAGGCCAAGGCGGGTGGATCACAAGGTCAGGAGATTGAGACCATCCTGGCTAACATGATGAAACCACATCTCTACTAAAACTTTTTTTATTCATCACCTATATTTTGGGCCGGGTGTGGTGGCTCACACCTGTAATCCCAGCACTTTGGGAAGCTGAGGCAGGAGAATGGCATGAACTCAGGAGGTGGAGCCTGCAGTGAGCCGAAATTGAGCCACTGCACTCCAGCCTGGGCAACAGAGCGAGACTCCACCTCGGAGGGGGAAAAAAAAAGAATGACTGGGTTCCCGAATGAAACACAGGTGATTTTTTTGTTTTGTTTTGTTTTTTTGAGACTGTGTTTTGTTCTGTCACCCTAGGTGGAGTGCAATGGCATGATCTCGGCTCACTGCAATCTCTGTCTCTCAGGTTCAAGCAACTCTTCTGCCTCAGCCTTCTGAGGATCTGGGATTCCAGGTGTAAGCCAACATACCTGGCTAATTTTTGTATTTTTAGTAGAGATGGAGTTTCACCAGGTTGGCCAGGCTGGTCTCAAACTCCTGACCTCAGGTGATCCACCCACCTCAGCTTCCCAAAGTGCTGGGATTACAGGTGTGAGCCACCACACCCGGCCCAAAATATAGGTGATGAATAAAAAAAGAAAATAGGCTGGGTGCAGTGGCTCACGCCTGTAATCCTAACACTTTTGGCAGCCGAGGCAGGTGAATCACAAAGTCAGGAGTTCAAGACCAGCCTGGCCAACATGGGGAAACCCCGTCTCTACTAAAAACACAAAAATTAGCCGAGTGCGGTGGCAGGCAACTGTAATCCCAGCTACATGGGAGGCTGAGGCAGGAGAATCGCTTGAACTCGGGCAGCAGGGGTTGCAGTGAGCCGAGATTGCCCCACTGCACTCCAGCCTGGGCTATAGAGTGAGACTCTGTCTCAAAGAAAAAAAAAAAATTGCCCTCTTTTCCTTTCTCCGCCATCGTGGTGTGTTCTTGCCTTCACTTCTCGCCATGTCTTCTCACAAGACTTTCAGGATTAAGCGATTCCTGGCCAAGAAACAAAAGCAAAATCGTCCCATTCCCCAGTGGATTCGGATGAAAACTGGAAATAAAATAAGGTACAACTTCAAAAGGAGACATTGGAGAAGAACCAAGCTGGGTCTGTAAGGAACTGCACATGAGATGGCACATATATTTGTGCTGTCTGAAGGTCACGATCACATTACCATATCAAACTTATCAAACTGAAAATGTCACCACTCTCTGGAGAGTTCGACGTATTTTCCTCTCTGAATCTATTATGAATGCATTGGTTGGCTGGGTTCAGTAATAAATATGTGAGGCCTTTCATTTCAAAAAAAAAAAAAAATTAAGAATGACTGGGGATGTCCCATCAGAAATTGTCAATCCAGAATTCTATTCCCAGAAAAATGTCTTCTAAAAGAAAAGCAAATTAAGAGATTTTTTTCAGACACGCAAAAGGTGAAAAAGAATTTATCACCTGCAGGTCAGATTTGCATTTACAAGAGATGTTAAAGAGAGTCTTTCAGGTACAAGGAAAATGATACCCGATAAAAACTGAATCTATACAAAGAAATGAACGCCAGAAATGCTAACTATGTGGATAAATGAAGGACCTTTTTCTTATTATTTAAGTATCTTTTTTTTTTTTTTTGAGATGGAGTTTTGCTCTTGCTGCCCAGGCTAGAGTGCAATGGTGTGATCTCAGCTCACTGTAACCTCCGCCTCCTGGGTTCAAGCAATTCTCCTGCCCTCCTGCCTCAGACTCCCAAGTAGCTGGGATTACAGGCACCCGCCACCATGCCCAGCTAATTTTTGTATTTTTAGTAGAGATGGGGTTTCACCATGTTGGCCAGGCTGGTCTTGAACTCCTGACCTCAGGTGATCCACCCACCTCAGCCTCCCAAAGTGTTGGGATTACAGGCATGAGCCACTGCTTCCAGCCTATTTAAGTATCTTTATTTTTTTTATTTTTATTTCTTATTTTTTTTGAGATGGAGTCTCGCTCTGTCGCCCAGGCTGGAGTGCAGTGGCCGGATCTCAGCTCACTGCAAGCTCCGCCTCCCGGGTTTACGCCATTCTCCTGCCTCAGCCTCCTGAGTAGCTGGGACCACAGGCGCCCGCCACCTCGCCCGGCTAGTTTTTTGTATTTTTTAGTAGAGACGGGGTTTCGCCGTGTTAGCCAGGATGGTCTCGATCTCCTGACCTTCTGATCCACCCGTCTCGGCCTCCCAAAGTGCTGGGATTACAGGCTTGAGCCACCGCGCCCGGCCCTATTTAAGTATCTTTAAAAGAGAAGTGACTATTTAAAGCAAAAATAAAACAATACACTGTGGGATTATAATGTGTGTAACAGTAAAATGCATGAGAACCACAGCTCAAAGCCTGGGAGGATAGAAATGAAAGTATACTGTTTAAGATTCTACAACTAGGCCAGGTATGGTGGCTCTCACCTGTAATCCCAGCACTTTGGGAGGCTGAGGCGGAAGGATTGCTTGAAGTCAGAAGTTTGAGACCAGCCTGGGAAACAAAGTAAGATCCTGTCTCTAGAAAATATAGCAAAATTAGCCAAGTGGCCAGGCACAGTGGCTCACACCTGTAATCCCAGGACTTTGGGAGGTTGAGGCAGGCGGATCACCTGAGGTCAGGAGTTTGAGACCAGCCTGACGAACATGGAGAAACCCCGTCTCTACTGAAAATACAAAATTAGCCAGGTGTGGTGGCGCATGCCTGTAATCCCAGCTACTCAAGAATTGCTTGAACCTGGGAGGTAGAGGTTGCGGTGAGCTGAGATCACGCCATTGCACTCCAGCCTGGGCAACAAGAGCGAAACCCCATCTCAAAAAACAAACAAACAAAAATTAGCCGATATAGTGGCTCACACCTGTAGTCCCAGGTACTCGGGAGGGTAAGGCAGGAGGACTGTTTGAGCCCACAAATTCAAGTTTGCAGTGAGATATGGTCACACCACACACTCTAGCCTGAGCAACAGAGTGAGATCTTGTCTAAAAAAACAAACAAACAAACAAACACCCAACTTGACCACACTGACATTTACAAACTACTCCACCCAACAACAGCAGAATACATATTCTTTTCAAGTGCACTCAGAACATATTCCACCCATAAAACAAGTCTCGATCACTTTCAAAGCCTTCAACTTTGAAAGTATGTACTTTGACCACAGTGGAATTAAATTGGAAAAAAATGACAGGTACGCACCTGTAGTTCCTGCTACTAGGGAGGCTGAGGTGGGAGGACTGCTTGAGGCCAGGAGTTCAAGACCAGCCTGGGCAACATAGCAAGCTCCAGTCTCTTAAAAAAAATAAAAAGGTATTTGGAAAACACCTAAATATTTGGAAATTAAATAACACAACTGTACATGATTCATGTGATATGTCAAAGAAGAAATCAAAAAGGAAATTAGAAAGTATTTTGAGTGGTGAGAAAGCACAACATATTAAAATTTGTAGAATGCAGCCACAGCAGTACTTAGAAGGAAATACCTATATTAGAAAAGAAAGGTCTCAAATCAGTGACTTCAGCTTCCAACTTAAGACATCAGAAAAGAACAAATTAAACCCAAAGCAAGCAGAAGAAAAAAAAATAAACTAGGTGCTAGCAATCATGTCTTATTTATCTTAAACTTCCCTAGACCAGCACCTAAGACAGGGATCGATGGGAATGTGCTCACTGCATACCTTGCCTATATGTATTTAAATATATATATTGCATATATGTAAAGATAGGGTCTTGCTATGTTGCACAGGCTGATCTTGAACTCCTGGGCTCAAGTGATCCTGCCATCTTGGCCTCCTCACCTTGAATTACGGATGTAATTCACCACACCTGTTCCAATTTTTTTTTTTTTTGAGACGGAGTTTTGCGCTTGTTGCCCAGGCTGGAGTGCAGTGGTGTGATCTTGGTTCACTACAACCTCCACCTCCTGGCTTCAAGTGATTCTCCTGCCTCAGTCTCCCGAGTAGCTGGGACTACAGGCGCCCGCCACCACACCCAGCTAAGTTTTATATTTTTAGTAGAGATGGGGGTTTCATCATGTTGGCCAGGATGGTCTCGAACTTCTGACCTCAAGTGATCCTCCCACCTTGGCCTCTGAAAGTGTTGGAATTACGGGTGTGAGCCACTGTGTCCGGCCCAATATATATTTTTTAAAACATTTTTCTTGCGTCTTTGATTTCCTTGTGGGTTAATATAGTAAATTTCTTTCCTTTCACATCTAGCTTTCTTGGGTAGGATGGATCACCCATATTCAGGGACAGACTGCCAAGTGTAACCTTCTTGTAAAAGTAGCTTATAAACATCAATAGAACCTGCTTAAGAGGAGGTTAATACCTGTAGAAATAACCACTGTTCTAAGAATCTAGACAATAGAGGCTTGATGGTGTCAATGAAAAGAGTCGAATTCTGTAAAATATTTAAAGAGGTTTATTGTGAGCCAGATATAAGTGACCAAGGCCCATGATACAGTCCCAGGAGGTCCTGAGAACACGAGCCCAAGGTGGTTGGGTTATAGCTTGATTCATACATTTTAGGGGGACAGAAGTGACAAGAAGACATCAGTCAATACATGTAAGGTATACATTGGTTCAGCCTGGTAAGGTGGGACAACTTGAAGGTGGGGGTTTCCGGATCATAGTTGGATTCAAAAATTTTCTGATTGGCAATTGGGGTTGAAAGGGTTATTATCTAAAGACCTGGAGTCAATAAAAAGGAGTGTCAGGCCAGGCGTGGTGGCTCACGCCTGTAATCCCAGGACTTTGGGAGGCCGAGGTGGGTTCCTGTAATCCCAGCTACTTGGGAGGCTGAAGCAGGAGAATCGTTTGAACCCAGGAGGCAGAGGTTGCAGTGAACCAAGATGGCGCCACTGCACTCCAGCCTAGGTGACAGAGTGAGACTGCCTCCAAAAAAAAATATGTTTTAATGTTAACACTGGTTGCTTGTGCCTGAATTGCAGAGAGGAAGGTATAATTAGGCATGTCCCTCCCTTCCCATCACGGCCTGAATTAGTTTTTTGCGTTTACCTGGAATGCCCTTAGCCCACTGAGGTCCATTCAGTTGGTTGGTGGAGCTTAGAATCGGTACTTTTAAGAGAACAGATTCTAATGGAATACACCTCTAGAGGGAAGTAGTGAGTCGAAACATGGGCACTTGACTTATTCCAAATAACTCTGATAAAATGCCCAGAGTACAAAGGCGCCTGGAGTACCACACACAAAGACAATGGGAGAATCCCAAGGGAGTCTTAGAAGAACAACGCAGAAAGCGAAAGCGAGTTCTCACGACTGACCGACTCCACAGCAATCTCCAAGTCTCCTCACCTCCTTGCTTAACTGCCTAGTACCCATCTTAGAAATATTAACACTCAGTCGGGCACAGGGGCTCACGCCTGTAATCCCAGAACTTAGGGAGGCCGAGGAGAGCGGATCACAAGGTCGGGAAATCGAGACCATCCTGGCTAACACGGTGAAGCTCCGTCTCTACTAAAAATGCAAAAATAAAAAATTAGCCGGGCGTGGTGGCGGGCGCCTGTAGTCCCAGCTACACAGGAGGCTGAGGCAGGAGAACGGCGTGAACCCGGGAGGCGGAGCCTGCAGTGAGCGGAGATTGCGCCGCGCCGCTGCACTGCAGCCTCGGCAACAGAGCCATACTCCATCTCAAAAAAAAAAAAAAAAAAAAAGAAAGAAAAGAAATATTAACACTCAGAAGCCATGAGAGGGAAGAGTATTAACACTTTTTAGAAAGTTAACAGATGAAGTGAGATTTTATTTGACAGAAAGTCAGAATGATTAG
>NC_045447.1:10405561-10441035 GCF_002776525.5 Piliocolobus tephrosceles
TTTTTTTTTTTTTTTTGAGAAGGAGTTTTGCTCTGTCACCCAGGATGGAGTGCAGTGGCACAATCTTGGCTGATCTTGGCTTACTGCAACCTCCGCCTCCTGGGTTCAAGCGATTCTCCTGCCTCAGCCTCCCGAGTAGCTGGGATTACAGGTGTGCATCACCACTCCCGGCTAATTTTTGTATTTTTAGTAGAGATGGGGTTTCACCATGTTGGTCAGGTGGGTTTCACCATGTTGGTCAGGCGGGTTTCACCATGTTGGTCAAGCTGGTCTCAAACTCCTGACCTTGTGATTCACCCACCTCAGCCTCCCAAAGTGCTGGGATTACAGGCGTGAGCCACTGCGCCCGGCTAGGGATTCTTTAGCTATAGAACTATCTACCCTTAGATCCTATTTTTCCTTCTTCTATAGGTTAAAGAGGAAGAGACTCTGGCAAATAAAAAATACACCCAAGTCATGAATGAAAAAAGGAAAAAAGTTAACTGTGTCCATAAATGCATCACTAAGGTGTGCTGAGGAACCCTGTCTTTCTCCCTAAGATTCCCCCTACAATGCTTTTATAGGACACTGGACAAACTGTTTAACTTCTCCGGCCTGTAAAATGTGGGGAGTGAACTGAACAACCTTGAAAATGCTCCAGTTCTAACACTATATGGATTCCAACTCAATCTAAAAGCCTTAACCAAAAGCAACAACAGGGTTTTGGGCAAGTGGGATAGAAAAGGCCAACAATGGCTGGGCACGGTGGCTCATACCTGTAATCCCAGCACTTTGGGAGGCCGAGGTGGGCGGATCACCTGAGGTTGGGAGTTTGAGACCAGCCTGCCCAGCACGGTGAAACCTCATCTCTATTAAAAATACAGGAAAAAAAAAAAAATTAGCCGGGTGTGGTGGTGCATGCCTGTAATCCCAGCTACTTCATGCCTCCATGCACTCCAGCCTGGGCGACAAGAGCAAAACTCCGTCTCAAAAAAAAAAAAAGGCCAACAAGATTGATGAAGGTGTGCACCATAGCTGGTTTTAACCAACAGGACCATTCCACTGTGTCCTATCTACTCTACAGATAACGATTCAACAGACAGTTGGTTCTTTTTTTTGAGACGGAGTCTCACTCTGTTACCCAGGCGGAAGTGCAGTGGCACGATCTCAGCTCACTGCAACCTCCTCCACCTCCTGGGTTTTTTTGAGATGGGGTATCACTCTGCCGCCCAGGTTGGAGTGCAGTGGCATGATCTCGGCTCACTGCAACCTCCACCTCCCAGGTTCAAGTGATTCACCTGCCTCAGCCTCCCCAGTAGCTGGGATTACAGGCATGCACCACCAGGCCGGCTAATTTTTATTTGTATTTTTTGTATTTTTAGTAGAGACAAGGTTTCGCCAGTTGGCCAGGTTGGTCTCAAACTCCTGACCTCAAGTGATCCACCTGCCTTAGCCTCACAAAGTGCTGGGATAACAGGTGTGAGCCACAGCGCCCAGCCAGTTGGTTCTTATTCTTGGTGATCTAAACTACCCTCTCTCCACTTGTTTGTTCTTTTTTTTTCTTTTTCTTTTTTTTTTTTTTTTTGCATCAGAAGCATTTCAATCAATGGTTTTTGAGAGTCTTCTCACACAATGTAGGCGGTTTTGTGTTCTGGAAGAAGTGTCACATCAGACTCCAGCCAACCGGGAGGGAGGGAGGACAGGAGGAAAGGTATGGAGCCAGAGGTTGATGGAGTAACACTGAAAGCTGCAGGCACCGGCAGGAACAGGGACAGCCACCGCTCCAGTTTCCCCATTGACCCTGCGGAAAATGAGTCATGACTCATCTCCTCAAACTTCCTGCAAAAGCCAGCCGAGGGCTTAAAGTAGATAAGAAGCTCCTTATGGCCTACCTTTGTTATTCATTTACTTTAAAGGAAGATGCATCTTTAAGACAACAGCTTCTTTTTTCAGGTATGGTGTTGAGTCTTTTATATCCCACATTAGGAACAGTGTAGCTATCATTTCAGTCACGGCTTCCTGTGCACCACCAGGGCCTTAAAATGCTGAGACAGAGTTATCCACAGGTATGTCAATGTCATCAACTATGAAAATAAATGTGACCAAGTTTTTTTTTTTTTTTTTTGAGATGGAGTCTTGCTCATCGCCCAGGCTGGAGTGCAGTGGCGCGATCTCGGCTCACTGCAAGCTCCGCCTCCCGGGTTCACGCCATTCTCCTGTCTCAGCCTCCCGAGTAGCTGGGACTATAGGCGCCCGCCACTACGCCTGGCTAGTATTTTTTGTGTGTGTGTTTTTAGCAGAGACGGGGTTTCACCGTGTTAGGCAGGATGGTCTCGATCTCCTCGGCCTCCCAAAGTGCTAGGATTACAGGCGTGAGCCACCGCGCCCAGCCAATGTGACCAAGTTTTAAAGGCAAGTGTCCACAGTCAAAGAAGGAAGGAGGCACTGTGTTGAACTAAATGGGGCAGAGTCAAAATCCCGGGTTCTGGAACCGGCTTGGCCTCCAAGCAACCCGGCTTCCAAGCCTTAGTCCCACTTCTGCAAAGTAATGCTGGTTAGTGAGATAATCTCCAAAGCTTTGAAGTAAGCTCTACTTGAGCTTCCACTTTCACAACTTCAAGGTCAACTCCGTACTTAGGAAAGACGATCCATGGCTTAAGAGAGGGCAACAGGCTTGCAAGATGAGGAGGTCCCGTTTCTGTCCAGGGAAAACACGCGGGCCAAAGACGTCTTCTTGTGTAGATACAGTGAGTGACGCTACTACAACTTTTTATTGTTTATTTGCTCATTTTGATGTCCACAGAGCCCAGGTTTCCCACAGCGGACATCCCCCTCCACACTATGGAAGCTTCTCCCTCTCTAGCTTGCTGGGGTGGGGCTATGTCTCCCTGGGTGCCACACACCCTTTAAAGCTGATATCCCCAGGCTTCGCCCTCCCTTGCCTTTCACTTTTCACCTAAGCAAACTAGGCACAAAATATAGGTGATTCTGACCAATTCTGGGCATCTTATTTTCAAAGAAGCAATGGGGAAGTCACTTGGTGAATATGTGCCAGACCCAGTCCTGGGCTCTTTCTATGCTTTATCGAATTTAACCCACACACCCTCCTTATGCAGAAGGTCCTCATAACAAGTTTCTGATAAGGAAACAGACTGGGAGAGGGTGAGTCATTTGCTCAAGGTCACTCAGCTAGCAAGCAGGAGAAGGAACATTTGAACCCAGGTCTCATACTATACAAATCACCCTGTTTCTTTCTTTCTTTCTTTTTTTTTTTTTTTTGAGACAGAGTCTTACTCTGTTGCCCAGGCTGGTGTGCAGTGGCGCAGTCTTGGTTTATCGCAACCTTCACCTCCCAGATTCAAGCAATTCTCCTGCCTCAGCCTCCCGAGTAGCTGGGATTACAGATGCATGCCACCAAGCTTGGCTAATTTTTGTATTTTTAGTAGAGATGGGGGTCTTTTTTTTTTTTTTTTTTTTGAGACGGGGTCTCGCTCTGTTGCCCAGGCTGGAGTGCAGTGGCTGGACTACAAGCTCCGCCTCCCGGGTTTACCCCATTCTCCTGCCTCAGCCTCCCAAGTAGCTGGGACTACAGGCGCCCGCCACCTCGCCCGGCTAGCTTTTTGTATTTTTTAGTAGAGACGGGGTTTCGCCATGTTAGCCAGGGTGGTCTCGATCTCCTGACCTCATGATCCGCCCGTCTCGGCTTCCCAAAGTGCTGGGATTACAGGCTTGAGCCACCACACCCGGCCAAGATGGGGTTTCTACATGTTGGCCAGATGGTCTTGAACTCCTGACCTCAGGTGATCCACCCACTTTGGCCTCCCAAAGTGCTGGGATTACAGGCATGAACCACTCATTTAAAGTATACAATTCAGTGGTTCTCAGTATCTTCACAGATATGTGCAACCATCACTCCAGTCAACTTGAGAATATTTTCATCACCTCAAAAAGAAACCTCATCTCTCTTATCACCTTCCTATCTTTCTACCTGCCAGTACCCTACTCCCAGGTAGGCAAGCACTTCTCAATTTTCTATCTCTATAGACTTCTCCATTCTGGACTTTCACCTAAATGGAACATACAGTGCATGATCTTTGTGACTGGCTTTTTTCACTCAGTGTAACATTTCCGAGGAAAGTCTGTACTATAAACCCCATGGGTTATTGTCTCAGCTAAGGGAACTGTAAGAGGTATGGACAGCACGTCATGTGAAAAGTGCATGATGATACCTCTTTTTAGCAGCAGTAGAGATTACAGGAAGATAAGACCACAGATTTCAGATAAAGGACCCTTGGATCACTTTTCTGTCTTGCTCCTGAAAGTACATATGGGGCAATGGGCAGCAGCAGATACAAGGTTTCAGTCTGACATGACAAAGAACTCAGTGACTCCAATTAGGTCCACAACAGAAAGGGGAGATGACCATATGCAAAGGATGCTCCGGGAGAGCTTATCCCCATGTTGGGTGGGAGGCTGGCTAGTGACCATGATGGCTTGTGACCCTTCCAAGACTTAATTCTATGGTTCTGCCAAATTCACATTAGTATAATTAATGGTTAAAAATAAAAAGTTAGGCTGGGCGTGGTGGCTCATGCCTGTAATCTTAACACTTTGGGAGGCCAAGGCAAGAGGATCACTTGCATTCAGGAGTTTGAGACCAGCCTGAGCAACATGGGAAAACGCTGTCTCTACAAAAAATACAAAAATTAGCTGGGCATGGTGATGCACACCTGTAATCCCAGCTACCTGGGAGGCTAAGTGGGAGGATCGCTTGAGCCTGGGAGGTCAAAGTTGTGGTGAGCTGTGATTGTACCACTGCATGCCAGCCTGGGTGACAGAACAAGATCCTGTTTCAAATAATACGTAAATAATAAAAAGTTGGCTGCTGGGCACATGTCATCAAGACCCCTGAGGCTGTGTCACAGGCACAATAAAGTAAAATAAAAAGTTGGCTGGGTACAGTGGCTTAGATCTGTAATCCCAGCACTTTGGGAAGCCGAGATGAGAGGATCGCTTGAGCCCAGGAATTCAAGAGTCAGCTGGAATAGGCATGAATACCAGCGAAGTATTTGTTTCTATCATTTCCTTGTGGGGATGTGAGACTTCAACAAGTAAAAACTATTCTTTTTTTTTTTTTTTGAGGCAGAGTCTTGCACTGTCGCCCACGCTGGAGTGCAGTGGCGCGATTTTGGCTCACTGCAACCTCCACCTCCCGGATTCAAGTGATTCTCCTGCCTCAGCCTCCTGAGTAGCTGGGATTACTGGTGCCCACCACAACGCCTGGCTAGTTTTTTTCTATTTTTAGTAGAGACGGGGTTTCAACATGTCGGCCAGGCTAGTCTCGAACTCTTGACCTCAGGCAATCTGCCCACCTCAGTCTCCCAAAGCGCTGACATTACAGGCATGAGTTGCCACACTCAACCCCTCATTTAAAAAAAATTTTTTTTTTAGTTTTATAAAAAACAGAGATGGGGTCTTGCTATGTTGCCCAGGCTGGTCTTAAACTCCTGAGCTCAAGCAATCCACCCACCTTGGCCTCCCAAAGTACTAGGATTACAGGCGTGAGCCTTTGCATCTGGCCAGTAATAATTCTTAGAACATCAAAAAAATTCATCCAGTTGAAGCTCCAGATCAGACAGGCTGGTGCTCTCTCACTCTCTATATCTATTTTGAGACAGGGTCTTGTTCTGTTACCCAGGCTGAAGTGCAGTGGCACAGTCTCTGCTCACTGCAACCTCAGCCTCCCAGGCTCAAGTGATCCTCCTGCCCCAGCCTCCCAAGTAGCTAGACTACAGGCGTGGGCCACTATGCCCAGCTAATTTTGTAGTTGTTGTTGTTTTTGAGATGAAGTCTCACTCTGTCTCCAAGGCTGGAGTGCAGTGGCATAATCTCGGCTCACTGCAACCTCTGCCGTTCAGGTTCAAGCAATTCTCCCTCAGCCTCCCAAGTAACTGGGACTACAGAAAGGCATGCGCTACCATGCCTGGCTAAGTTTTATATTTTTAGTAGAGACAGGGTTTCACCATGTTGGCCAGGCTGGTCTCGAACTCCTCACTTCAAGTGATCCGCCTGCCTCAGCCTCCCAAAGTGCTGAGATTACAGGCATGAGCCACTGTGACCAGCCAATTTTTGTATTTATTGTAGAGACAGGGTTTCACCAAGTTGCCCAGGCTGGTCTCGAACTCCTGGGTGCAAGCCATCTGTCCACGTCAGCCTCATAAAGTGCTAGGATTATAGGCATGAGTCATTGTGGCCAGCTTCATATATTCTTTTTTTTTTCTTTTGAGACAGAGTCTGGCTCTGTCAGCCAGGCACGTGTCAGCACAATCTCGGCTCACTGCAACCTCCGTCTCCTGGGCTCAAGCAATTCTCCTGCCTCAGCCTCCCGAGTAGCTGGGATTACAGGTGTGTGCCACTACGTCTGGCTAATTTTTGTATTCTTAATAGAGACAGGGTTTCACCATGTTGGCCAGGCTGGTCATGAACTCCTGACCTCAGGTAATCCACCTGCCTCAGCCTCCCAAAGTGCTGGGATTACAGATGTGAGCCACCGCGCCTGGCCCTGTTCTTATTTGTTACTTGGTTTTAGGATCAGGGTATGGGACTGCATCTTTCCAAATATCAACTCATTTAAAAAAAAAATCTTCTCAGCTGGGCATGGTGGCTCACGCCTGTAATCCCAGCACTTTGGGAGGCTGAAGCAGGCGGATTGCCTGAGGTCAGGAGTTCAAGACCAGTCTGGCCAACATGGTGAAACTCCGTTTCTACTAAAAATACAAAAAAATTAGCCTGGCGTGGTGGCATGCGCCTGTCATCTCAGCTACTTGGGAGGCTAAGGCAGGGGAATTGCTTGAACCAGGGAGGTGAAGGTTGCAGTGAGCCGAGATTGCACCACTGCACTCTAGCCTGGGCGACAGAGCAAGACTCCGTCTCAAAAAGAAAAAAAAAAATCTTCTCAAGAACAAGCATGGTGGCTCATGCCTGTAATCCCAGCTACATGGGAGGCTGAGGCAGAGAACTGCTTGAGCCCGGGAGGTGGAGGTCTCACTGAGCTGAGATCACGCCACTGCACTCCAGCCTGGGTGACAGAGCAAGACTCTCGGAAAAAAAAAAAAGTACTCTAGTTGACTTGATGATTATGACTTTGAGCCAGGGACCGATTATGCAACAATATAACACAATTAGTTTAATACACGAATTTAATCCAATCTGTGAAAAGCATTTTTCTTTTCTTAAAGGGCCATTACATTATAGCAAATAATGTCTATCTCTTGGAAAGGAGCTTTCTTCTGTAGACTATCTTATCTAAGTCTGGCTCTTTTGATAAACATCCACAAATGGCCAAACATTTAAAAGGTATAGAGTTCAACAGTCTGTCTGATTCAGCAATACCAGCTTGACATTACTGATCTCCATTCAACAATTTCAAGTCAATAGGGATTGCCTCATGTGCACTGCTCAGGTCAGGGAGAGAAACAGGGGAGCGGATTCTTGTTCTTTGACAGGGTCAACTGTGGATAATCTTGAAACCTATACTTTGGGAGCAAAATATGTGGTTCTAAATGATCTCTCCTCCTCTTTCTCAAGTGCCCCCAAAAGAACTTGAGAATTCCCTTCATGTTCCTGAAAAGAACTGCGTTAAGGAGGAGAGGAGCAGGAATCAGAAGATGGTTCCAATTCCTTCTCTGGTCCAATTTCCTAGCGATCAAATGGTATTTGACATTGTTCCATTGTCTTTTTGAACCGTTGTTCCTTCCCTAGTAAAATGGAGTAAAAATCGTTTTACTGACTTGCTTACTTCACAGGTTTTTGTGAGGCTCAAACGAGATGGTGTGGATGCCAGTCTCTAAATGAACAAACTGCAGCTCAACTAGAACCTCACCTGCAATAAACACCAGCCCCTTACAAGAGCCCAAAAGCGGCCGGGCGCGGTGGCTCAAGCCTGTAATCCCAGCACTTTGGGAGGCCGAGACGGGTGGATCACGAGGTCAGGAGATCGAGACCATCCTGGCTAACACGGTGAAACCCCCGTCTCTACTAAAAAATACAAAAAACTAGCCGGGCGAGGTGGCGGGCGCCTGTAGTCCCAGCTACTCGGGAGGCTGAGGCAGGAGAATGGCGTAAACCCGGGAGGCGGAGCTTGCAGTGAGCTGAGATCCGGCCACTGCACTCCAGCCTGGGCGACAGCGAAACTCTGTCTCAAAAAAAAAAAAAAAAAAAAAAAAAAAGAGCCCAAAAGCCTCAGCTGAAGAGACAACTGTTTACATGTAACACAGCTTGCTTTCTTCCTCTAATTGGCTGCCTGAGCTCTAACCTATGTTTTAAATTTGTTTTAAGACACAGATTTTATTTGGTCACATGAAAATGCCTTAAATAGGCAATCTATAATTAGTTCTGGCTGAGTCTCATCTCCCAAAGTCACTACTGTTGTCGTCATCTTTTTGCTTTCTTCTTTAATGAACTCTTCCCTTTTTTTTGTCCCAGAACAAGCTTCTCGCTTACATGCCCTTTACAAAGAAAATTTCCCTGGCTGGCTGCCATCGGTTTCTCTGCCCACTTCCATTTTAAGCAGTTTTTTATGAGTGTCCCATCTCTTCTCAAACAAAGGCAGATGGCAAAACTTGCTGGTTTACTTTTAAAGAAAACTTGACCCAGACTGTTATAAGCTAAGAAGAGGCTTTGTGAAGTCACATGGCCTGGATTTACCCATCACCCTCTGATAAGCACTCACAGCTGATTCCTTTGCAAACCCAAGCATCTCACACTGGTTTCATATGGGCCATAGGAAGCGCCTTCCAAAGTCTGATGTGTTCTTCAACATCTATTCCCATGGCAGATGACCCATTTTGACCCAAAGGGCCCCAGAGTTCTCTTTCGGCTCCTGCTAGCTCTGCAAAGCCACAGCACTGCTTTTTCTGTAGGCAGTTAATACTAATGCTAATTCAACAGGAAGTGGTACGGGGGCACAAGAGGCAGGGTGTCTTCCTGTTGCCCAGTTATTTACAAAAAGGCAGATCTTCTCTCCAATACTTCAAACATTCCCCACAGGACTAACATGTGCTCCTTTACAGGTAATGAGCTAATAAATTATTTCTGATCTCAAAGCTGTATAACAACTGAATTTGTTCAAAAGCTTAAAAAGTTGTAGAAATACAGTCTATACTGCCCAGTGCAGCTGCTCAGGCCTGTAATCCCTGAACTTTGGGAGGCCGAGGTAGGTAGATTACTTGAGGTCAGGAGTTCGAGACTAGCCTGGCCAACATGGTGCAATTCCTTCTCTACTAATAATACAAAAATTAGCCGGGCATGGTGGCAGGTGCCTGTAATCCCAGCTACTCAAGAAGCTGAGGCAGGAGAATTGCTTGAACCCAGGAGGCAGAGGTTTCAGTGAGATCACACCACTGTACTCCAGCCTGGGTGACAGAGCGAGACTCCAACTCAAAAAAAAAAAAAAGATAAATAGACCAGGTGCAGTGGCTCACACCTATAATCCCAGCACTTTGGGAGGCCGAGGTGGGCGGATCATCTGACGTCAGGAGTTCGAGACCAGCCTGGCCAACATGGTGAAACCCCGTTTCGACTAAAAATACAAAAAAAAAAAAAAAAATTAGCCGGGTGTGGTGGCACACGCCTGTAGTCCCAGCGTGCCTGTAGTCCAAAGGGGGCTGAGGCAGGAGAATCACTTGAACCCAGGAGGAGAAGGCTGCAGTGAGCTGAGACCGAGACCGTGTCATTGTACTCCCGCTTGGGCAACAAAGGTGAAACTCTATCTCAGAAAAGTAATAATAATAATAATAGATAAATAAATGAAATACACTCTACACTAAACCCACACACCAAAAGAATAAAGAAGAAATGCTTCGTATCATGGAACTTAGATCTGTCATAGAGTCAAAGATTTTAGAGCCAAAGTGACCCCAAGGGGCTAGGCTCTCTGGTTAATAAAAGTTTTCTTTCAAAACCAGAAAGAAAAATGATCACTTTCACCTTATTTGCCCCGAGAAATTCACCACTAAAAAGACAGATTAGGATCAATATCAGATGTGCCTCGAATCTCGAGAACACTGTGACTCTAGTTGAGGCACAAAGCATGGGATAACATTTAACATGCTCCCATAGCCAGATGTTCTCAATGTGCCTGGCAGCAATGCCAAGTGGGTAGGTTTGAAACAGAAAATTCCTATCTTTTCTTTTCTTTCTTTTTCTTTCTTTTTTTTTTTTTTTGAGATGGAGTTTCACTCTTGTTGCCCAGGCTGGACTGCAATGGCGCAATCTCCGCTCATAGCAACCTCCGCCTCCCGGGTTCAAGCGATTCTCCTGCCTCAGCCTCCCTAGTAGCTGGGATTACAGGCATGCGCCACCACGCCCAGCTAATTTTGTATTTTTAGTAGAGACGGGGTTTCTCCATGTTGGTCAGGTTGGTCTCAAACTCCCGACCTCAGGTGATCCACCCGGCTCGGCCTCCCAGGAAGTGCTGGGATTACAGGCGTGAGCCACTGTGCCCAGCCAGCCATTCTATCTTTTCAAGTGAGTATTCATCAGATACATACAGGAAAATCTCTGGTTCACAATACTATTTTGTGTAAAACTGACTGGAAACATTTTTTTTTTTTTTTTAAACTAGTCTCTAGCCGGGTGCAGTGGCTCACGCCTGTAATCCCAACACTTTGTGAGGCCAAGGCAGGTGGATCACCTGAGGTTAGGAGCCCGAGACCAACCTGGCCAACATGGTGAAAACCCGTCTCTACTAAAAATACAAAAATTAGCTGTGTATGGTGGCATGTGCCTGTAATCCCAGTTACTGGGGAGGCTGAGGCAGGAGAATTTCTTGCACCCAGGAGGCGGAGGCTGCAGTGAGCCGAGATCGCACCACTGCACTCCAGCCTGGGAGACAGAACCAGACTCTGTCTCGAAACAAACAAACAAAAAAAAACCTTGTCTCTAAATCTCTTGGACTTAACTCAACAATTCTATATTGCGTAGTGTTACTCTTGGTCCTCCTAGGCTGATCCTAATAGTTACGGCTCAACACCTTGGATGTTGATCCAATAATCTTGAACATGAGTTAACAACACCTATGGGCCGGGCGCGGTGGCGCAAGCCTGTAATCCCAGCACTTTGGGAGGCCGAGATGGGCGGATCACGAGGTCAGGAGATCGAGACCATCCTGGCTAATACGGTGAAACCCCGTCTCTACTAAAAATACAAAAACTAGCTGGGCGAGGTGGCGGGCGCCTGTAGTCTCAGCTACTGGGGAGGCTGAGGCAGGAAAATGGCATAAACCCGGGAGGCGGAGCTTGCAGTGAGCTGAGATCCGGCCACTGCACTCCAGTCAGGGCGACAGAGCAAGACTCCGCCTCAAACAACAACAACAACAACAACAACAACAACAACAACACCTATGTACACCCAACAAATTGGTTTAATTCATTGGCGGTTTACCAGATTCTTTTCATACTTGGCTGTGAGATTCTCTAATTGTCGCGTGTACAAATAGACCAAACTAACTCAGCAGAGAAACAGGTTCTTAGGTAAAGTACTCAGGAGTCCTCTTCCAGGTTGTAAATCAGGCTAAGCCACAGTAAATGAAATACTTGGGAAAATGGCAGCTACACCTGCCAAGTCAGACTGAAGGGGAAGAAACAGAAGGTAAAAAAACAGCCTCTGCTCTGAGGTTCTCATACAGAAAGGCCAGCACTTCTCTTCCTGGCAGGCCCAGGGATGACCATTTCTCTGCGCCCCTATTCCCACACCTCGGTCAAGAGCCCACAACAGTAACAATCTCGCTTTGACTTTCAGAAAAAAAAATTCCTCCAGATTCTTTCACTTCATCCACACTCTAACCCGCAGGGATCACGATCCCATTTTCTGGATAAATAGGGCAATGGGGATGAGCCTAAACCACGAGAACTGTCAGTCTTCACCGCCCACGTCCACACGGATCAGCCTGAAACCCCAATACCAATTTTTTTTTTCAACTCCCACATGTTCCTGAGAGGAACCAGATCAGGGCCCACGGCTGGCATGGAAACGAGAGGGAAAGGAGGGGGTGCTGCTGGGGACCGATGGATGAACCCATCCATGGGTGAAGGGAGCGTCCAGCTTGGCCTCGAGGTCAGGAGGTGACAAAGGCACACTCCTGAGCCTTCTACTCTGGGGAAAGCCCGGGCAAGAAAGGGCTTTTCGCTCATCAGAAAGCCCAGAGGGTGCCCACCTGTGTCCACGAAGAACCCGGCTCAAGCACCCAAAGAAGTCAGGAAGGAGCCCCACTCCCAACAGGGCATAAGTGGGGTGTCCCTCAGTGAGTCACGGTGCATCCTTCCTCTGGACAGTGGGGGTCCCGCCCAGCCCAAGGGGCCGTCCCCCGAGACCTGTCACCAGCGACCCAGACCTGTCACCCGGCCCTCGAGGGCCTCCCTCCCCGCCGGTGCTGAGGATGCGCGCAGCCTACCTGGAGCTCGCCCTCCGTGCGGTGCAGTCCCAGGCGCCGCAGCCCCACCGCCAGGTCGTTGACACACAGGCCGCCGTCCCGGTTGACGTCGAGCGTCTGAAAGAGTCTCCACAGGCGCAGCCGGTGGTCCGGGTCCCCGCAGATAGCGCCGCCGCAGGGGTCCCCCACGGACGCCGGCGACGAGGCAGACGAAGAGGCGGCGGCGGCGGCGTCCGGCGACGGGGAGGCCACACAGCGGCACAACACACTGCTCACCATCGGGTGCGAGGCAGGGGCTCCGGGCGCTGGCGGGGGCTGGGGCGGCGGGCCGGAGGCGACCGTGCGGAAGACACGCCAGGCGCTCTGGAGCTGCGAGCGCGGGCTCTGAGACGCCGGCAAGCTGGCGGGAGGGGCGGCTTCCAGGTGCCCCGCCCCTCCGCGCCCCGCCTCGCCGGCCACGCCCCTGGCACACCGAAGGCCAATCACAGGCTCGGATGGAGAGACGGGAGGGGCGGAGCCTGCCTAAGGGCAGCCCACACCGCCCCGGACTACCCGGATCAATGGGGTGGGCTGGGTCACCCAGTTCCGCCTGGGGCAGATTCAAACTGAGGGAGGCGGGGATTGGCTGAGCCTGGGGGGCCAAGAGAGAGAAACTCAGGCTGCGATAGGCAGGAATCTTGTGATTGGCAGGCGGAAGGCCCCGTGTCCAGTTTCCATTGATGTACTAACTCTGTTTAGACTACAGGATCTTAAGGATGGGAGGAGCGGTCGTGTACGCAGAGATCGTATCCTCCGGTGGGAAACAGGATTTGTGTGAGAGCATTTATGAACTGCAGTTGCGGGGCAGAGTTTGTGCCGGTGGGAGGAATTTAAAATTGACTCATGGCTCACGGCCGAAAGCACGAAGTATCCTCAGGAAGCAGGGTTTTGGTAACCTAACTCCCTAAACCACCAATAAAATAGCTGAATTTAACGGCTTAATCGTCTTAATACTGATAATTGAACGACAGAATGATTTTCCAATGGAAGTGAATAAAGGTTAGGTGGGCGGGGCGCTCTGGGCGACAGACACAATTTTAAACCAATGATCAGGCGACTTACAGTAAGTGGGCGTGCTCTGTAACTGAGCGACAGACCGAAAGAACCAGTGATCGACGTGATATTTGAGCCTCTACCAACCGGGAAGGCGGGTTCTCCCGGAGAAGCGCTGGGAGGCGGGAAGAGGGGAAGTGGGCGGATCTCCGCACACCTCGGCGGAAGAGGCAGATTCAGGAAGCCATTACGCCGCTGGCTGGCAGCGGCCGGGCCGGTTGGGGCTGGGCCCTACGCACTTTGCGTAGCGAGGGGGGTTACCAAAGGCCTAGTGCTTGGCCTCGAGCAAGCCTGGCCTATCCCCTGTAGGGGGTGGGTGAGGGGCGAGGCTGAGGAAGAAGAGAAGGGGAATTGGGGCGCTTGAGGGGATTATAATTTCTTTAAAAAGAGGGGAGGGGAGAGGCCATGGCCGTCCCAGCCAAGAAGAGGAAGATGAACTTCTCAGAGCGGGAGGTGGAGATCATCGTGGAGGAGCTGGAGCTGAAGAAGCACCTGCTGGTGAACCACTTCAACGCCGGGGTCCCCCTGGCCGCCAAGAGCGCGGCCTGGCACGGCATCCTGAGAAGGGTCAACGCCGTGGCCACCTGCCGCAGGGAGCTGCCTGAGGTCAAGAAGAAGTGGTCTGACCTCAAGACCGAGGTCCGTCGCAAGGTTGCCCAGGTCCGGGCCGCCGTGGAGGGTGGTGAGGCGCCGGGGTCCACTGAGGAGGACGGAGCTGGGGGGCCTGGGACAGGCGGTGGCAGTGGCGGCGGTGGCCCAGCTGTAGCCCCAGTGCTGCTGACCCCCATGCAACAACGTATCTGCAACCTGCTGGGCGAGGCCACCATCATCAGCCTGCCCAGCACCACAGAGATCCACCCTGTGGCCCTCGGACCCTCGGCCACCGCAGCCGCAGCCACGGTCACCCTGACACAGAGTGAGTGACCTCTCCTGCCCAGGCGGCGTGCATAAGTGGGAAGGGTCAGCAAGCTCTGGGGTGGCCTGGGGAAGGTTGGCTGCCAAGGGTCAGAGGTCAGATGGGGGTCTTGGAAGACCATGAGGCCTTCCAAGAGCAGCACCCCAGACAGAAGTGATCTTGCTCTCTTTGGGACTTCCTCAGCACGTGGGCTGGACTTCTGATGTGCTGGATAGCTCACCACTGAGCATGGCCACCATATTTGTCCATGACTTACCTCCACTTGCCGAACTGGGTGGTCCTTGAAGACAAGAGACCGTGTCTGTATCCCCACAGGATTTTCACAGGGCTCAGCTTGTAGTAGACAGCCAGGCCATATTTGTTGAAAAAATTGATGGGAATAATACTGCCCAAGTGAGACAACGATTCTGGATTCTGTTTTCAGTGCGGGGGATCTTTGATTGGGTGCTGCTTGGGAGCCTCATGGTTCCTGGTGTTAATCTACTCCATTCATTCATTCATTCATTCATTCATTCATTCATTCATCAAACATTAGCACTTATTCTGTACCAAACCCTGTGCTGGGCACTGGGATTACCAAGTTGTCTAAAATACAGGCCAGTTATATTCTAGTAGGACAGAGATGACACATATAGGAATAGCTTCACCATCAGTTGGGAAAATCTTCCTTTCTTCCAGAAGAGGAAGGGGGCTTCTTGGTGGCGTGGGGACACATAGCTGACATTGGCATTGAAGGGTGGAGGAGCTTGACCTCTCCCACATGTGTGGAGGCCCAAACAGCCCAGCTAGGATCCTTTCCAAGGTTCTCAGCTAGGAATGACAACGGAGCTAACTTTGGTTGGAGTTTTTAGTTCAAAGAAGGAGTTGTACCCGTGACTGTTACCTCTGCTCATTTGTGATGGCTGTGAGCTGGATCATTCAGTGATTCTCAGTGGGGGTTGGGGGAGTTGGGTGGATGTGTGAGTGCCATCCCCTTGCAATGCGTATTTCTCTTTTTTTCTTTTTTTCTTTTTTTCTTTTTTTTTTTTTTTTGAGACAGAGTCTCGCTCTGTCACCCAGGCTGGAGTGCAGTGGCCTGATCTCAGCTCACTGCAAGCTCCGCCTCCCGGGTTCACGCCATTCTCCTGCCTCAGCCTCCCGAGTATCTGGGACTACAGGGGCCCGCCACCTCGCCCGGCTAGTTTTTTGTACATTTTTTTAGTAGAGATGGGGTTTCACTGTGTTAGCCAGGATGGTCTCGATCTGCTGACCTCGTGATCCGCCCATCTCGGCCTCCCAAAATGCTAGGATTACAGGCTTGAGCCACCGCGCCCAGCCTCAATGCGTATTTCTCAAGAATACACTGGGGTGGAGTAAGGGGGACAAACATGGGTCCAAATCAGATGCTGCTCTGGAACAGGAAGGATAAACGTTTAAGTATCCCATTGACCCAGATGATGAGAGACAGGGGGACACTGACTGGGCACTTAAGCTACCGCTGCCCCATTCCCACCTCCTTTTCTGCTTGACCACAGGGGCCTAGGAAGTCAAGTCAAAGCATCAAAGGACCGGGTACAGTGGCTCATCCTGCAATCCCAGCACTTTGGGAGGCTGAGGTGAGCAGATCACTTGAGGTCAGGAGTTTGAGACCAGCCTGGCCAATATGGTGAAACCCCGTCTCTACTAAAAATACAAAAATTACCCAGGCTTGGAGGCGGGCACCTGTAGTCCCAGCTACTCGGGAGGCTGAGGCACTAGAATCTCTTGAACCCGGGAGGCGGAGGTTGCAGTGAGCCGAGATCGTGCCACTGAACTCCAACCTGGGTGACAGGGCAAAGAGCAAAACGCCGACTCAAGAAAAACAAAACAAAACAAAACAGAAAGCATCAAAGGAGGTAGGACTAATGTGGCTGCAAAGAGCATGTGTAGAGTCCCACCCAAGATGCCTGCTTCACTGGTACCACAGAGAGCGTATGACTCAGCCTCTGGGGTGCCTTTCTTTCTTTTTTTTTTTTTTTTGTGAAACAGAGTCTCGCTCTTGTTGCCCAGGCTGGAGTGCAATGGCATGATCTCGGCTTACTGCAACCTCCATCTCCTAGGTTAAAGTGATTCTCCTGCCTCAGCCTCCCAAGTAGCTGGGATTACAGGCTTGCGCCACCACGCCTGGCTAATTTTGTATTTTTAATAGAGACGATGTGTCTCCATGTTGGTCAGGCTGGTCTCGAACTCCTAACCTCAGGTGATCCACCCACCTCGGCCTCCCAAAGTGCTGGGATTACAGGTGTGAGCCACCGCGCCCGGCAGGGGGTGCCTTTCTTAGTGAGGAGCAGCCCAGCGTGAAAGTCAGGAGCACGTTGGGCTCTGCTGTTAGGGAGACCCGGGTTTGCCTCTTGGCTCTGCTGAATAAGCTCTCTGACCTTAGCAAGTCATTCTACATTTATCGGTCAGTTTTCTCATTTCTGGAAGACGAAGATGACAGCACCGACCTCTTGGTGTCATTTTGGGGATTTGTTGAGCTAATGAGTATAAAGTGCCTGACATGTAGTAGTTGCTCTAAAAGTTTTGCTAGTATTATGATCAACATCTTTGCTTTTGCCAGATCCAAGGCTGGCCCTTTGATTACCAAGTAGATTAAGATTCTGAACCCCTTAGATTCTAGATTTATACCTGAATAGCTATGCAGCCAGGGGAGGCCTGGATTCCCCTTTATGTCCCTCCAGGACAGGACTTTATGGCCTCTTCCCCACCCTATACAGCCAGCTGTATTCCTTCCAGAAAGTGACCTCCCTTGGTCTCTGTTCTTTCTACCCTGCAGTCCCTACAGAGACTACCTATCACACGCTGGAGGAGGGCGTGGTGGAGTACTGCACGGCTGAGGCGCCCCCGCCGCTGCCACCAGAGGCCCCTGTGGACATGATGGCCCAGCATGCAGACACATCGGTCAAGCCGCAAGCACTCAAGAGCCGCATTGCTCTCAACTCCGCCAAGCTGATACAGGAGCAGCGGGTCACCAACCTGCATGTGAAGGAGATCGCACAGCACCTGGAGCAGCAAAACGACCTACTGCAGATGATCCGCCGCTCCCAGGAAGTGCAGGCCTGTGCCCAGGAGCGCCAGGCCCAGGCCATGGAGGGCACACAGGCTGCCCTGAGCGTCCTCATCCAGGTCCTCCGGCCCATGATCAAAGATTTCCGCCGCTACCTGCAGAGCAACACAGCTAACCCGGCCCCCACCTCTGACCCTGGGCAGGTGGCCCAGAATGGGCAGCCAGACAGCATCATCCAGTGAGGGCAGGGGTCAGGCCAGCCTTCTGCCATGATGGGATGAAAACTCCATGGTCTTGTAAGTGGGTCCTGTGATTGGCCTTGGCCTTAGGCCGGCCATGTGCACAGCTCCCTCTTTAATAAACGCTTAGGGGTTGCACTGTTTTTGAGAAGAGGAATTTGTTGGGCTCCCGGGACCCAAACTCTTACTCCCCCTACTTGAGCTGCCTTGCTAAGACCCAGAAGATTGGTTAGCTGGGGGTCACAGGTGCATGTGATGGGACACGTGTTGTCATGACCCCGGGCTTGTGACATGACCCAGCCTTGGTCTTGGACAACTGTAAGGAACAACACAGCGGGCTGTCACTGGGGGCCGTCACCCAGCCTGGGTCTCTCCTGAGCTGCCCTACCCCAAGTGCCATCCTTTCGAGTAGGGTAATGTCACTGGTGCTGCCAGTTGAGCAATAATATCTTCCTCCCTTGGGAGACAATGTGACTTTGCCTGAGGAGGAAACCCCGCCCTTTTCTCCTTCTCACTGTGCCTCAGTTCTCAGGGGACTCCAATGACTGTTGTGCTCTCCTCTGACCCCACCCCAGGCACAGCGCAAGGCCCTTGTTAGGTACTGCGCTGGGACGCCTCCATAATACATGCAGTGTGCAGCCAGTCTGGCTCAAGAATACTGTGTGTGGTGAGGACGGTTTGGCCACTCTCTGGATTTCCACAGCATCTCTGGGTAGCCCTTTGGTGGTTTGCCCCTAGAGCTTTTGACTCAGGTCAAGCTTTGGATGCTGTAAATTTTCGAGAAAGCCAACTAGCATGGAAGCTTGCTGCGCCACTGCAGTGGGTCTGAGTGACCTGTTGGCTTTGCACGGAGGCTTGCTTCCAGCCAATTGTATTTGTTCTGTGTGTGAACCCCTCCTAGGAAGGCCTCCACGAGGGCCGCCCTGTGGCCACACCCTTCCTCCTCTGCTGACTCCACATTTCCAAAATTCAGCAAAAAAAGCCCTGCTGAGCATCACACGCTGGACTCCTCCCCTGCCACACCCCTCAGTGCCTCCTGTTCTCTTGAGACTCTGAGTGGCTGAGTGAATCCAAAGCCATGATTGACCCTGAATGTAGGAGGAGGAAGAGGCGAAGCCAACCTAAGAAGTGGGACCCTGGCCAGGCGCGGTGGCTCAAGCCTGTAATCCCAGCACTTTGGGAGGCCGAGGCGGGTGGATCACGAGGTCAGGAGATCGAGACCATCCTGGCCAACATGGTGAAACCCCGTCTCTACGAAAAATACAAAAATTAGCTGGGCGTGGTGGTGTGCACCTGTAATTCCAGCTACTCAGGAGGCTGAGGCAGGAGAATCGCTTGAACCCAGGAGGCGGAGGTTGCAGGGAGCCTAGATCGCGCCACTGCACTCCAGCCTGGCGACAGAGCGAGACTCCATCTCAAAAAAAAAAAAAAAAAAAAAACCACACACACACACACACCAGAAATGGGACCCTTTGGATTCTGTGCTCAGGGAAGAGCAGGGAGAGCCTTGGAGTGCTGAAGGAGGTGCTGTTCCCTGTTCCATTTTACACTTTCTCTTCTGACATGTCTGTAAGGATTTTACCCAGATGCCATCTGTCTGTTTCATTTTCAGACTTACCATCAATTACCAAGGCCCTTACATCTCCCCAGATCGTTTCCCAAGTTTGCCGATTTGCTGCCGGTGCCTCAGCCACATGTGACCAATGGTTACAACTCAGGGCTCCAGACCTCAGCTAAAAAGTGAAGACGCCGCCCTCCTGGGCACGAACATTTAGAATGCTCAGCTCATCTATTGTGACCACAGGAAGGTGGCCCTGAAGATGCACCGAAGACAGTTGGGAAGTGACTGCTGTACTGTCAGCCTCTCTGTGGAGGCATTCGTGCAGTGCCAGCTAAAAGGGAGGTGAAGGGGGATATCGGACCCAGCGAGGGAGTTGCTGGAAGAAGGAAAGCTCTTCTCAGTGTGGCTGGAGAACAGCAGCCCAGCAGCTTGGACGCCTCCACTCTCTGCAGTCTGATGGCCCCAGCAAGGTCACTGCAAGGACTTCCCAAGGATTCGGTTTGGTTTTTTTCTGGGGTTGGAAATCTGAGCCAATATTGTGTCTGTTCCATTTGGGTATGAAGAGGAAGTCTGGATCACTTAAACTGACTAGTTATTTCCAGGTCATAATTTTAAATTAAAGACATATCATTTTTTTATATGTACATCTCTGTGTCTTTATTGGTTATATATAGAAGAGAACAAGGACTGGCAGACGATGGCCCACAAACTGAATCAGGCTCACCACCTATTTTTATAAATAAAATTTTATTGGAACACAACCACACCCATTCATTTATGAACCTATGGCTTTTTTTTTTTAACCACCTAAGCAAGAGTTGAGTAGTTACAGAGACATCTGGCCCACAAAGCCAAAGGTGTTTACTCTGTGGCCCATTTACAGTAGAAGTCAGTCTATTCCTGGTTTAAGGCAGTGTTTGGGACTCTGAAGAATTACCTGAGGCAGGTACTGTGGCTCATGCCTGTAATCCCAGCACTTTGGGAGGCTGAGGTGGGCGGATCATGAGGTCAGGAGTTTGAGGCCAGCCTGACCAACATGGTGAAACCCTATCTCTCTTAAAAATACAAAAATTAGCTGGGTGTGGTGGCACATACCTGTAATCCCAGCCACTCAGGAGGCTGCAGGAGGAGAATCGCTTGAACCTGGAAGACGGAGGTTGCAGTGAGCCGAGATCATGCCATTGCACTCCAGCCTGGGTGACAGAGCAAGATTCAATCTCAAAAAAAAAAAAAAAGAAAAAAAAAAAAAAGAATTACCTGAGGCATTTGTTAAATGTACCCAATCCCAGGTCTCACTCAAAACCTGGAGGGAGGACTCTAAGACTATGCATTGTAAACAAGCCCTCAGTAATCCTGATACTTTCTGAAGGTTAAGAAATTTTTTTTTTCTTTTTTTTTTTTAACACAGGATCTGGCCGGGCGTGGTGGCTCATGCCTATAATCCCAGCATTTTGGGAGGCCGAGGCAGGCAGATCACGAGGTCAGGAGTTCAAGACCACCATGGCCAACATGGTGAAACCCCATCTGTACTAAAAGTACTAAAAATTAGCTGGGTGTGGTGGCGGGCACCTGTAATCCCAGCTACTTGGGAGGCTAAGGCAGGAGAATCGCTTGAACCCGGGAGACTGAGGTTGCAGTGAACTGAGATCACGCCATTGCACTCCAGCCTGGGCAACAAGAAACTCCATCTCACAAAAAAAAAAAAAATAAAGACAGGATCTTGGCCAGTTGGCGGTGGCTCATGCCTGTAATCCCAGCACTTTGGGAGGCTGAGGTGAGTGGATCACCTGCAGTCAGGAGTTCAAGACCAGCCTGACCAACATGGAGAAACCCTGTCTCTACTAAAAATGCAAAAATTAGCTGGGCATGGTGCCACATGCCTGTAATCCCAGCTACTGGGGAGGCTGAGGCAGGAGCAATTGCTTGAACCTGGGAGGCCGAGATCGCACCACTACACTCCAGCCTGGGTAACAAGAGCGAAACTCTGTCCCAAAAAACAAAAACATGGTCTCACTCTGTCACCTAGGCTGGAGTGCAGTGGCAGGATCACAGCTCACTGCAGCCTTGACCTCCTTGGCTCAGTTGATCCTCCCACCTCTGCCTATCGAGTAGCTGGGACTACAGGCATGTGCCACCATACTCAGCTAATTTTCTTTTCTTTTCTTTTCTTTTTTTTTTTTTTGAGAAGGGGTTTCACCATGTTGCCCAAGCTGGCCTACCACTCCTGGGCTCAAACAATCCTTTTGCCTCTGCCTCCCAAAGTGTTGGGATTACAGCTCTGAGCCACTACTCCAGGCCGGTTAAGAACCTTGGCTCAGAAACTGGAGGACTTAAACTCAGCTGGAATCGGATCCTGCACCAAGGATGACTGCTTCTCTGGATTTTCTGCTGAACAGTTGGGAAGTCCTGCCAACCAGGATACTCCTTTAAATAAGACTGGCCTTCCGTCTGGAGGGATCTCAGTATTCCTGGGCATAGCTATCACTCTCACCAGTATTTTGTAACAATAAAAACCAACAATTATTGAACCCCTAGTCTATTGAGGCCTTATAAGCATTATCTCATTGACTCCTTGCAACAGCCCCAGGAAGTTGGCACTAACATTGTTCTGTTTGCAGGTGAGGACACTGAGAATCAGAGAGGTTTAAAAATTTGCCTAGGCCGGGCGCGGTGGCTCAAGCCTGTAATCCCAGCACTTTGGGAGGCCGAGACGGGCGGATCACGAGGTCAGGAGATCGAGACCATCCTGGCTAATACGGTGAAACCCTGTCTCTACTTAAAAATACGAAAAACTAGCTAGCCGGGCGACGAGGTGGGCGCCTGTAGTCCCAGCTACTCTGGAGGCTGAGGCAGGAGAATGGCGTAAACCCGGGAGGCGGAACTTGTAGTGAGCTGAGATCCGGCCACTGCACTCCAGCCTGGGTGGCAGAGCAAGACTCCGTCTCAAAAAAAAAAAAAAAAAACAGAAAAAAAAAAATTTGCCTGAAGTGTCCCACAGCTACCTTATTACCCAGTGTAGCCCATGCTGTTAGCTACTGTTCTTAACTACTCTGACCTTGCTGCCAGTAAGATTTGAGGTTACCTAGAGATGATTTGAGCCTGACCTGACCTGGAGGAGTGTTTAGCTCAAATGAGGCCTAGAGGCAGCTTGTGTTAGTATTCTTTTTTTTTTTTTTAGACAGAGTCATGCTCTGTCGCCAGACTGGAGTGCTGTGGTGCAATCTCGGCTCACTGCAACCTCTGATTCCCTGGTTCAAGCGATTCTTCTGCCTCAGCCTCCCAAACCTTTTATATTTTAAACCCTTTTGATAGCCTTTTGGAAAGGCATGCTTTGTAAACTATTTTAGGTGAGAGTACTTTCTTTTTTTGTTTGTCTTGAGACAAGTTCTTGCTCTGTCGCCTAGGCTGGAGTGCAGTGGCACAATCATGGCTCACTGTAGCCTCGACCTCCTGGGCTCGAGAGATCTTTCCACCTCAGTCTCCCTAGTAGCTGGGACCACAGGAGCACATCACATGCCCAGCTAATTTTTGTATTTTTTTGTCGAGACTGGGTTTTGCCATGTCAGCCAGGGTAGTCCCGAATTCCTGGGCTCAAGTCATCCTGCCGCCTCGGCCTCTTAAAGTGCGGGGATTACGGTGCGAGCCATGGCATCCGGCCAGTTCTTTCTTCAATAATGTTTGCCCAACAGATCCACAAGGCAGTGCTGGGAATAGCTCGTGCTCAACAAATACAGCTGCTGTCATCATCATTACAGTGACCGATAATCCAAAGTGGTCACTATCGAGTCTTGATGTCACAATGGGAGCTTTGTGGTTTGAATAGGATTACAAGGGATGTGACCCTGGAACTAGAAGGTGGCAGGGGCACAGAAAGCAGAGTGGGAAGGACTTAAGGCTGACTGGGGACGTGGGAACCAAGGCCAGTACAGGGAAGAGGCCACCGCCGGGAGGCTGTGAATGCAATTTCTCTGAAAGAGGCGGGTGCGCGAGTCAGAGACTGCTGAGCTGTCCCCTTACCTTAGTCCATGAAGACAACAGGCTACAGTGAAAGTAACAGTGAAGCCTGTAATCACTTACTATGATGGCGTAAGCAAGAGGGGAAAATACCACTCCCCTTATGTTCCATTTTTTTCCCTACAGGACAGCGCCAGGTAAGGGTGAGATGTATTACACATGGGGGTGTCTTCTCACTGCTGAGGGAATCCTCAGGAAAAAAAAGACTCCTGCTGTGTTATGGACCTGGTGCGGGTCAGAGCGGGACAAGAGGGAGAAGGGCTAGGAGTGGAAAATTACTGATAGTAAAGTGTGTTCAAGATTCCTTGCACTGTTTGTGCTTGTGTAATCCCAGCACGTTGGGAGGCCGAATCAGGAGGATCTCTTGAGCCCAGGAGTTCGAGACCAGCCTAGGCAACATGGCAAAAACCTGTCTCTACCCAGAAAAAAAAATAAAAAAATAAAAAAAGAGGGAAATATAAAAATTAGGCCAGGCACAGTGGCTCACACCTGCAATCCCAGCAATTTGGGAGACCAAGGAAGGTGGATCACTTGAGGTCAGGAGTTTGAGACCAGCCTGGCCAACATGGTAAAACCCCATCTCTACTAAAAATACAAAACTTAGCTGGGAGTGGTGGTAGGGGCCTATAATCCCAGCTGCTCAGGAGGCTGAGGCAGGAGAATCGCTTTAGCCCAGGAGGCAGAGGTTGCAGTGAGCTGAGATCGCACCACTGCACTCCAGCCCGAGTGCACTCCTGACGGAGAGCGAGACTCCGTCTCCAAAAAAAAGAAAAAAGAAAAAAAAAGAAAGAAAAGAGGCAGCTGCCTCTTCCTGCCACCCCACTGAGGCCTGCCAGGCTCAGCCTCTGTCATTGCTTCTGGCTGGGCCTGAGAGATCGCATGTAGGCTTGTGGCCAGGAGCCAGGTTCCTCACAAGTAAGTGTTGGGACTTCTGAGTCCTCCTGTCTCTAACTTCCTGACTGTGCTCTGGGATGGGATTATTTAATTTCTCTAAAAGTCCTCCTCTGAAAAGAAGTCTGAAAAGTTAACAAGCTGTTGCTCACAGAACAGGGAACACGGTGCAGGACACACAGTAGCTGCTTGCTTCAGTTGTCTTTGCTGTGTAACAAACCAACTTGAAACTTAGTGGCTGAAAACAATGATCTTTTATTTGCTCATGATTTTGCAATTTGATCAGGTCCCAGAAGGAACAGCTTGTCTATTTCTCATTGGCAGCTGGACCTGCCCCACTGGGGCTGGGACTCTACCTCTAAGACGGCTCACTCACATGCCTTGCTTGGAAATCTCCCTGAAGTGCCTTCCTGACCCTTGCAGAAATTCTAGACAAATCAGTCCAGGTTCTCGCAGGGTGCGAAGGAGTGCCTGCTGGGAGGAACTGGCAGGGACAAACTCAGGCCTTTTGGTTAGAGATGATGAACTAACTTCAGTATGGAGGTTTACAAACGGAGATGTGGTTCTCAAAATGGTCTGTCCGGCGGCAGAGCCCTAGAGGCTGTGCCAGAATGTACTGGTTCCCTGTCCCACCTCTTCCCCTGCCCAGCTCCTGGGTAGCCTTCAGGGCTCTGCTTGGACGTTGTTTCCTCAAGAGGCCTTTTTCCAGCTCCCACCAGTCCAGGCTAGCTCCCCCTGCTGCCCACGCCCACGACCCCCTGGAGGTCCTCTCTCTCTCATCCTATGTGGAGTTGCCCCTTCCCTTCCCTTCCCTCCCCTCCTCCCTTCTCCTGCCTCCCCTCCCCTCCCCACCTCCCCCCTTTCCTCCCCTACCCCCTTCCCCTCCTCTTCTCCCCTCCCACCCTCCCCTCCTCTTCTCCCCTCCCCGCCTTCCCCTCCTCCCCTCCTCTCCTCCCCTGCCCCCCCCTCCCCTCCCCTTCTCCCCTCCCCTCCCCTCCCCTTCTCTTCCCTTCCCTTCCTTTCTTCTCTGTCCCTCTCTCTTTCTTTTTAGAGAGAGTCTCACTGTCGCCCAGGCTGGAGTGCATTGGTGCCGTCTCGGCTCACTGCAACCTCCGCCTCAGTGATTTCTTCAAGCGATTCTCCTGCCTTAGCCTCCTCAGTAGCTGGGATTACAGGCATGCGCCACCACGCCCAGCTAATTTTGTATTTTTAGTAGAGACAGGGTTTCTCCTTGTTGGTCAGGCTGATCTAGAACTCCCAACCTCAGGTGATCCGCCCACCTCGGCCTCCCAGAGTGTTGGGATTACAGGCATGAGCCACCACACCCGGCCTATTTAGTTTTTTAGGCAAAGTCTCACTCTGTCGCCCAGGCTAGAGTGCAGTGGCACGATCTTGGCTCACTGCAACTTTCGCCTTCCAGGTTCAAGCGATTCTCCGGCCTCAGCCTCCTGAGTAGCTGGAATTACAGGCTCTCGCCACCAGGTCTGGTTAATCTTTGTATTTTTAGTAGAGATGGTGGTTTCACCATGTTGGCCAGGCTGGTCTCGAACTCCTGACCTCAAGTGATTCACCCGCCTTGGCCTCCTAAAGTGTTGGGATTACAGGCCTGAGCCACCGTGCCCGGCTGAGTTGCTTGTTTTCCTCACTGGTTGATCTTTGGCTCTGGGACTTTGTCCATCTTGCTCCCTGCTGTAGTGGAACTCTGGGAGAGGCACTTCCACTCCCAGCTACACAAGCTGGACACTTGGATGCCTTCCTTGGTCCCACCCACTGTCTCTCTTCTCACATCTTGTTCTGAAGATGCTCCTCCTCCCTCCCCCACTCCCATGTTCTCTCTCACCCATGATACCCACAGCAGCCTCCTGACTGGCCTCCTGCCTCCAGGCCCTGCTGAGGTCTTCAGAAGCAAATCTACCCATGCTATGCCCTGTTCCATCCTTCAATTACGTCCCTTAACTCCCTGGATAAACTATCAGCTCCTTAACATGACCTGTCGCCACTTCCCTCCTTATACTCTGCATTCCAGTCACATCGAGAAAGTTTACTTCCTTAAAAATATTGGCCTCTTCAAGATCGTGCCACTGCATTC
The DNA here is from genome assembly GCF_002776525.5 of Piliocolobus tephrosceles. Lineage (NCBI taxonomy): Eukaryota > Metazoa > Chordata > Mammalia > Primates > Cercopithecidae > Piliocolobus > Piliocolobus tephrosceles. The sequence continues at coordinate 10,431,798 of NC_045447.1, forward strand.
CAGCCTGAGTGACAGAGCAAGATTCCATCTTAAAAAACAAAACAAAACAAAACCATATATATATATGTGTATATATATGTGTATATATATGTATATATATGTGTATATATGTGTATATATATATGTATATGTATATATATGTATATATACACACATATGGCTCTTTTCCTTTTTTTTTTTGGAAACAGGGTCTTACTCTGTTGCCCAGGCTTGAGTGCAGTATGACAATCTCGGCTCACTGCAACTTCTGCCTCCCTGGAATCAGTGATTTTCCTGCCTCAGCCTCCTGAGTACCTGGGACTACAGGAGCATACCACCACACCCATCTAATTTTTTGTATTTTTAGTAGAGATGGGGTTTGCCATGTTCCAGGCTGGTCTCAAACTCCTGACCTCAAGTAATCTGCCTACGTCGATCTCCCAAACTACTGGTATTACAGGTGTGAGCCACTGCGCCTGGCCCAGGCTCTTTTTCTAGCCTCTATACCTTTGCCTTTGCTGTTACTTAGAACAACTTTCTCCCTCATTACTTTCCTAACTCCTATTCACCCCTCACATCCAGCACGGATCTCATCACTTTCTACAGGGAACTTTGTTGGGTCACACCCGGCCTGTGTTTCCTCTCACGTGTTTATGCACACACATGTAATCGTATGGTTTAAATGTCTGTGTCCTGCTACAGGAGGGTTTCTCAATCCCAACATGATTAACATTTTGGGCTGGATATACTTTTTTTTTTTTTGAGTCTTACTCTGTCACCCAGGCTAGAGTGCAGTGGCTTGATCTCGGCTCACTGCAATGTCCAACTCCCGGGTTCAGGCCATTCTCCTGCCTCAGCCTCCTGTGTAGCTGGGACTACAGGCATCTGCCACCACGCCAGGCTAATTTTTTTTTTTTGTATTTTTAGTAGAGACGGGGTTTCACCGTGTTAGCCAGGATGGTCTCCATCTCCTGATCTCGTGATCCGCCCGCCTTGGCCTCCCAAAGTGCTGCGATTACAGGCGTGAGCCACTGCGCCCGGCCACCTTTTTTTTTTTTTTGAGATAGAGTTTCACTTTTGTTGCCCAGGCTAGAGTGCAATGGCATGATCTCGGCTCACCACAACCTCCGCCTCCCGGGTTCAAGTGATTCTCTTGCCTCAGCCTCCACAGTAGCTGGGTTTACAGGCATGCGCCACCACACCCAGATAATTTTGTATTTTTAGTAGAGATGGGGTTTCTCCATGTTGGTCAGACTGGTCTCAAACTCCCGACCTCAGGTGATCCGCCCACCTCAGCCTCCCAAAGTGCTGGGATTACAGGCGTGAGCCACTGCGCCCGGCTGGATACACTTCTTATTGTGGGGGCTGTCCTTTTTGCTGTAGGATGGCTAGCAGCATTCCTGGTCTCTATACACATGATGCCAGGAGTAACCAGTCCCCGCTCCAGGATTATTTATTTATTTATTTATTTATTTATTTATTTATTTATTTATTGAGATTTGAGTCTCATTCTGTTGCCCAGGCTGGAGTGCAATGGCATGATCTCAGCTCACTGCAACCTTTGCCTCCCGGGTTCAAGTGATTCTCCTGCAGCCTCCCAAGTAGCTGGGACTACAGGCACGTGCCACCACGGCCAGCTAATTTTTGTATTTTTAGTAGAGACAGGGTTTCACCAAGTTGGCCAGGGTGGTCTTGAACTCTTGACCTCAGGTGATCCACCCACCTTTGCCTCCCAAAATGCTGGGATTACAGGAACAAGCCACTGCGCCCGGCCCCTCCAGTTGTGACAATCAGAATATATTCAGACACTGCCCAATGTTCCATGGAGGGTGGGGGTGTGGGCAAGATCACACCAGTTTTGCCAGCTGTTCTACAAAGACAACATCTGTTTTATTCCCACTTTTCGAGTGCATAGCACAGTCCCTGAGTGGAGAATTTAATATACCTTTTATTGCGATGTCAGTTGCATTGAACGCTAACAGTCTTCCTGTAAGCCATTTTGCATTTCCACATTTGAGACAGGAAGAGACTAAAGAGCCAAAACTCACCTGATGCCACAGGTTTTGTAAGTGGCAGAACTGAGGGTCCGCCCCAGGTGTTCCTGGCTGCACAGCTGCCTTTGTGAGTCAACCTCCCATGACAGCGTGAGCATGAATCAGCCTTCCCAAGCTGTTCCTGTCCCTGGACCTGGGACAGGTGGATCGGGAGCCCCACCCAGAGTAGCCTGGCCCCATCTTGGTGCTGTGACCTTGGGGAAGTCCCACCTCCCTCGCACCTCCATAGTGCTGCCAATTCCCCACCTGTGTGACCTCCGAGGGCTGATGAGAAGACTCAGTGAATCAGTGAAGGCCATAAATGGTGTGAGGAGCTGCACACAGGTGAGGAGGAGCCCCAGAGCCCTGCACAGGGCCTGGCCTGAAGACAGCAGGAAGGGCCCCACGTGGGGACCCATCACTGACTGCACAGCTCTCCGAGGATTCAGCCAATCCCAGCAGCATAGACTCAACTGCCTGCAGCCTACAGCCACTCAGGCAAAAATCCCTGGGCTTACACAGGGGTCCCAAGCTTGCTCCTGCAGGAGGCCAGTGGAGGTTGAGCCTGGCTTCAGGCAATCTTGAGGATCAGGAATGTGGGCCTGTCCTGCCTGTTTCTTTCCTTCTTTCTTTTTTTTTTTTTTTAGACGGAGTCTCGCTCTGTCGCCCAGGCTGGAGTGCAGTGGCGCAATCTGGGCTCACTGCAAGCTCTGCCTTCCAGGTTCACGCCATTCTCCTGCCTCAGCCTCCTGAGTAGCTGGGACTACAGGCGCCTGCCACCACGCCCGGCTAATTTTTGTAGTTTTAGTAGAGAGAGGGTTTCACCATATTAACCAGGATGGTCTCCATCTCCTGACCTTGTGATCCGCCCGCCTCGGCCTCCCAAAGTGCTGAGATTACAGGCGTGAGCCACCACGCCTGGCCCTGCCTGTTTTCCTTTTACAAAAGAAGCCAGAATTCCAGGTTTTAACTGCAATCTCCCGGTTTACACATATTGATGACCAAGTATTTGTAAGCCTCCTATAAGACAAACAAAACACTCCGCTGGGCTGGCTTCAGTCCATGAAAGTCTGTTTGCAAGTTCCAGACCTTAACCATTTGGGGCCAGTTGTAGCTCACTGGGAGGAGCCAGATGTAGGCAGCTGGAGGCAGAGGTTGGTAGCCAGGTGGCCTTGGTGCCAGAGTCCTTTTCCCCTGCACCTCACTCTCCTCATCCATACAAGGTGGGGTTGGCCATCTGAGCTACAATGGTCCCTAGTAAGGATGCCTCCTCCTTTGCCCAGGCTGGCCTGACTCACTGGGACAACTAGGTTGGGCTTTTTGCTTCGCTGTCAGGTGAGTCAGCGTGCATGCATGCTGGCAATGATACATGACAGGCCACCTGCCTGTCAGGAATCAAGCACAAAAAGGAACTGGCTGCCACAGGGGATCCCACTGAGGCTGAGGATAAGGTGGGATCCAACAGTGTCCTGATCTTTCTGATTTTTTTTTTTTTTTTTTTTAAGACAGTCTCACTCCGTCACCCAGGCTGGAGTGTAGTGGCATGATCTTGGCTCACTGCAACCTTCACCTCCCGGGTTCAAGCGATTCTCCTGGCTCAGCCTCCCAAGCAGCTGGGATTACAGGCATGCAACACCACGCCTGGATAATTTTTGTATTTTCAGTAGAGATGGGGTTTCACCATGTTGGCCAGACTGGTCTCGAATTCCTGACCTCAAACGATCCACCCACCTCGGCCTCTCAAAATGCTGGGATTACATGCATGAGTCACTGTGCCCAGCCTTTTTTTCTTTTTTTTTTTTGAGACAGAGTATTGCCCTGTCGCGCAGACTGGAGTACAGTGGCGTGATCTCGGCTCACTGAAGCCTCTGCCTCCCAGGTTCAGTTGATTCTCCTGCCTTAGCCTCCTGAGTAGTGGGGACTACAGGAACATGCCACCACGCCCAGCTAATTTTTGTATTTTTAGTAGAGACAGGTTTTTGCCATGTTGGCCAGGCTGGTCTTGAACTCCTGACCTCATGATCCACCCTCCTTGGCCTCCCAAAGTGCTAGGATTACAGGTGTGAGCCACCATGCTCGGCCCTTTCTGATATTTTCTGGCTGTGTTTTGTTTGTTTGTTTGGTTGGTTTTTTTGTTTACTCTCATTCTGTCACCCAGGCTGGAGTGTAGTGGTGCAATCTTGGCTCACTGCAACCTGTGCCTCCCAGGTTTAAGCAATTCTCTTGCCTCAGCCTCCTGAGTAGCTGGGATTACAGGCATGTACCACCATACCCCGCTAATTTTGTATATTTTTAGTAGAGACAGGGTTTCACTATTTGGCCAGGCTGGTTTTGAATTCCTGACCTCAAGTGATCCACCCGCCTCGGCCTCCCAAAATGCTGGGATTACAGGCTTGAGCCACCACACCCAGCCCTTCCTGATCTTTTCTGGCTGTTTTAATGCCTGTTCAGTACTCAGGCCTCATCCCAGCTGTGATACTTGGTCTTGTTTTGGGGAACCATCTTTCCTCCACTCTTAGTTGTAAAATGAAACAATCCAAATGTAAACTAACTCAAGGCGGTTTGAACTTTAAATCATTCTGAGCCTGGAGAGAAATGTGGCTATGCAGCCTGAGTCATGTGATATACAGCTGTCACTTCTGCCTTTTTTCCTGTAAATAATTAGGACTAAGTGGCGCCAGAGATAAGAACCCCTCAGATCATTGCCCCTCCTCAGGGAGTAATAAACGAAACTTCTTTGGAATGTAACAATCTGTAACCAATCAGATCACTGGGGTGTATGCATGGGTCTTCTGGGGAAAATGTAATCCTGCTAAAATTTCTGCCTCTGCCTATATAAGTGAAACCTTAACTTCTCCACTGTCCTTTTTCTTTTTTTTTGACAGAGCCTCACTCACTCTGTCACCTGGGGTAGACTAGTGCAGTGGCGTGATCTTGGCTTCAAGCAACCTCCACTTACCAGGTTCAAGCGATTCTCGTGCCTCACCCTCTGGAGTAGCTGGGATTACAGGCATGCACCACCATGCCAGATAATTTTTGTATTTTTAGTAGACACGGGGTTTCACCATGTTGGCCAGACTGGTCTCGAGCTTCTTACCTCAAGTGATCTGCTCACCTCGGCCTCCCAAAGTTCTGGGATTACAGGCGTGAGACACTGTACCCGGCCAACTTCTCCACTTTCTTTTTCTTCTTTTTTTGAGATGGAGTTTTGCTCTCGTTGCCCAGGCTGGAGTGCAATGGCACAACCTTGGCTCACTGTAACCTCTGCCTCTCGGGTTCAAGCGATTCTCCTGCCTCAGCCTCCTGAGTAGGCTGGGATTACAAGTGACTGCCACCATGCCTGGCTAATTTTTGTATTTTTAGTAGAAACGAGGTTTCGCCATGTTGGCTAGGCTGGTCTCGAACTCCTGACATGAGGTGATCCACCTGCCTCTGCCTCCCAAAGTGCTGGGATTACAGGTGTGAGCCACCGCCCCCAACCAACTTCTCCACTTTCAAATGCTGACTCCATTTGTTTGGATTTGGTGTTGCCCAGGTGGCTATCCTCAAGGTTCACACTCAGATAAATTATCTACTTAATCATATTTGCTAAATCTCAATATTTAAGATTGACATAGTCCATGCAGTTTGGAGACAGGATCCCAATTCTGGCTCCCATGGTGAGGATGTCACCCAGAGCTGGCCCACAAGGGTTGCACATCCTCTGCCCATAGTGATTGGTTCAGGTATGAGCACATAATCTACCCAGACCAAAGAGACTTTGCCCTAGACTTTTGCTCTTTCCATTGAAGTTTTCAAGGTGGAAGGATGAAAACCTGAGGCTCTTGGGGATGGGGGTGTTACCCAGGGGAAAGCTAAGCAGAAGACAGAAAGATTTCAGCTGGATTTTTTTTTTTTTTTTTTTTTTTTGAAACAGAGTGTTACTCTGTCACCCAGGCTGGAGTGCAGTGGCGCATTCTTGGCTCACTGCAACCTCTGCCTCCCAAGTTCAAGCAATCCTTGTGCCTCAGCCACCCAAGTAGCTGGAATTACAGGTGCATGCCACCATGCCTGGCTAATTTTTGTATTGGGATTTTGCTATGTTGGCCAGGCTGGTCTCAAACTTCTGGCCTCAAGCCTCAGCCTCCCAGAGTGCTGGGGCAGCTGAGGTTTTGATGCAGGGTACGTAAGCCCCAAAGTGGGGCTTAGCCTGTGAGTGTTCTTGGCTTCGCTCGGGAAAGAATACAAGGGCAAGCTGGAGGTAGAAAAAATAGCTTTATGGAAGAAGCAGCCCTACAGCTCTGGTGGTGTCACAGCTCTGTGACTGCTCCTGCAGATGTATAGCCCCATAGGCAGGGAGGAGCAGCTCGGGGCAGTGTTGCAGTCATATTTATACCCACTTTTTTTTTTTTTTTTTTGAGGCAGAGTTTTGCTCTTGTTGCCTAGGCTGGAGTATAATGGTGCAATCTCAGCTCACTGCAACCTCTGCTTCCTGGGTTCAAGTGATTCTTCTGCCTCAGCGCCCCAAGTAGCTGGAACTACAGGCATGCACCACCACGCCTGGCTACTTTTTTGTATTTAGTACAGACGGGGTTTCACCATGTTGGTCAGGCTGGTCTCAAACTCCTGACCTCAGGTGATCCACCCGCGTCAGCCTCCCAAAGTGCTGGGATTACAGGATGAGCCACCGCACCTGGCCTATACCCACTTTTTTTTTTGAGATGGCGTCTTGCTCTGTTGTCCATGCTGTAGTGCAGGGCATGATCTTGGTTCACTGCAACCTTCGCCTTCCAGGTTCAAATGATTCTCCTGCCTCTGCCTCCTGAGTAGCTGGGATTACAGGCATGTGCCGCCATACCTGGCTAATTTTTGTATTTTTAGTAGAGACAGGGTTTCACCATGTTGGTCAGGTTGGTCTTGAACTCCTAACCTTGTGATCCGCCTGCCTCAGCCTCCCAAAATGCTGGAATTACAGGCATGAGCCACTGCATCTGGCCCCCACTGTTTTTTGCCTTTTTTTTTTTTTTTTTTTTTGAGACAGTTTGCTCTGTCTCACGGGCTGGCATGCAGTGAAGCGATTTCAGCTTACTGCAGCCTCCGCCCCCAGGTTCAAGCAATTCTTCTGCCTCAGCCCCCTGAGTAGCTGGATTATAGGCGCCCGCCACCACACCCGGCTAATTTTGTATTTTTAGTAGAGACGGGGGTTTCACCATGTTGACCAGGCTTATCTCGAGCTCCTGACTCCGAGTGATCTGCCCGCCTTGGCCTCCCAAAGTGCTGGAATTACAGACGTGAGCCACCACACCCAGCCTATACTCTCTTCTAATTACATGGAGTTTGAGGGACAGTGTATGCAGAAATTTCTAGGGAAGGGATAATAACTTTGGGGTCATCAGGTCCTTGCCAAGGAAAGGGGTGATAACGCCCAGATGTTGCCATGGCAATGGTAAATTGATATGGCACACTGGTGGGTGTGTCTTATGGAAAGCTGCTCCCGCCCCTGCCCTGTTTTAGCTAGTCCTCAATGTGGTCAAGTGTCCAAGTCTCGCCTCTGGAGTTGAGTCCCCCCTTCTACTTCAGTTTGAGTACACCGATCCAAGAGTTCCCAAAGTTAGATCTAACCTCCTGGATTTTCCAGAAGGAAGTTATAGCACCTGTAGATCTCCATTTTGCTTGTGATTTAAACCAGGGTAGGCCAGGCAGGGTGGCTCATACCTGTAATCGCAACACTTTGGGAGGCCGAGGCAGGCAGATCACCTGAGGTCAGGTGTTTGGGACCAGTCTGGGCAACATGGTGAAACCCCATCTCTACTAAAAATACAAAAATTAGCTGGGTGTGGTGGCTCATGCCTGTAATCCCAGCTACTTGAGAGGCTGAGGCATGAGAACTGCTTGAACCCTACAGGCAGAGGTTGTAGTGAGCAGAGACTGCACCACTGCACTCCAGCCTGGGTGACAGAGTGAGACTCCATCTCAAAAAAAGAAAAAAATAAGGCACCTGCCATTGGCAGCCATAAATGTTTCACTGCTTTTTCCCACCCGAAGTGTTTGTGATTTTATGATTCTCATTTCAGGTCAAAATATCCTTGGGGTAGCTGTTTCTCAAGTTATAACCCAAGGAGCTCTTGCTTTAGGATCATCTGGACTGGTAATGCACATTTCTGGCACGCCCTCAGTAACAGATACTGGTCGGGGAGGCAAGGGCGATGAAAGTTTTTTATTTTTATTTTTTTTTTGAGATGGGATCTCACTCTGTCCACCAAGCTGGTGTGCAGTGGCGCAATCTAGGCTCACTGCAAACTCTGCCTCCTGGGTTCAAGTGATTCTTCTGCCTCAGCCTCCCGAGTAGCTGGGACTACAGGTGGGCACCACCATGCCCAGCTCATTTTTGTATGGGGGGATCAAATTTCGTTTTTTTGTTTTGTTTTGTTTTTTTGAGATGGACTCTCGCTCTATCACCCAGGTTGTAATGCAGTGGTGCAATCTCGACTCACTGCAAGCTCCGCCTCCCAGGTTCATGCCATTCTCCTGCCTCAGCCTCCCAAGTAGCTTGGGCCTACAGGTGCCTGCCACCATGGGTGGGTGTTTTGTTTTTTTTTGTTTTTTTTGTTTTTTTGAGACGGAGTCTTGCTCTGTCGCCCAGGCTGGAGTGCAGTGGCCGGATCTCAGCTCACTGCAAGCTCTGCCTCCTGGGTTTACGCCATTCTCCTGCTTCAGCCTCCCGAGTAGCTGGGACTACAGGCGCCTGCCACCTCGCCCGGCTAGTTTTTTGTATTTTTTATTTTATTTTATTTTATTTTTGAGACGGAGTCTTGCTCTGCCACCCAGGCTAGAGTGCAGTGGCCAGATCTCAGCTCACTGCAAGCTCCGCCTCCCGGGTTTACGCCATTCTCCTGCCTCAGCCTCCGGAGTAGCTGGGACTACAGGTGCCTGCCACCTCGCTCGGCTAGTTTTTTTAGTAGAGACGGGGTTTCACCGTGTTAGCCAGGATGGTCTCAATCTCCTGACCTCGTGATCCGCCCGCCTTGGCCTCCCAAAGTGCCTCCCAAAGGGATTAAAGGCTTGAGCCACCGCGCCCAGCCTTTTGTATTTTTTAGTAGAGACGGGGTTTCACCGTGTTAGCCCAGATGGTCTCGATCTCCTGACCTCGTGATCTGCCCGTCTTGGCCTCCCAAAATGCTGGGATTACAGGCTTGAGCCACCACGCCCGGCCAGTTTTTTTTTTTTCTATATATATATTTTTTTTG
>NC_045447.1:10441135-10458684 GCF_002776525.5 Piliocolobus tephrosceles
CCCAGCTAGTTTTTTGTATTTTTCAGTAGAGACGGGGTTTCACCGTGTTAGCCAGGATGGTCTCGATCTCCTGACCTCGTGATCCGCCCATCTCGGCCTCCCAAAGTGCTGGGATTACAGGCTTGAGCCACCGCGCCCGGCCGAAGGGGGTCAAAGTTTTAACAAGCACCTTGTGACCCTGATGAAATAACACTGGCCAAGCTGTGCTCTTCTTCCTGTGCCCCCTCCACCCTTCAGCTTTGAGCCAAGGGATGCTGCCTCCCTGGCCACAACTGACTGAGTGAGGATTCCTGGTCCAAATTGGGTCAATCAGCTCTCTCTCTGAAATTTGGAGTTCAATCCAGGGACCCACAGGGTCTTTGAGGCCATTTGAATCCTCCACCTCACACTCTAAGAAACAGGAAAGACTGTTCAGTAGAGTGAGACAAAAGAGGGAAGTGGGAGGAAGCAGGACTGGGACAGTCCAGCAGGTGACCCTGGTTCCATAAGCTTCCTTTGCCGGGTCCCGGCCCCTCAATGCCCCCTTCCTGATGCCTGCAGGATACCATATTTGTATAACCCCTTTCTCTTTTTATGGTAATCAACTCAGATCATTGCTGTGTTTTTATTTTTTATTTTTGGAGTTGGGGTGGGGAGGACAGAGTACGGCTCTGTCGCCCAGGCTGGAGTGGAATGGTGCAATCTTGGCTCACTGCAACCTCTGCCTCCCAGGTTCAAGCAATTCTCCTGTCTCAGCCTCCTGAGAAGCTGGGATTACAGGCGTGCACCACCATGCCCAGCTAATTTTTGTAGTTTTAGTAGAGACAGGGTTTCGCCATGTTGTTCAGGTTGGTCTCGAACCTATGACCTCAGGTGATCCACCCTCCTTGGCCTCCCAAAGTTCTGGGATTACAGGCGTGAGCCACCACACCTGGCCAACTCAGATGATTTCTTTTTCTTTTTCTTTTTCTTTTTTTTTGAGATGGAGTTTACTTTTGTTCCCTAGGCTGAAGTGCAATGGCGCCATCTCAGCTCACTGCAGTCTCTGCCTCTCCCGTTCAAGTGATTCTCCTGCCTCAGCCTCCTGAGTAGCTGGGATTACAGGTGCCTACCGCCAGGCCCAGCTAATTTTTGTATTTTTAGTAGAGACGGAGCTTCACCATTTTGGCTAGGCTTGTCTAGAACTCCTGACCTCAGGTGATCCACCTGCCTTGGCCTCCCGAAGTGCTGGGATTACAGGCGTGAGCCACCACACCCAGCCTAACTCCTGGAAACTCGTTAAAATGCAGATTCCCAGGCCCTACACATGGAATCTGTTCTATCTGTGAAACCATCACCATAATTAAGACCATGAGAATTGGCCGGGTGCGGTGGCTCATGCCTGTAATCCCAGAACTTTGTTAAACTGAGGTGGGTGGATCGCCTGAGGTCAGGAGTTCAAGATCAGCCTGGTCAACATGGTGAGTCCCCGTCTCTATGAAAAATACAAAAATTAACCAAGTGTGTTGAGGCAGAAATTTAAAGAAAAATAAATGCTGCATTTATTCACTCCAAGGAAAGTAAGGGTTAAGTGAAAAACAGAAGTTTTTTTTTTTTTTTTTTTTGAGACGGAGTCTCGCTCTGTCCCTCGGGCTGGAGTGCAGTGGCCAGATCTCAGCTCACTGCAAGCTCCGCCTCCCGGGTTTACGCCATTCTCCTGCCTCAGCCTCCCGAGTAGCTGGGACTACAGGCGCCAGCCACCTCGCCCGGCTAGCTTTTTTGTATTTTTTAGTAGAGACGGGGTTTCACCGTGTTAGCCAGGATGGTCTCGAACTCCTGACCTCGTGATCCGCCCGTCTTGGCCTCCCAAAGTGCTGGGATTACAGGCTTGAGCCACCGCGCCCGGCCCCCGAAAAACAGAAGTTTTTCACTGCTGCAAGCAAGGCTCTAGACAGGTCGTGGTGACCTAGCCTGCAGAAATCATCTCCAGACACCCCCCGAGCAAGGTTAGAAGAAGAAAAACAAATTCTTTGACTGTCTCTCATGTACTGAACTATTAGTTATGACCATGTGTGCTAATGGTTGTATTTAGTAAGATTTGCAAAGTTCCTGTTGTTCTTTCGATGCAGCTGCTAGGCCACTAGCTATGCAAGGCCACAGGTTAGCCCCAGGTCAGCAGTTATGCTATGGATTACGTGACTTGTCATTGTGAAATTCACTGCCTTTGTTTTGCTCTTATATGCTAGCCTATATAAGCTAAAATCTGTTTTGTTCAATGCTCAGCTTTTTGGATGTGAATCCACTGAGCCGGTGCGCACCTTAATAACCATCCTCCTGTATTCAACCATATTGGTCTCTCCAGTCCTCTGTTTCTTGCAATAGTGGTGGTGGATGCCTGTAATCCCAGCTACTTGGGAGGCTGAAGCAGGAGAATCACTTGAACCTTGAACCCAGGAGGCAGAGGCTGCAGTGAGCCAATATCACGCCACTGCACTCCAGCACGGGCAACAGAGCAAGACATCGTCTCAAACAAAAACAAAAAAAAATGAGAGTTGTCATAAAAAGCTCCATCACTGCCGAGTTTCTCGGTGGCCCCTGTGTACAATCATCCCTCCTTCCCCATTCCCATGCCCTCTCCACGCCCTCCCGCCTCCACTCCAAGCTGTCACTGGTCTGCTTTCTGTCACTGTAGATTAACTGCATTTTCCAGAATTTTACATAAATGAAATCATGCAGCCTGTGCTCTTTCTCTGTCTGGTTTTTTTCTTTTTTTTTTTTTTTTTTTTTTTTTGAGACGGAGTCTTGCTCTGTCGCCCAGGCTGGAGTGCAGTGGCACGATCTCGGCTCACTGCAAGCTCTGCCTCCCGGGTTCACGCCATTCTCCTGGCTCAGCCTCCTGAGTAGCTGGGACTACAGGCGCCCGCCACCGCGCCCGGCTTATTTTTTGTATTTTTAGTAGAGACGGGGTTTCACTGTGGTCTCGATCTCCTGACCTTGTGATCCACCCGCCTCGGCCTCCCAAAGTGCTGGGATTACAGGCTTGAGCCACCGTGCCCGGCCTGGTTTTTTTCACTTAGCCTAAAAATTTTTTTTTTTTTGAGACAGTCTCGCTCAGTCGCCTGGGCTGGAGTGCAGTGGCATGATCTTGGCTCACTGCAAGCTCTGCCTCCCGGGTTCACGCCATTCTCCTGCCTCAGCCTCCCGAGTAGCTGGGACTACAGGCGCCGGCCACTATGCCCGGCTAATTTTTTTTGTATTTTTAGTAGAGACGGGGTTTCACCATGTTGGCCAGGATGGTCTCGATCTCCTGACCTCGTGATCCGCCCGTCTCAGCCTCCCAAACTGCTGGGATTAGAGGCTTGAGCCACCGCGTCCGGCCTTTGCTTGTTTTGCTTTGTTTGAAATAGAGTCTTGCTCTGTTACCCAGGCTGGGGTGCAGTGGCATGATCACAGTTTAATGCAGCCTTGACCTCCTGGGCTCAAACTAACTTCTCACCTCTCAGCCTCTGAGTAGCTGGGACCACAGGTGTGCACCACCACCCCTGGCTACTTTTTTGTATTTTTTTGTAGAGACAGCGTTTCGCCATGTTGCCCAGGCTGGTCTTGAACTCCTGGGCTCAAGCCATTCACCCGCCTCAGCCTCCCAAAGTGCTGGGATTACAGGTGTGAGCCGCCATGCCCAGCCTGTTTCTTTTCTTTTAGAGACAGCGTCTTGGCATTGTTGCCCAGGCTGGAGTGCAGTGGTGCCATCATAGCTCACTGCAGCCTTGAACTCCTGAGCTCAAGAGATTCTCCCCTCATGCCTCCTGAGTAGCTGGGATAATAGCTGTCCACTACCATGCCCAGCTAAGCTATCTGTATATTTTCTTTGATGAAGTGTCTACTCTATTTGAATTGTCTTCTTCTTACTAAGTGTTAAGAATTCTTTGTATTTGGTTGGTTAATTACTATTGGGTTAAAATAAAAGAATTATTTTCATATCTGGTTACAAGTTCTCTGTTAGATATATTTTTCACAAATATTTTCTTCCAGTCTGTTTGCCTTTCTATTTTTTTTCTTTCTTTCTTTCTTTCTTTTTTTTCTTTCTGAGACAGAGTCTCACTCTATTGGCCAGGCTGGAGTGCAGTGGCATGATCTTGGCTCACTGCAACCACTGCTTCCAAGGTTGAAGCAATTCTCCTGCCATAGACTCCCGAGTAGCTGGGATTACAGGTGTCTATCACCACGCCTGGCTAATTTTTAGTAGGGACAGGGTTTCACCATGTTGGTCAGGCTGGTCTCAAACTCCTGACCTCAGGTGATCACCTGCCTCGGCCTCCCAGGGATTACCTGGGATTACAGGTGTGAGCCACCGCGCCCGACCGCCTTTCTATTTTTCTAGCAAGCTCCACAGACAGTGGAGTCTGAGAATCTCTCTTCAATGACAAACAGTGCAAATTAAAACAACAAGGAGAGGGGTGGCCTATTGGACTAGCAAAGACAAAAAAGCGGGTCCAGAGGCATTAGTGGTGATAAGGGGTGGGGGCAGCATTCCTCAGACTCTGTTAGAAGGGGTGTAAATTGGTGCAAAAATCCCAGGAGGACAATTTGCTGATGGTGTCTCAAAAAATCTTTAGATGCAAGGTTCTTTGACTCAGTACGTTCAGTTCCGTTCCAGAAATTTTTCCTGAAAAAATAAGCAAGAACAGTAGGTTGTCTGTCCAGGATCTTCAGTCCTGGGGGTTGTGCTGAGGGGAGGGGCTGCAGACGTGCTTGGCTGGTCGTCCTTGGGATCCTAGTGCTCTGTCCCTGGGAGGCTCAGGGCCCTTTTGCCGTCAAGCATGGGTGGAAGGCTCAGAGGGCCTGGGAGGTCATTGGGGTTGGAATTCGATCCGTCCCCAGCGGAGTGGGTGGAGGAAGGTGTGTGCAGGTCTCACTCTATTGCGTCCAGAGTCCAGATCCACTGTGGCCCTGGCCTGGCCGTGAGAGGGCTCTGGGATTCAGGTTCTAACCAGCTACCACCAGTGCAAACTGGGAACTGGGGACAGGGCTGACACAGCTTCCTGGACCCTAAGAAGGGACACCCCTTTGCTCTTCAAGCACCAATCATTTCCCTGGGACTCAGGGAGCTGGGGCTTTGGCCAAGGTCTGGCCAGCTCTGGTGAGGATTGGTGTGAGAGGGGATCTGGGAGCCTGGAGACCTGCGTTCTAGATTACATCCTGCCCTGTTGTGCCACTTAGGGCAAGCCACCTCCCCTTCCTAGGCACCAGTTTCCCTAGCTGGGCAGTGAAGGAGGTAGATCAGAGACTCAGTTCCCTCTGGCCCCTCCAGGGGGATTGAAAGCACAGGTGCTAGAACTAGCCAGACCTGAGGCCTGATTCTAGCTCCTTCCCTTCCCCTCCCCTCCCCTCCCCTCCCCTCCCCTCCTCTCCTCTCCTCTCTTCTGATGGATTATTGCCCTGTCTCCCAGCTGGAGTGTAGTGGCTCTATCTCGGCTCACTGCAACCGCTGTCTCCTGGGTTCAAGCGATTCTCCTGCCTCAGCCTCCCGACTAGCTGGGATTACAGGCACCCACCACCATGCCCTGCTAATTTTTGTATTTTTAATACAGATGGGGCTTCGCCATGTTGGCCAGGCTGGTCTTGAACTCCTGACCTCAGATGATCCACCTGCCTCAGCCCCACAAAGTGCTGGGATTACGGGCGTGAGCCACCGCGCCTGGATACTTTTTTTTTTTCAGACAGAGTTTCACTCTTGTTGCCCAGGCTGGAGTGCAATGGTGAGACCTTGGCTCACTGCAACCTTCACCTACCGGTTTCAAGTGATTCTCCTTCCTCAGCCTCCTGAATAGCTGGGATTACAGGCGCACTCCACCACACCCGGCTACTTTTTGTATTTTTAGTAGAGACGGGGTTTTCACCATGTTGGTTAGGCTAGTCTCAAACTCTTGACCTCAGTGATCCACCCAGCTCAGCCTCCCAAAGTGCTGGGATTACAGGCATGAGCCACGGCACCCAGCCACCTCCATCACTCTCTGTGACTCAGTTTCTTTCTCAACTTAAAGCCCTGCCATGGCTCCTCACTGCACTTTTGGAAAAGGCTGTGTGTGATCTCTGTTCCTTCCTACCTCTCTGGTTCTAGTTCGTGCCACATTGCCCTCATCCATCAGACCCCAGCCACACTGGCCACACCGCCTTTCAATGCAGGGGGCCCTAAACTCCTCCAGTCCCAGCACGGTCGTGAATACTCTTGCCTCTGCCTTGCCTGTTTCTCCAACTCTCCCTGGAGAGCTCCTATTCATTCATCACAGCTCAGATGCAACTTCCTCAGGGCAACCCTCTGTGACTCTAGACACAATCACTTCTGTGGCTGACCCCTTCATAGCACAACTGCGATCACTAAACTATTATTATTAGAGACAGAGTCTCGCTCTGCCGTGCCCAGGTTGGAGTGCAGTGGCGGGATCTCGGCTCACTGCAACGTCCACCTCCTGGGTTCAAGTGATTTTCCTGCGTCAACCTCCCGAGTAGCTGGGATTACAGGTGCCCGCCACCACGCCCGGCTAATTTTTTGTATTTTTAGTAGAGATGGGGTTTCACCATGTTGGTCAGGCTGGTCTCAAATTCTTGACCTCAGGTGATCTGCCTGCTTTGGCCTCCTAAAGTGCTGGGATTACAGGCGTGGGCCACCGCAGCCGGCCTCATTAAACAATTTTATCTGCAAGATTGATGTCTTCTCCTCTGTGGCTCCCCGAGATCCCTGAGGGCAGGGCTGAGGCAGTCTTGTTTGGGGCTGTGTCTCTTACCCCTTGCACAGGATTGGCATAGAATAGTGCCTGTTTCAAGAAAAACCCTCTCAAACCACCACAATAGTCATCAACATAGAAGACTTCTGTGACCAAATGTCTGGGGGGTTTCCCCATGCACCAAGCATCAGACACTAGGTCGGTGTCCTCCAATCCCATTCACACACTGTCTACCTGGAGATAGCGTCAGATCCCACAGGTTGGAGGATCAGTCCCCAAGACTACCCACCACCCCCACTTCAGACACCAGCAGCAAGTTCAGGCCTCTGTAACTTCTGATTGACAGGCTTCAAGTTGGGGTTCCCGCGACTCCCTCTTTGGGTTTGATTACTTTGCGGGAGTGGCTCACGAACTCAGGGAAATGTGTTTAGCGGTTTATTATAAAGGATATTGCAAAGGATACAGATGAAGAGACGCACAGGGTAAGATACGGGGGAAGGAGCGTGGAGTTTCCATGTTCTCCCCTGGCAGCCGCCCTCCGGGGACCTCAGCATGGTCAGTTATGCGGAAGCTCTTAGAACCTGGTTCTCTCGAGTTTTTATGGAAGCTTCAGGATGCTGTCATTCCTTCCCCCAGGGTGTGAGGTGGGACCCTCTCACAGGAGGAGAGTCTTAAAATCCAAGGTCAGAAGGGGCAAAGTGGTTCATGCCTGAAATCCCAACACTTTGGGAGGCCAAGGCAGGAGGATCATTTGCCTCCAGGAGTTCAAGACCAGCCTGGGCAACTTAGTGAGACCTCATCTCTACAAAAAACAACAAATTAGCCAGGCATGGTGGAGTGTACCTGCAGTCCCAGCTCCTCAGGAGGCTGAAGTGGGGGGATCACTTGAGCCCAGGAGGTGGAGGCTGCAGTGAGCCTTGATTGCACCACTGCACTCCGGCCCGGGTGACAGAGTAAAATCCTGTCTAAAAAAGAAAGTTGGGGGGAAGATTAGATTAGAGGAGTCCTGGCTTAAGGCAGGTGAAAGGAAGGCAGGAAAAGGTTAGAGGGATTCTGTTTCTTGAGACCTCAAACACCTAACATTATAACAAAATAGTGCCCTAGTACTTTTGAAGAAGGTACCGCTGACAACATCTTTCATTCACTCTCAGATGTGCTTCCCCCACTTCCCATGTTACCATTTCTAAAATCAAGACATATTTTGTGATTGTTGTGACTAGGTGGCATCTGTGCCATCTGCCTCAATGCTTGCACGTGTGTATCAACACATGCAGCTTGAAAGGACACTGGGGACAGCAGTGGTGTGCTCTGAAGAAAGGCTGCATTTCCTGAGTTCTTGATGACACTGAGGACAAGATTGTCTGGAAAAGCACAGACTCAACAGCTCTGAACGAAAAATTGACCCGGGAAAGTCAGACTCTGCCTGTGGAGACGTGGAGTGTTAGGAACATCTTCGCTAAATTACCTTGATTGAACTTGATTGAAAATTCCTTTTTATGTATTTACTTAACCTTTTTTTTTTTTTTTAGGCTGGGCGCGGTGGCTCACGCCTGTATTCCCAGCACTTTCAAAGGCCAAGGTGGGTGGATCTCCTGAGGTCAGGAGTTTGAGACAAGCCTGGCCAACATGGCAAAACCCCACCTCTACTAAAAATTAGCTGGGCGTGGTAGCATATGCCTGTAATCCCAGCTACTCAAGAGGCTGGGGTATGAGAATCGCTTGAACCTGGGAGGTGGAGGTTGCAGTGAGCCGTGATCACACCACTGCACTCCAGTTTGGGCAACACAGTGAGACACCATCCCGAAAAATAATAATACAGCTACTAATTTTGTTTTTCTTGGCTGGAGTGCAGCGGCCCCATCATGGCCCACTGCAGCCTCTACCTCCCCGGGCTCAGGTGATCCTCCCACCTCAGCCTCCCAAGTAGATGGGACTACAGGCACATGCTACCATGCCCAGCTAATCTTTGTATTTTTTTAAAGACAAGGTTTTACCATGTTGCTTGGGCTGGTCTCAAACTCCTGGGCTCAAGTGATTCTCCCACCTCAGCTTCTCAAGTACCTTCGATCACTGACAGGAGCCATCTCATCCAGCAATTTCTTTTTTATGTATTCACAATGTATATTAGATGATAAAAACCTGTTTAAGTAAGTTTAAATACCTGTGTGTTTAAGTGCCTTACCTGTTTAAGTAAGTTTAAAAGAGGGCCTTCGATAAGTATAAAATAAACTTTGCTTGTTTTTTTTTTTGAGACGGAGTCTCATTCTGTCGCCCAGGCTAGAGTGCAGTGGCGATCTTGGCTCACTGCAAGCTCCGCCTCCTGGGTTCACACCATTTTCCTGCCTCAGCCTCCCGAATAGCTGGGACTACAGGCGCCTGCCACCATGCCTGGCTAATTTTTTGTATTTTTAGCAGAGACGGGGTTTCACTGTGTTAGCCAGGATGGTCTCGATCTCCTGACCTCGTGATCCGCCCACCTTGGCCTCCCAAAGTGCTGGGATTACAGGCGTGAGCCACCGTGCCCAGCCTTAAAAGGTTTTTTAAACTGATACCTAATATTTTACATATTTATGAGGTAGGTGTGATCTTTTGTTATAAGTGTAGAGTATGTAATGATCAGGTCAGGGTATTTGGGGTATCCATCACCTTGAGTATTTATCATTTCTATGTGTTGGGAACAATTTATGTCCTCTCTTCTAGCTATTTTGAAATATACGATACATTGTTGTTATCTGCAGTCACTCTACTCTGCTGTGAACAACAGAAGTTTTACATTTTATCTAACAACTACATGTGTATCTGTTTATGAAAGGGTGCTATATTGATTCAATACGATGAGATGATGTAGTTCCTGCCTTAAGCGGCTGTGGTGCAGATCAGGGCAGAGGCTCATGCAGGGCGCAGAGCTCTGGCCCGCGCATACCAGGTGGGATACATGAATGGGCGTCTTCCCAGCCAGCAGTTTCTGGAATCCGGGGCTTGAAGCCATGTGGCATGTTGTTCTCAGCATATCCTGTAGGTGGTGCTAGATAACCAAAGTCAGGCACAGCCCTGAGCACAGACAGCCCTGAGTTTCAGGCTCTGGGTGGGGACAGTGAGGCTGGAGGGAGATGCCTGGAAAGTTCTGGCCCTGGGGGGAGCAGGCTCTTCCTCCACCCCAGGGAGAGGCCGTGGCTGGTTCTCCCAGCCTGTCTAGCCCGGATATGGCTCTGGTGCAGGGAGAAAGTTGAGGAACAGAAGGCAGGGGCCCATTCTGCCTAGGCAAGCTGTGCGATTCTGGCCGCCTCCCTTTCTTGGCCTTAATCTCCCCGCTACGCAGTGGTGTCATAGGAGCCTGCTCAGCCTGGGCCCTGACAGTCAAGGCTCTGAGGGGGCCAGACAGCCTAGACCTGCCCTGCCCAAGAGGCAGCCAGGAGCCCTGGGACAGCCCTCTCCCTATCAGACTGTGCCACCTCCCCTGAGATCATGACATTCCCTT
Source organism: Piliocolobus tephrosceles (assembly GCF_002776525.5). Classification (NCBI taxonomy): domain Eukaryota; kingdom Metazoa; phylum Chordata; class Mammalia; order Primates; family Cercopithecidae; genus Piliocolobus; species Piliocolobus tephrosceles. The sequence goes on from NC_045447.1 coordinate 10,451,297, forward strand.
ACTCCCTAGATGGGGAAACTGAAGCCCAAAAGGATTAAGTGACTTTCCAAAGGCTATACAACTGAGAGGTTAGAGCCAGGGGTGAAAGCTGGAACTCCTAGCTCCTTCTGCCACGTCCTTGGGTCAGAAGCAGGTGCAAGGCAGGGTAGGAGAGAATTCTCCCCTGAAGAAAATGAGCTGAGAGAAATTCCTTGTTAAGATGAGGGGGTAATCATACATGCCTAATTTATCTTCCTACTAAAACCATGAAAAATATTTTTATTTATTTAATATTTATTTATTTATCACCCAGGCTGGAGTGCAGTGGTGCAATCTCAGCTCACCACAACTTCCTGGGTTCCAGCGATTCTCCTGCTTCAGCCTCCCAAATAGCTGAGATTACAGGCACCTGCCACCATGCCTGGCTAATTTCTGTATTTTCAGTAGAGACGGGGTTTCACAGTGTTGGCCAGGCTGGTCTCAAACTCCTGACCTCAAATAATCCTCCTGCCTCAGCCTCCCAAAGTGCTGGGATTACGGGCATGAGCCACCATGCCTGGCCAAGATTTTTTTTGTTTTTTTAATATACTAATAATGTTTATTGAGGGAATCAGGATAAAACTAAAATAACAGACTAAAAGTATGTAAGAGAGGGGGTAATTGAAGTGAAAGCATTTTTTTTTTTTTAGGTGGACAGGAAGTAGAATTTATTGGTGAGTATTAAGAGGGGGCAGCACAGTGGAAGCCCTCATGAGTGCAGGGCCTGCCACTTGTCCAGAGGGCCACGACTGGGAATGTACTTGACCCATCTGGGATGAGCCGCTTCTCAGCCACCATGTCTTCAAATTCATTGGCATTGAACTTGGTGAAGCCCCACTTCTTTGAGATGTGGATCTTCTGGCGGCTGGGGAGCTTGAACTTGGCCCTGCACAGGGCCTCAATCGCATGCTCCTTGTTCTGCAGCTTGGTGCGGATGGACGTAACTTGGCCAATGTGAACCCTGGCCACAGTGCTCTGGGGCTTTCCAATGGCACCTCGCATGCCTGTTTGGAGCCTACACTGGGGTAGTACAAGGTCAGAAACATGAACATCCATCTGAAAGGACTGCCTCCAAGGTCCCTTAGAGCAACCCACACAACAAACAGGCTGCATCACTACCAGGGAAGCTGCTGTTTGCAGCCATTGCACACTGGGCCCCCATAAGGAAAGGAACTCAGTCGGCTTAATTGGCTGCAGGAGGCCAAGATTTTTTAATTTAATTTTATTTTTTCTCACTCTGTCACCCAGGCTGGAGTCCAGTGGCACAATCTTGGCTTACTGCAACCTCTGCCTCCTGGGTTCAAGCAATTCTCCTGCCACAGCCTCCCAAGTAGCTGGTATTACGGGTGCCTGCCACAATGCCTGGCTAATTTTTTAAAGTTTATTTTATTTTTATTTTTAGTAGAGACGGGGTTTCACCATGTCGACCAGGCTGGTTTCAAACTCCTGACCTCAAGAGATCTGCCCGCCTCAGCCTTCCAAAGTGCTAGGATTACAGGTGTGAGCCACCGCGCCCAGCTGTGGCCAAGATTTTTTTTAAAGTCAGGCTATGTGTGGTAGCGCATGCCTGTAATCCCAGCATTTTGGAAGGCGGAGGTGGGAGGATCACTTGAGCCCAGGAGTTTGAGACCAGCTTAAGCAACAAAGCAAGACCCTATCTCTACAAACAAGCAAACAAAAACTAGCCAGGTGTGGTGGCGCCCCTGTAGTCCTAGTTACTCTGGAGGCTGAGGCAGGAGAATTGCCCAGGAGGTCGAGGCTGTGGTGAGCTGTCATCACGCCACTGCACTCCATCCTGGGTGACCTTGTTTCAGAATAAATAACTAAATAAAATAAAATGGGTAAAATATTTGAACAGCTCTTTCACAAAAGAAGATGTATGAATAGCCAAATAAGCACATAAAAAGATGTTCAATGGCTGGGCGTGGTGGCTCATGCCTGTAATCCCAGCACTTTGGGAGCAGGCGGATCACCTAAGGTCAGGAGTTTGAGACCAGCCTGGCCAACATGGTGAAACCTCGTCTCTACTAAAAATACAAAAATTAGCCAGGTGTGGTGGTGCAAGCCTGTAATCCAGCTACTAGGGGGCTGAGGCAGGAGAATCGCTTGAATCTGGGAGGTGAAAGTTGCAGTGAGCCAAGATCATGCTACTGCACTCCAGCCTGGGTGACACAGCGAGACTCTCTCCAAAACAAAAAAAAGAAAAAGATGTTCAACATTATTAGTCATAAGGGAAGTACACATTAAGACCACAATGAGGCCGGACGTGGTGTCTCACACCTGTAATCCCAGCACTTTTGCGAGGCTGAGGTGAGCAGATTACTTGAGCCCAGGAGTTGGAGGCCAGCCTGAGTAACACTGTAAAACTACCAAAATACAAAAATTAGCCAGGCCTGGAGGTGTGCACCTTTAGCCCCAGCTACGCAAGGCTGAGGGGGGAGGGTCACCTGAGCCTAGGGAGATTGAGCCTGCAGTGAGCCATGATTGTGCCACTGCACGCCAGCCCGGGCAACAGAGTGAGAATCTGTCTCAAAACTAAAAAATAAATAAATAGGCCGGGCGTGGTACCTCACGCCTGTAAACCTAGCACTTTGGGAGGCTGTGGTGGGAGAATCACCTGAGGTCAGGAGTTCAAGACCAGCCTGACCAACATGGTGAAACCCCATCTCTACTAAAAATACAAAAATTAGCGAGGTGTGGTGGCTCATGCCTGTAATCCCAGCTACTCGGTAGGCTATGGCAGGAGAATCGCGTGAACCCAGGAGGCAGAGGTTGCAGTGAGCTGAGATCATATCACTGCACTCCAGCCTGGGCAACAGAGTGAAACTTGGTCTCAAAAAAAATTAATTAATTAAAAATAAATAAATAAATAAAACCATGACTAGGCCGAGCACGGTGGCTCACGCCTGTAATCCTAGTACTTGGGAGGCCAAGTGGGGGGGGGGGGGGGGGAGATCATTTGGGGGCAGGGGTTGGGGACCAGTCTGGCCAACATGGTGAAACCCCATCTCTACTAAAAATAAAAAAAAAACGTAGCTGGGTGTGGTGGCGCACGCCTGTAATCCCAGCTACTTGGGAGGCTGAGGCAGGAGAATTGCTTGAATCCAGGAGCAGAAGTTGCAGTGAGCCAAGATTGTGCCACTGCACTCCAGCCTGGGCGACAGAGCAAGACTTCGTCTCTACATAAATAAATAAATAAATCCATGACGAGCTGCTAGTACACACCCACTAGAAGGGCTAAAATTAAGAAGACTTATGATCTTAAGGGTTGGTGAGGGTGTGGAGCCTCTAGAAGTCCCATCTGTTGCCGGGAATGTCAAATGGAAACCACTGGTTTAGTTTCTTTAGTGTTGCTAGAAGGGAATACCTGGGGCTGGATAATTTATAAAGAAAGGAAGTTTACTTGGCTCACAGTTCTACAGGCTGTACAGGAAACATGGTGCTGGCATCTGCATCTGGTGAGGGCCTCAGGGTGCTTCCACTCATGGCAGGAGGCGAGGGGATCCTGCCACATGGTGAGAGGAGGAAGCAGGAGAGAGGAGGAGGTGCCAGGCTCTTTACAGCAACCAGTTCTCCAGGGAAGCTAAGAGTAAGAACTCACTCCTGCAAGAACTGCACCAAGGAGGCCAGGCATGGTGGCTCACGCCTGTAAATCCCAGCACTTTGGGAGGCAGACAGGCGCAGGTCACAAGGTCAGGAGATCAAGACCATCCTGGCTAACACAGTGAAACTCCATCTCTACTAAAAATACAAAAAAATTAGCCAAGCGTGGTGGCATGTGCCTGTAGTCCCAGCTACTCCGGAGGCTGAAGCAGGAGAATCCTTTGAACCTGAGAGGCGGAGGTTGCAGTGAGCCGAGATCGTGCCATTGCACTCCAGCCTTGGTGATAGAGCAAGACTCCATCTCAAACAAACAAACAAACAAACCTGCACCAAGCCATTCATGAGGGATCAGCCCCCATGATCCGAACACTTCCCATCAGGTCTCACTTCCAACATCGCAGATTAAATTTCAACATGAGACTTGGAGGCGACAAATATCCAGACCATAGAAACCACTTTGGAGAACAATTTTGCAGTTTTGTTTGTTTGCTTGTTTGTTTGTTTCAGATAGGGTCTTGCTCTGTTGCCCAGGCTGGAGTATAGTGGCACAATCACAGCTTACTGCAGCCTCAACCTCCTGGGCTCAAGTGATCCTCCCACCTCACCCTCCTGAGTAGCTGGGGCTACAGGCATACACCGCCACGCCTGGCTAATTTTTGTATTTTTTGTTGTAGAGACAGAGTCTTGCCATATTGCCCAGGTTAACCTCAAACTCCTGGGCTCAAGAGATTCACTTGCTTTGGCCTCCCAAAGTGCTGAGATTACAGGTATGAGCCATTTGCAGTTCACAAAAAGGTAAAGCCATGGCTGGGTGTGGTGACTCACGCCTGTAATCCCAGCACTTGGGAGGCTAAGGTGGGCAGATCACCCGAGGTCAGGAGTTCGAGACCAACATGGTGAAACCCCATCTCTATTAAAAACACAAAAATTAGCTGGGCGTGGTGGCTCAGGCCTGTAGTCCTCACTGCTTGGGCTTGGGAGGCTGAGGCAGGAGAATCACTTGAACCTGGGAGGCTGTTGCAGTGAAGTGAGATCGTGCCACTGCACTCCAGCCTGGGTAACAGAGTGAGACTTGGTCTCAAAAAAAAAAAAAAAAAAAAAGACTGGGCGCGGTGGCTCATGCCTGTAATCCCAGCACTTCGGGAGGCCGAGGCAGGTGGATCATGAGGTCAGGAGATCAAGACCATCCTGGCTAACACGGTGAAACCCCGTCTCTACTGAAAATACAAAAAATTAGCCAGGCGTGCCGGTGGGTGCCTGTAGTCCCAGCTACTCGGGAGTCTGAGGCAGGAGAATGACGTGAACACAGGAGGCAGAACTTGCAGTGAGCCGAGATCGCGCCACTGCACTCCAGCCTGGGCGACAGAGCAAGACTCCATCTCAAAAAAAAAACAAAAAAAAAAAAAACAAAAAAAGGGTAAACCCACAAATCTGTTCTTAGGTATTCACCCAAAAGGAAAGAAAACATACGCCTATCTGAGGCCTTATTCAGTAACGTTCGTGGGAGCTTTACTCATAAAAGGTAAACAACCTCAATACCCAGCCACAGGTGAGTGGTTCAATAAACTGTGGTGTGTCCCTCCCACAATGGGTGCCGTAATAGAACACTACTCAGTAATAAAAAGGAGCAAGCTATGGATACACACAACTAATAGATGAATCTCGAAATAATGATGCTGAGGGAAAAGGAGTCAGAGTACATACCGTATGATTACATTTATGCAAAATTTCAGAAAATGCAAACTCAGCTATACCGACAAGTAGACCAGCAGTTGCCAGATGAGGTCGGTGGTCAGGGAGGGTGGGAAGGAAAGGATTCACAATGGGCACGAGGAATTAGTGATGTTGTGGAGATGTTCACCATCTTCATGGTGGTGCTGGATTCCCAGGTGGTCACATATGTCAAAACTTATCAAACTGTACATTTTATTATTTATTTATTTATTTTTTGAGATGGAGTATTGCTCTGTAACCCAGGCTGGAGTGATCTCGGCTCACTGCAACCTCCACCTTGTGAGTTCAAGCAATTCTCCTGCCTCAGCTGAGATTGCAGGCACGCACAACCATGCCTGGCTAATTTTTTTTTTTTTTTTTTTTTTTGTATTTTTAGTAGAGACAGGGTTTACCAGTAGAAACGGGGTTTCACCATGTTGGCCAGGCTGGTCTCAAATTCCTGACCTCAGGTGATCCACCAGCCTTGGCCTCCCAAAGCGCTAGAATTACAGGCTTGAGCCACTGTGCCTGGCCCAAAGTGTACATATTAAATATATGCAGCTTACAGATCATATGTCAATAAAGCTGTAATAAAAAGGAATTATTAAGTTCAGAAAAAATAGAGTAAGAAAGGAAATAAATGCAATGCTTAATTATGAAAAATAGTTACCTAAAAAACTTGGCTAGGCAAGGTGGCTCAAGAATGTAATCCTGCACTCCAGCCTGGCAACAGAGCGAGACTCCGGCTCAGAAACAGACAAACAAACAAACAAGTTTATATTTTTTGTGATACGTCACACGAAGAGTGATACCTCAATTTTAAAACTCACTCTTCTCCATAAGGCTGGGCATGGTGTCTCATGCCTGTAATTCTAGCACTTCAGGAAGCTGAGGCAGGAGGTTCGCTTGAGCCCAGGAGCCTGATATCAGCCTGGACAACATGGTGAGGCCCTGTCTCTACAAATACATATATATGTATGGTTTGTTTGTTTGTTTTTCTTTTTTTGATTTGGAGTTTCACTCTTGTAGCCCAGGTTAGAGTGCAATAGTACAATCTCGGCTCACCACAACCTCCACCTCCTCGGTTCAAGCTATTCTCCTGCCTCAGCCTCTCGAGTAGCTGAGATTACAGGCATGCGCCACCATGCCTGGCTAGTTTTTGTATTTTTAGTAGAGATGGGGTTTCTTCATGTTGATCAGGCTGGTCTTGAACTCCTGACCTCAGGTGATCCGCCTGCCTTGGTCTGCCAAAGTGCTGGGATTGCAAGTGTAAGCCACCACGCCTGGCCCCAAAATATATATTTTTTAAAATTTGCTAGGCACAGTGGAATGAGCCTGTAGTCCCAGCTACTCGGGTGGCTAAGGTAGGACGATTGCTTGAGCCTGGAAGGCTGAGGCTGCAGTGAGCTGTCATCCCATCACTGCATTCCAGCCTGGGAAACAGAGCAAGACTTTGTCTCAAAAAGGAGAAGAAAAGGGGCTAGGCGCCGTGGCTCACGTCTGTAATCCCAGCACTTTGGGAGGCCAAGGCGGGTGGATCACGAGTTCAGGAGTTTGAAATCAGCCTAGCCAACATTGTGAAACCCCATCTCTACTAAAAATACAAAAATTAGTTGGGCACAGTGGTGCATGCCTTTAGTCCCAGCTACTCAGGAGGCTGAGGCAGGAGAATCACTTGAACCCGGGAGGCAGAGCTTGCAGTGAGCTGAGATCGCACCACTGCACTCCAGCGTGGGTGACAGAGCAAGACTCCATCTCAAAAAAAAAAAAAAAAAAAAAAGGCCGGGCGCGGTGGCTCAAGCCTGTAATCCCAGCACTTTGGGAGGCCCAGACGGGCGGATCACGAGGTCAGGAGATCGAGACCATCCTGGCTAACACGGTGAAATCCCATCTCTACTAAAAAATACAAAAAACTAGCCGGGCGAGGTGGCGGGTGCCTGTAGTCCCAGCTACTCAGGAGGCTGAGGCAGGAGAATGGCGGGAACCCGGGAGGCGGAGGTTGGAGTGAGCCGAGATCCGGCCACTGCACTCCAGCCTGGGTGACAGAGCGAGAC
>NC_045447.1:10458784-10467357 GCF_002776525.5 Piliocolobus tephrosceles
CCGTCTCAAAAAAAAAAAAAAAAAAAAAGGAGAAGAAGGGACCAAATAAAATACATAGAGAAGTGGACAAATCTGAGATGTGACTAATGATTTAACTCTAAAAGGACACACGGCTTCCACAGTGGACAAATCCTCTTTCATCCTACTGGGTGGTTGGTAGATAGTGGAGGGTAGATAGGTGACAGGGCTGAAACAAATCTGCCCAAAGATAGCAGCATGCGCTTATTATTCAGAAATATAAAATGTGTACGTGCTGGAAGGAAACTGCTCACACAGCCAAAGTGGTTGCTTCTAGGGAGGCGGTGTGGGGAGACTGGGGAGGCGGACAGGAAACCACTGCATGTTATTTTGCTTTCCCTGCACGTATGCTATTTCACCAATTCTAAGACGCCAAAGTAATCACATTTTAACATCTTTCTTTACTTCTTTACTTATGTACTTATTTATTTATTTTTGAGATGGAGTCTCGCTCTGTTGCCCAGGCTGGACTGCAACCTCTGCCACCCGGGTTCAAGCGATTCTCCTGCCTCAGCCTCCCAAGTAGCTGGGATTACAGGCAACTGCCACCATGTCCAGCTAAGTTTTGTATTTTTTTTTTATATATATACTTTAAGTTCTAGGGTACATGTGCACAACATGCAGGTTTGTTACATATGTATTTATGTGCCATGTTGGTGTGCTGCACCCATTAACTCATCACTTACATTAGGTATATCTCCTAATACTATCCCTCCCCGCTCCCCCTACCCCACAACAGGCCCAGGTGTGTGATGTTCCCCTTTCTGTGTCCAAGTGTTTTCTCATTGTTCAATTCCCACCTAGGAGTGAGAACATGCGGTGTTTGGTTTTCTGTTCTTGCGATAGTTTGCTGAGAATGATGCTTTCCAGCTGCATCCATGTCCCTACACAGGACACAAACTCATCCTTTTTTATGGCTGTATAGTATTCCATAGTGTATATGTGCCACATTGTCTTAATCCAGCCTGTCATTGATGGACATTTGGGTTGGTTCCAAGTCTTTGCTATTGTGAATAGTGCCACAATAAACATACGAGTGCATGTATCTTTATAGCAGCATGATATATAATCCTTTGGGTATATACCCAGTAATGGGATGGCTGGGTCAAATCGTATTTCTAGTTCTAGATCTTTGAAGAATCGCCACACTGTCTTCCACAATGGTTGAACTAGTTTACCGTCCCACCAACAGTGTAAAAGTGTTCCTATTTCTCCACATCCTCTCCAGCACCTGTTGTTTCCTGACTTTTTAATAAGTTTTGTATTTTTAGTAGAGACAGGTTCGCCATGTTGGTCAGGCTGTTCTCAAACCCCTGACCTCAGGTGCTCTGCCCACGTTGGCCTCCCAAAGTGCTGGGATTACAGGCATGAGTCACCATGCACGGCCCATTTTAACATCTTTAAAATCAAGATAAATCTTTCCATAATCAGTGATGCACCTGACCACTATAATTGGCAGTGTTTTCTCTGGACAGCATGTGAGTCATGGTGCATCTTACTATCAGTGATGCCTTAGATTCACTGATGTATGGTATTATTTTGATAAAGTGGAAATTATTTTAAAGAAAAAAAATGAGCTAATTGCAACAGCTGCTATGTATTGAGCTCCTACTGTAAGTCTTCTAAGCACTGTAAATGTTCCCATGTAGTATTCTATTATTTATTTGTTGACTTAATTTTTAAAATCTTTTTGCAGAGATGAGGTCTTGCTATGTTGCCCCGGCTGGTCTTGAACTCCTGGCCCTAAGTGATCCTCCCACCTTGGCCTCCTAAAGTGCTGGGATTGCAAGTGTGAGCCACCACGCCTGGCCTTCATTTAGTATTCTAAATAACCTTGGATTGTTGTTCAAAAGTTTGAGATGAGGAAATGGCTCAGAGATGTTGAGTAACTTTTTTTTTTGAGACGGAGTCTCGCTCTGTCGCCCAGGCTGGAGTGCAGTGGCCGGATCTCAGCTCACTGCAAGCTCCGCCTCCCAGGTTCACGCCATTCTCCTGCCTCGGCCTCCCAAGTAGCTGGGACTACAGGCGCCCGCCACCTCGCCCGGCTAGTTTTTTTGTATTTTTTAGTAGAGACGGGGTTTCACCGTGTTAGCCAGGATGGTCTCGATCTCCTGACCTTGTGATCCGCCCGTCTCGGCCTCCCAAAATGCTGGGATTACAGGCTTGAGCCACCGCGCCCGGCCGAGTAACTTTCTTTAAACCACCCAGCCAGTGGTTTAAAGTGATAGACAGTCGTCCAAAACAAGGGGCTGCCTGCCTCCTGAGTGCACAGCTTCTGTTTTGACTAGTTTGAAAGAACTCCATGTACTCCCCTCAGTTCTAAGGCCCAGAGAGAAATGGGTGTTTGCTCACAACCACAGAGATACTAAGGCTGAGTTAGGCCAAGACATGGGACTTTAATACCCAATCCAGTGTCCTTCTCTTGAACCTGGGCTCTCCCTTTCTTCCTGCCACTCAGGACATTCCTGAGAGCTGTATTGTAGCTCCTAAAGGCAAGTGACACTTACGGGGCCCAGGTTGAGCCCTGGGAGGAGGGAAGGGCAGGGTGGCCCTTGCCTGTCCTACTCATGTGAACCTGGTAGGTACTCAGCGAACCTGTGTCATGTGAACACAGCTGTGTGTGGGCCAGCATCTGGGCCAGGCTGGCCTCAGGCTGGAGCAACCTCTGAAGCCTCCACAGGAAAAGCCTGGGGCCACCAGAGTGGAGGGATATTGTGTGGGAGGCCAGGGTCTGTCCAGAAGCTGCACTGTCATAGCAACCTCCCTCCTACTTGATGATGTGTTTGCTTGGCAGGGCTGGGCTCGGGCAGAGGACTGCAGATGGATGTGGCAGCAGGAACGGGGTAAAGCTGGCCAGGCCACTCCACAGGCTTTGCCTCTTTTGCCAAATAATTGCCCCTGCCTCCAAAACTTGTTGGAGTGCTCAGTACCTTGTCACTATTTACTGAGCACTGTTCCACCAGGCCTAACAACCCGTGCTATTCAGAAGCCCAGACAGGTCAAGCCACGAATCTGCAGTCACACAGCCAGGAGCCTGTTGACTCCAAAGCCTGAGTGCCAACCCTTTACCGACACTACCTGTCCCATGATGCTTACATGTGTCCAATGGTACATGTCAATGTGAGGCGCCAGCCCCTTAAAGGGGAACCCACATCCTGTTTCCCGTTCTGCCTCAAAGATAAGAATTTGCGATAATGAGGCATCATGAGCTAATCTCTCATGCAAGGCCCTGCCTTATCTTTCCTTCCTCTCTCATCTGCCCCAGAAACAGGGGCCCCAGCAGCTCCTGCCTACACATGGCTACGGTGCTCAGCATGTGTGGCGCCTGCGATGTTCCACACCTAGTGTCTCCGAGCCTCAGTTTCTCCTGCTATGGGAGGAGGCAAAGGCTGGGCACGGTGGCTCATGCCTGTAATCCCAGCATTTTGGGAGGCTGAGGAGGGAGGATCGCTTGAGCCCAGAAGTTTGAGACCAGCCTGGGCAACGTGGCGAGACCCCCCATCTCTACAAAGCATACAAAAATTAGCTGGGTGTGTAGCCTGTAGTCCCAGCTACTTGGGAGGCTGAGGTGGGAGGATCGCTTGAGCCCTGGAGGTTGAGGCTGCAGTGAGCTGTGATCATGCCACTGCACTCCAGTCTGGGTGACAGAGTGAAATGCTGTCTCAACAACAACAACAACAACAATGACAATAAACAAACAAATGGGAGGAAGAATAAGGCTGTGGCTTCTGTGGGGACTGGTGAGCTGATGCGTGTTCTGTGCCCGGCCCAGTGCGTGGTGAGAACCCAGGAGAAGGTACTGGAGGTCGGGGACTTGGCTGTGATTCCTGGTTCTGTCACTGATCAGCTGTGCAGCCTGAGACAAGTCTCTGCCCCTCTCTGAACCTCAGTTTCCTCCTCTGTGTGGTGGGGGTGGTGGCCCTGCCCCACCTTTATTTAACGAAGAAGGTCCAGGTGTGAGACTAGCATTACTACAGTTCATCTCCACTTCTCAGCTTCCTTGACCCTCTCCTGCCACTGAAAAAGCCCACCTAGACCAAGAAGGCTCTGTTCCCAGGGGCCCTGTGAATCCTCGAAGGACCCCGCAGTCACAGAATCCAACCCCTTCCTCTGCCAAATGCACATTTGAATCCGTTTCACCAGAGTATGATGAGAATTCCGTGAGCTGATGCTTGTAAACTGCCATAGGGAACACCCCCTCCCACCTTCCATAGGTAAGCAAAGGGAAGCCAGCAAGGATGTTCCCTGCAGCTGGGTTTACAATGGAAAGGTGCAGGCATGGTGGCGTGTACCTGTGGTCCTCTCTACTTGGGAGGCTGAGGCTGGAGGATCGCTTGAGCCCAGGAATTTGAGGCTGCAGGAGGCTACAATCACTCCACTACACTGTAACCTGGGCTACAGAGGGAGACCCTGTTTCTAAGAAAGAAAAAAAAGCCTGCGCACAGTGGCCCACACCTGTAATCCCAGCACTTTGGGAAGTGAGGTGGGAGGATTGCCTGAGCCCGGGAGTTTGAGACCAGCCTGGGCAACATAGGGAGACCCCATCTCTATGGAAAAACAAAAAACAAAAAACTTTCTTTTCTTTTCTTTTTTTTTTTCTTTCTTTAAAAATAAAAAAAAAAAAAAAAAAAAAGCCCTGCTGATCCTGGACTTCTGGGATTCAAGGGCTCAGGAAGCCCCTCCCTCATTGTGCCAGAGCTGGTCTGAGTGACCAGTGGCAGGGTGCCCTGCTGCTGTGCTTTCACTTCTGTGATGCAGTTATAAAAGACTGCCCCCTCCCCTCCCCTCCCCTCCCCTCCCTTTCCTTTCCTTTCCTTCCTTTCCTTTCCTTTCCTTTCTTTTTTTTTTTGAGACAGATTCTTACTCTGTTGCCCAGGCTGAAGTGCAGTGGTATGATCTTGGCTCACTGCAACCTCCACCTCCTGGGCTCAAGCAAATCTCCTGCTTCAGCCTCCTGAGTGGCTGGGATTACAGGCTCCCACCACCACACTCAGCTAATTTTTGTATTTTTAGCAGAGACGGGGTTTCACCATGTTGGCCAGGGTGGTCTCAAACTCCTAACCTCAGGTGATCCACCCTCCTCGGCCTCCCCAAGTGCTGGGACTGCAGGTGTGAGCCACCACGCCAGCCATAAAGACTGCACTTTTATCTGGGGCTCTCTCAGTGCTCACTCTGTGGGAAGCCACTGTCACATCACGGGGACACTCAGATCGCAAGGAACTGAGGCCTGTAACAATCACGGGGTGAGCCTGGAAGCAAATCCCAGCCCCTTCAGGAGACTGCAGCCCTAGCCCACAGCCTGGGAGAGACCCTGAGCCAGACCGCCCCCAAATTCCTGACTCCTGGAATCTTTAAGATCATAAATATTTGCTGTCCTAAGCTGTTAGGTTTTGAGGTAATTCGTTATGCAGCAGAAAATAAGTAATTGAGGGCTCCATTAAATACATTTTAGTAGCCGGGCGCGGTGGCTCATGGCTGTAATCCCAGCACTTTGGGAGGCCTCAGTGGGTGGATCATGAGGTCAAGAGATCGAGACCATCCTGGCCAACATGGTGAAACCTCGTCTCTACTAAAAATACAAAAATTATCTGGGCGTAGTGGCATGTGTCTGTAGTTCCAGCTACTCAGGAGGCTGAGGCAGGAGAATCACTTGAACCCAGGAGGCAGAGGTTGCAGTGAACTGAGATCATGCCACTGTATTCCAGCTTGGGTGACACAGCGAGATGCCATCTCAAAAAGAAAAAAAGTACATTTTAGTTTACACATGCTATGGAATGCCAGACCCCAAAGTTAAATATAATGACGTAGATTCAGGCGTCCAAACACGGAGATATCCAAGGTATGCTGCTAAAGGAAAGGACATCTTTCAGAACAATATATATGGTATGACACTTTTGTATAAAAACGTGATGTGCCAGGTGTGATGGCTCACGCCTGTAATCCCAGCACTTTAGGAAGCCTAGGTGGGTGGATCACCTGAGGTCAGGAGTTTAAGACCAGCCTGGCCAACATGGTGAAACCCTACCTCTACCAAAAAATACAAAAATTAGCCGGGTGTGGTGGTGCCCGCCTGTAGTCCCAGCCACTCAGGAAGCTGAAGCAAGAAAATCACTTGACCTGGGAGGTGGAGGTTGCAGTGAGCCGAGATCATGACACTGAGAGCGAGATTCTGTCTCAAAGACAAACAAACAAACAAAAACCAAAACATGATGTGCATATGTAGCAAAAAACTCTGGAAGACTATATCCAAACTATTAGTAGTGGTTATCACTTGTTGCAGTGCGAGGAGGGATGACAGGGACCTTCATTTGCATGTTTTAGATGTCTTCATTTGGTAAATTGGAGGAAAAACATAACTTTTAAAAGACTTGCCCGAGGCGATTTTGATAGAAAAATGTAATAAATTGGCTTCATTCACCGATAACCTTTGAAATCTCAGTACTTAACAGATTAGAAGTTTATTTCTTTGCTCTTGTAAAGTCCAATCAGCAGCAGGAAGGGGTAGGTGGGAAGGGGCTTTGGGACCTGGAGCCGTGCAGGGATCCTGGCTGATGGAGCCTCTGCTGTCTTCACATGTGGCCTCCTTGGCAGCCCTGGGCACAGACATCCAGCTGGCAGATGGGGCAGGCCAGAGGGTAGAGGAGGAAATGGGAGTTCTTTATAGGTCTTTTTTTTTTTTTGAGACGGAGTCTCGCTCTGTCACCCAGGCTGGAGTGCAGTGGCCAGATCTCAGCTCACTGCAAGCTCCGCCTCCCGGGTTTACACCATTCTCCTGCCTCAGCCTCCTGAGTAGCTGGGACTACAGGCGCCCGCCACCTCGCCCGGCTAGTTTTTGTATTTTTAGTAGAGACGGGGTTTCACCGTGTTAGCCAGGATGGTCTCGATCTCCTGACCTCGTGATCCGCCCGTCTCGGCCTCCCAAAGTGCTGGGATTACAGGCTTGAGCCACCGTGCCCGGCCATTTTAAAGGTCTTTATAAGTCTAGAATTGGTGCCCAGTTTTTTCACATTCCATTGGCCAGACCTGCTCCCCTCTGGACATGGCTCCTACTCTCTGGCTGCAGGACCACTTACGCCTTGGCCCCTAGGTTGACTTTACGCCCACTTTCTTTTTTTTCTTTTTGAAACGGAATTTTGCTCTTGTTGCCTATGCTGGAGTGCAGTGGTGCAGTCTTGGCTCACTGCAACCTCCACCTCCTGAGTTGAAGCGATTCTCTTGCCTCAGCCTCTGGAGTAGCTAGGATCACAGTCATGCACCACCATGCCCGGCTGATGTTGTATTTTTAGTAGAGATGGGGGTTTCACCATGTTGGCCAGACTGGTCTCGAACTCCTGACCTCAGGTGATCCACCCGTCTCTGCCTCCCAAAGTGCTGGCATTACGTGAGCCACCACCCCTGGCCTATGCCGGCTTTCACTGCTGCTCTCCTGTCGCAGAAGCTGCCCCCAGAAGCTGCCAGCCACCCAGAGGAAGTAAGTGCTGATGTGGCACATTCTAGAAGTTAAAGCTCCCCGCATGGTGGCCCAGCCTGCCCAGGGCAGTTGGCTAGTCAGAAACACAGCCTTCTGACCCAGTGTTTCTCTTGCCTTTTTCTGTCCTGGGTAGGGCCCGTCATCTGGGGTGTGGCTGTTTGAGGATGGACTCCAGGTCACAGAGCCCCAGGAATTGATTGTAGACTGTCATGTATATCCGCATGAGTCTGCAAACTGGCAGCACCAGACTCACCAAGGTCGAGAAGCGTGATTGCTGCTGTTTCCTGCGTGCACACTGAGTGGTGTGCCAAGGACCAGCCCTGCAGGAGCATGCGGGAGCCTCCCAGCAACTCTCCGAGGAGGTTCCAAATGGAGAACCTGGAAGTCAGAGAGGTGACGTCACTTACCCAAGGTCTCTCAGCTCCTAGCTGGTAAGGGTGGGAAGAGAATGCAAGCAGATCTGCCTGACTTCAAAGCCAGTGGTTTTTTTATTTTGTTTTGTTTTGTTTTCACATAGAGACAGAGGCTAAGCACAGTGGTTCATATCTCCCAACACTTGGGAGGCCCACACTTTGGGAGGCCAAGGAGGACAAATCACTTGAGCCCAGGAATTTGAGATCAGCCTGGGCAACATAGTGAGACCCCATCTCTATAAAAAATTAGCCGGGCATGGTGGTGTGTGCCTGTAGTCCCAGCTACTCGGGAGGCTGAGGTGGGAGAATCACCTGAGCCCGGGAGGTCGAGGCTCCAGTGAGCAGTGATTGTGCCACTGCACTCCAGCCTGGGCGACAGAGTGAGGCCCTGCCTCAAACAACAACAACAACAAAACCAAAACAAAACAATACATACATAGAGACAGAATGTTGCTATGCTGCCCAGGCTAGTCTTGAACTCCTGCCCTCAAGAGATCCTCCTACCTTGGCCTCCCAAGATGTTGGAATTAGAGGCATGAGCCACAACATCTGGCCAAAGCCAGTGTTCATAGTTTTTACTTCAAGTCTTTTTTTCTTTCTTTCTCTCTCTTTCTTTCTTTCTTTCTTTCTTTCTTTCTTTCTTTCTTTCTTTCTTTCTTTCTTTCTTCCCC
>NC_045447.1:10467457-10470107 GCF_002776525.5 Piliocolobus tephrosceles
TTCCTTCCTTCCTTCCTTCCTTCCTTCCTTCCTTCCTTCCTTCTTTCTTCTTTCAGGAAGTGTTTACTGACACCCCCACCTGCACCCCCTACCCTACTGCATTATATGCCAGGCTCTGAGCTGGCAATAGAGCAATGAGCAGAACCCCACACTGACGTTATGTCCAGGGGCAGTGGGAGACAGAGAATAATAACAACAACAGCAAACATAAATGCAGATCACTTACAACATTCCAGGCATAGGCCAGCCCCTTTATATATCCTCTAAATCCTCCCAACAGTCCTATGATGCAGTGACTTCTTATTGTGCCTCGAAGATGGAGAAGCTGAGACCCCGAGAGGCTAGAAAACTTGCACAAGGGCAGAGCTCATGTGCAGTGGAGGTAGGATTTGAACCAAAGTCCAGGGCTCTTCACCATCACATTCAACTGCCTGTTTAACAACAAGAACAAAAAACTGACATGAGCGGACAAGATAATTTCAGATAGTGACCCATGCATGCTTTGAGAAAAATAAAGTAGGGAGATGTGACTGAGTGTGCCAGGGATCCGGGGGCAGGGGGTGGGTGGTCAGGGCCAGGCTCCCCCTGTTGGTGACATTTGAACTGAGGCCCAAATGGCAAGGAGCCAGCAGCAATGGGAAGAGGTAGAGAAAGACACCCCAGGTGGCCGGGCACGGTGGCTCAAGCCTATAATCCCAGCACTTTGGGAGGCCGAGACAGGTGGATCACAAGGTCAGGAGATCGAGACCATCCTGGCTAACACGGTGAAACCCCCCGTCTCTACTAAAAAATACAAAAGCGAGGTGGCGGGCGCCTGTAGTCCCAGCTACTCAGGAGGCTGAGGCAGGAGAATGGTGGGAACCCGGGAGGCGGAGCTTGCAGTGAGCTGAGATCCGGCCACTGCACTCCAGCCTGGGCGACAGAGCGAGACTCCGTCTCAAAAAAAAAAAAAAAGACACCCCCAGCAGAGAGCATGGCGTGTGCAAATGCCCTGAGGCAGGCACGGGCAGGTGGGAACAGGGGTCTAGAGACCGGGGCGGGTGGGGGGGGAGGAGAAACAAAAAGGAAGGCAGGAGAGTGGGTGGGGGACACCCTGGGGGCCATGTCAGCCACAGGAAGGGTTTTGGATTTTACTTGAACAGTTCAAAGCTACTGGAGGATTTAAGCAGGGAAGTAGGGATCTTTCAATTGTGGCTTTTGGCTTCTTTTCTGAGAATTTTCAAGTTTTGAATTTTTATTTGAATAATCTCATAAAATTACCAGTCTCATACTGTACTTTGTGGAGGCCAACAACCCAGAGCCCGGCCTGTGTTAGCATTTCTGCTTCTATCTGAGCCAAACAGGGGTATGTCAAGGGCCCCAGGTCAAAGAGAAAATCACTGAAAAGAGAGGGAAACTGTTATTAGTTAGCTATGGCTGCCTGCATATCATCCACCCACCCACCCCCAATTTAGCAGCTTAAAACAACAAATTTTTGGCCAGGTGCAATGTCTCATACCTGTAATCCTAGCACTTTGGGAGGCTGAGGTGGGTGGATCACCTGAGGTCAGGAGTTCAAGACCAGCCTGGCCAACATGATGAAACCCCATCTGTACTAAAAATGTAAAAACTAGCCAGGTGTGGTGGCGGTGGTACTCGTGAGGCTGAGGGAATGTGATGAAACCCCATCTCTACTAAAAATACAAAAATTAGCCAGGTGTGGTGGCAGGTGCCTATAATCCCAGCTACTTGGGAGACTGAGGCAGAAGAACCGCTTGAACCCGGGAGGTGGAGATTGCAGTGAGCCGAGACTGCGCCACTGCACTCCAGCCTGGGCAACAGGAGTGAAACTCTGTCTCAAAAACAACAACAACAAACTTGTCTCTCAGTTTCTGTGGGTCAGGAATCCAGGTGCACCTTAGCTGGGTCCTTTGGCTCAAGGTCTTGCACAAAATCTCAATCAAGGTATCAGCAGAGGCTGGGGCCCGTCTCAAGGCTCAGATGGGGCAGGATTTGCTTACAAGCTCACTCACGTGAATGCTAGCAGGATTTTGTTCCTTGTGGCCTGTTGGGCTGAGGGGCTTAGCTCCTCGACAGCTGTTGGCCAAGGCATCCCTCAGTTCCTTGCCATGTGGGTGTCTCTATAGGGCAGCTCATACAGTGGTGGGAGGCTTCGTCACAGCCAGCAAGCCAGAGAGGACAAGCAGGAGGGAAGCCAGGGTCCTTTTGTAACCTACTCTCAAAAGTGACATCCCGACTGAGTGTGGTGGCTCATGCCTATAATCCCAGCACTTTGGGAGACCAAGGCAGATGGATCACCTGAGGTCAGGAGTTCGAGACCAGCCTGGCCAACATATAATGAAACCCCATCTCTACTAAAAATACAAAAATCGCCGGGCGCAGTGGCTCACGCCTGTAATCCCAGCACATTCAGAAGCTGAGGTGGGTGGATCATGAGGTCAAGAGATCGAGACCATCCTGGCCAACAAGGTGAAACCCCATCTCTACTAAAAATACAAAAATTAGCTGGGCATGGCGGCACATGCCTGTGATCCCAGCTACTTGGGAGGCTGAAGCAGGAGAATGGTGTAAACTTGAACCTGGGAGGTGGAGCTTGCAGTGAGCCGAGATCACGCCACAGTACTCCAGCCTGGGTGACGAGCAAGACTCC
>NC_045447.1:10470507-10566650 GCF_002776525.5 Piliocolobus tephrosceles
GGGAGGTGGAGGTTTTAGTGAGCCAAGATCGTGCCACTGCACTCCAGACTGGGTGACAGGGCAAGACTCTGTCTCAAAAAAAAAAAAGCTATGTCCTGTCCCTTTTTTTTTCCTGAATTACCCTTTTTCTAAAAAAAAATAAATTGAGCTGGACACAGTTGTTCACGCTGTATAGTCCCAGCACTTTGGGAGGCCGAGGCAGGCGAATCACCTGAGGTCAGGAGTTTGAGACCAGCCTGGTCAACATCGTGAAACCCCATCTCGACTAAAAATACAAAACAATAGCCAGACATGGCCTACGCACCTGTATTCCCAGCTACTTGGGAGCCTGAGGCAGGAGAATCGCTTGAACCTGGAAGGCGGAAGTTGCAGTGAGCCAAGATCACGCCACTGCACTCCAGCCTGGGCAACAAGAGTGAAACTCTGTCTCAAAAAAATAAAAATAAAAATTGAGACAGGGTCTTACTCTGTTGCCCAGAGTATCAAGCCTATCAAGGCTCACTGTAACCTCAAACTCCCGGGCACAAGGGATCCTCCTGTCTCAGCCTCCTGAATAGCTGGGACTACAGGCATGTGCCACCCTGCCCAGATGAGATTTTTAAATTTTATTTTATTTATTTATTTTTTTGAGACAGAGTCTCACTCTGTTGCCCAGGCTGCAGTGCTGTGGCGCGATCTTGGCTCACGCCAAGCTCTGCCTCCCGGGTTCACGCCATTCTCCTGCCTCAGCCTCCCAAGTAGCTGGGACTACAGGTGCACGCCTGGCTCAGTTTTTGTATTTTTAGTAGAGACAGGGTTTCACCGTGTTAGCCAGGATGGTGTCGATCTCCTGACTTTGTGATTCGCCCGCCTCAGCCTCCCAAAGTGCTGGGATTACAGGCGTGAGCCACCGCGCCCAGCTGAGATTTTTTTATGTTATTTATTTATTTATTTATTTATTTATTTATTTATTTATTTATTTCTGAGACGGAGTCTCGCTCTGTCGCCCAGGCTGGAGTTCAGTGGCGCGATCTCGGCTCACTGCAAGCTCTGCCTCCCGGGTTCCCGCCATTTTCCTGCCTCAGCCTCCCGAGTAGCTGGGACTACAGGCGCCCGCCACCTCGCCTGGCTAGTTTTTTGTATTTTTTAGTAGAGACGGGGTTTCACCGTGTTAGCCAGGATGGTCACGATCTCCTGACCTCGTGATCCGCCTGTCTCGGCCTCCCAAAGTGCTGGGATTACAGGCTTGAGCCACCTGGATTTATTTATTTATTTATTTATTTATTTATTTATTTATTTATTTATTTATTTATTTTGAGACAGAGTCTCCCTCTGTCGCTCAGGCTGGAGTTCAGTGGCGCAATCTCAGCTCACTGCAAGCTCCACCTCCTGGGTTCACGCCATTCTCCTGCCTCAGCCTTCCGAGTAGCTGGGACTATAGGTGCACGCCTGGCTAATTTTTTTATATTTTTAGTAGAGACGGGGTTTCACCGTGTTAGCCAGGATAGTCTCGATCTCCTGACCTCATGATCCTCCCGCCTTGGCCTCCCAAAGTGCTGGGATTACAGGCCTGAGCCACCACTCCCGGCCGAGATTTTTTTATTTTTTTTGAGACAGAGTCTCGCTCTGCTGACCAGGCTTTGGTGCAGTGGTGTGATCATGGCTCACTGCAGCCTGGGCTCAGGTGATTCTCCCGCCTCACCCTGGGACTACAGGCCTGGGGCACCACGCTTGGCTAATTTTTTTGGTATTTTTTGTAGAAGTGAGGTCTTGCTATGTTGCCCAGGCCATTCTGAAACTCCTGGCCTCAAGGTTCTGGGATTACAAGCATAAGCCACTGTATCTGGCCTCCTTTTAATCTTGGAATAATATTAGATTTACAGGAAAATTGCAAAGATAATGTACAATAGCTGGGTGTGGTAGCACACACCTGTAGTTCTAGCTACTTGGGAGGTTGAGGTGGGAGGATTGCTTGAACTGGAGAGGTCGAGGCTGCAGTGAGCTGCGATCATGCCACTGCACTCCAGCCTGGGCGACAGGGCAAGACCCTGTCTCAAAAAACAAAACAAAACAAAACAAAATCCCATAACCACAGTTCCTGCGTACCTTCACCCAGTTTCCCTAATGTTATCATCTTAATTTACCATGAAACATTTGTCAAAAGAAACCAACTTTGACACGTTACTATTAACTAAACTCTAGCCTGTATTCAGATTTCATTCATTTTTACACTAAGGTCCTTTTTCTGTTCCAGGTTATCACATTGCATTTTGTCATGTCTCCTTGATTTCTTCTGGTCTGTGACAGTTTCTGTCTTTCCCCAGATTTTCTCAGTCTTTCTCAAGTCATGACCTTGAGCCTTGAGGAGTACTAGTGAAGTATTTTGTGAATGTCCCTCAATTTGTGTTTGTCTACATTTTTTTCATGATTAGCTCAGGTATGAGCTTGGGAAAAGATGCCCAGAGGTGTGTGGAGCCCTCCTTAGTCCATTATATTAGGAGGTACATGAGATTCCCGTGATTAAAGTATTAGCCTTAATGTATTGACCTTCGTCACTTCACTAAAGTGGTGTCTGCCAGGTTTTTCCCCCATTAAGTTACTATTTTTCCCTTTTCTATACTCTATTCTTCAGAAGCAAATCACTAAGTCCAGCCCACACTCAAGGGGTGGGAAATTAAATCTACCTCCTGGGGACAGTATCATAAATTAATTGGAATTCTTCTGTAGGGACGATTTGTCCCTTCTTTCCCATTTATTTATTTACTCAGTCATTTACTTATATCTGCATTAACTTGTGTATGCTTGTTTTATACTTTGAGCTATAATCTAACACTACATTATTCATTTCATTGCTAAATTATTACTGTTTTGGCCACTGGAGCTCTTTCAGATTGACTCCTGGTCCCTTTGACAAGCCCTTGTCCTTTAGGTTTTTTGTTTGTTTGTTTGTTTTTTGAGACAGAGTCTTGTTCTGTCGCTCAGCCTGGAGTACAGTGGCATGATCTCAGCTTGCTGCAACCTCTGCCTCCCAGGTTCAAGCGATTATCATGCCTCAGCCTCCCTCGTCTGGGATTACAGGCATGCGCCACCACACCTGGCTAATTTTTTGAAATTTTAGTAGAGATAGGGTTTTTACCACGTTGGCCAGGCTGTCTCGAACTACTGAGCTCAAGTGATCCAATCTCCTCGGCCTCCCAAAGTGCTGGGATTACAGGCGTGAGGCACTGAGGTCAGCCAGGTTTGTTTTTGTTTTTGAGACAGGGTCTCACTCTGTTGCCCAGGCTGGAGTGCAGTGGTGTGATCTCAGCTCAGTGCAGCCTCAATCTCCTGGGCTCAAGCCAACCTCCCACCTCAGCCTCCCGAGTATCTGCGACTACAGGTGTGCACTACCACACCTGGCTAATTTTTTAGTTTTTTGTAGAGAAGGGGTTTCACCATGTTGCCCAGGCTAGTCTCAAACTCCTGGGCTAAAGTGATCTGCCCGCCTCGACCTCCTAAAGTGCTGGATTACAGGTGTGAGCCCCTGTGCCCAGCCGTCCTTTCATTTTGAGCACGTCCTTGCTTTCCGGCACTCTACAATGCTCCAAGCTCATCTTGTATTTTCCCTGGCTTAGCTATAGAATCAGCCATTTCTTGAAGGAGACCTGACTGTTTTTGTCGGCGAGTGGCGTTTAGAAACTAAAATCTGGACACTGGGCCTATTTATTGCACCCAGGGTATCACTGCTTCTAGGCCCTGTCAGCTATCCCTGACATTTGCTGTCCTCTATGCATTAGAATCTGGTCACTAGGCCCTGCTCTCACCGGGAGCGGACCTCTTGAAGGCATGAATACCCAGAGGTGGGGATCCTTGGAGGCCATCCTGAAGGCTGACTGCCTCAGTGACTTAAAATTAATTGGTGCAATTGCAAAGGTCAGAAGCAACCCGCACATGCATTGGCAGGGGGTGGGCAGGAGCACGGGGCAACTGTGAATGGGAATGAGAGGAAGCACTTTCCCCACTGATGATCTCCCAGATCCTTTGTTAAGTAAAAAGAGCCTGAGGCAGAGCCACAGATGTGGCATAAGGATGTTTTGTAATGAGAGGAAAACACAGAACATAGGTTTATATTTGCAGTTGGGTGCGGTGGCTCACGCCTGTAATCCCAGCACTTTGGGAGCTTGAGGCAGGAGGATCGCTTGAGTCTAGGAGTTGGAGAACAGACTGGGCAACATAGCAAGACCCTGTTTCTACACAAAATTTAAAAATTAGCCGGACATAGTGGCTTGTGCCTGTAATTCCAGCACTTTGGGAGGCTGAGGCAGGGGGATCATAAGGTTAGGAGTTCGAGACCAGCCTGGCCAACATGGTGAAACCCATCTCTACCGAAAATACAAAAATCAGCTGGGCTTGGTGGCGCATGCCTGTAATCCCAGCTACTCGGGAGGCTGAGGCATGAGAATCACTTGAACCCAGGAGGTAGAGGTTACAGTGAGCCAAGATCATGCCACTGCACTCCAGTCAGGGTGACAAGAGCAAAACTCTGTCTCAAAAAAAAAAAAAAAAAAAATTGGCCAGGCATGGTGGCTCATGCCTGTAATCCCAACACTTTGGGAGGCTGAGGCTGGTGGATCACCTGAGGTTGGGAGTTCAAGATCAGCTTGACTAACATGGAGAAACCCTGTCTCTGCTAAAAATACAAAATTAGCTAGGTGTGGTGGCACATGCCTGTAATCCCAGCTACTTGGGAGGTTAAGGCAGGAGAATTGCTTGCTTGAACCCGGGCGACAGAGGTTGCAGTGAGCTGAGATCTCGCCATTGCACTCCAGCCTGGGCAACAAGGGTAAAACTCCATCTCAAAATAAATAAATAATTTAAAAATGGCCATACATGGTGGTGCATACCTGTAGTCCCAGCTCCTCCGGAGGCTGAAGTGGCAGGACGGCTTGAGTCCAGCAGGTCAAGGCTGCAGTGAGCTACGATTATGCCACAGCACTCCAGCCTGGGTGACACAGCAGGACCCTGTCTCAAAAAAAAAAAAAAAAGTATTTGCAAAGATGATCACTGGAAAGACACACAAGGAGCTCATAACACCGATTTCTCAGGGAGAGAGGTAGAATCTGTATATAGAAAAAAACACTGTTGTAAGAAGTGAAGGACAGGCTAGGTGCGGTGGCTCACACTTGTAATTCCAGCACTTTGGGAGGCCAAGGTGCGTGGATCACAAGGTCAGGAGTTCCAAGACCAGCCTGGCCAATATGGTGCAACCCCATCTCTACTAAAAATACAAAAATTAGCTGGGTGTGGTGGTGCCATACATCTGTAATCCCAGCTACTCAGGAGGCTGAGACAGGAGAATTACTTGAACCTGGGAGGTGGAGGTTGCAGTGAGCCGAGATCGCGCCATTGCACTTCAGCCTGAGCGACAGAGCGAGACGCCATCTAAAAAAAAAAAAAAAAAAAAATGTAGTGAGGGACAATAGCTGACAATTTCCCTGTGGTTTGGGAAGAGAAAAGCAGTTGTCAGGCAAAGCCCCTGGGGAGCCTGTGGGCTGGACCCAACATGGTGGGGCGCAACCTCATTTCTGCAAAACATCATCGTCTGTCATATGCGGTTTGTGCGGTGGTCTGAACACTTGCACTCGTCGTTCCGTTTGTGTTTAATTTGTGGCCGCATGGTGGAGTGGTCAGGAACATAGAACCAGCCAGGCGCAGTGGCTCACACCTGTAATCCCAGCACTTTGGGAGGCCAAGGTGGGCAGATCTCCTGAGGTCAGGAGTTTGAAACCAGCCTGACCAACATCGAGAAACCCAGTCTCCACTAAAAATACAAAATTAGCCTGGTGTGGTGGTGCATGCCTGCAACCCCAGCTACTTAAGAGGCTGGGGCAGATGAATCGCTTGAACCTGGGAGGCAGAGGTTGCGGTGAGCCGAGATCACGCCACTGCACTCCACCCTGGGTAACAAGAGTAAAACCCCCTCTCAAAAAAAAAAAAAAAAAAAAAAAAGAACATAGGCCTCCAGGAGCCTGACTGCGCATATCCAAATCCCAGCTCTGATACTTCTCAGCTGAGTGACTACAGGCAAACAACTCACTTCTCAGAGGCTTAGTCTCCTCTTCTGTGAAATGGGAACAAACATAGTCCCTACCTGACAGGTGATTATGAGGATCTGGTGAGTTTATACATGTAAGGTGCCCAGAGCAAGGGCTTAATAAACATGAGCTAGTGTGATTATTAAGTGCATGTGTATGTAGAGAACAGAAAAATTGCAATAGTCAGTGGTACCCTTGGGACTCAGTTCTCCCCCCGCCACTTTATTTTCTTTGAGACAGCGTTTCACTCTGTAGCCCAGGTTGGAGTATAATGGCACAATCTCATTGCAACCTCTACCTCTACATCCCCGGTTCAAGCGATTCTCTTGCTTTAGCCTCCCAAGTAGCTGGGATTATAGACACGTGCCACCACACACAGCTATTTTGCATTTTTATTTATTTATTCAGAGACAGAGTCTCCCTCTGTCACCCAGGCTAGAGTGTAGTGGCATGATCTTGGCTCACTGCAACCTCCACCTCCCGAGTTCAGGCGATTCTCCTGTCTCAGCCTCCCGAGTGGCTGGCATTACAGACGCACGCCACCATGAACGGCTAATTTTGTAATTTTAGTAGAGACAAGGTTTCACCATGTTGGCCAGGCTGATCTTGAACTCCTTACCTCAGGTGATCCACCTGCCTCGGCCTCCCAAAGTGCTGAGATTACAGTTGTGAGCTACCATACCCGGCTCTAGTTTTTGATTTTTAGTAAAGACAGGGTTTCATCATGTTGGCCAGGCTGGTCTTGAACTCCTGGCCTCAAATGATCCACCTGCTTTGGCCTCCCAAAGTGCTGGGATTACAGGCCTGAGCTACCACGCCTGGCCCAGATCTCCCCCTTTTAACTAGGTCTCTACCTTCTTCAATCTGGAGGAATGGGGGTCTCACACGGAGCCCATGCACATGCCCAGCCCCCTACTGTTCCCTCGTGGACTGGCATTGCTTGTCCCCTCCCTATTCTCCTTTCCTCACCCTCAGTCCAGACTGAGATATGAGCTTGGCAAGGCAGGGAGTGTCTGGTCATCCCAGTATCCCCAGTGCCCAACCTGGAGCCTGGCACAAACAAGTATTCAGAACATGTTTGGTGAATAAATAATGCAAGCAGGCCAGGGGCAGTGGCTCATGCCTATAATCCCAGCACTTTGGGAGGCTGAGATGGACAGATCACCTGAGGCCAGGAGTTCAAGACCAGCCTGGCCAACACGGTGAAACCTGTCTCTACTAAAAATGCAAAAAAATAGCCGGGTGTGGTGGCAGGTGCCTGTAATCCCAGCTACTCTGGAGACTGAGGCAGGGGAATCGAACCCAGGAGGTGGAGGTTATGGTGAGCCGAGACTGCACCATTGTACTCCAGCCTGGGCAACAAGAACAAAAATCTGTCTCAAAAAAAAAAAGTTCCTAACCTTCAACTCAGCAGTTCTTCTCAGCATTTATCCTGGGATAATAGTTTAGGACTTGCAGAAAGATCTGGCTCAGGGATCTTTATCTGAATGTGCAGGATGTGGTCTACAATGGCATTCGCCCACCTTGGCCTCCCAAAGTGCTGGGATTACAGGTGTGAGCCACCATGCCCCACCATAGTTTCTTTTTCTTTCTTTCTTTCTTTTTTTCTTTTCTTTTCTTTTTCTTTTTCTTTTTCTTTTTTTCTAGTTTTTTTTTTTTTGAGATTGAGTTTCACTCTTTCACCCAGGCTGGAGTACAGTGGTTCGATCTCAGCTCACTGCAAGTGCTGGAAGGAGGCTCGGGCAGGACTGTGTAATGATAAGGCCATGTGGATATGAGTGCTGGAGGATGAGAGGCCAACTTGGAAGTTCAAGCCCCAGCCAAATTCCCAGTTGAATGCACCCATGTGAGTGACCCCTGCTGATGCCACGTGGAGCTGAATGGGCCAGTTTCTGGGTACTTTGCAGTTCAGCAATAGATAATTGAAACATATTGTTCTGCAACTTTAAACAATCTTAACAATATGTATATGTATTATGAATATCCTCCTCTGGCATTTCATATAGTCAGGCTCATTGTTTTGAATGACTGCAGTTTTCCATGGGAACTGCAAGCATCATTTACTTATCCATTTCCTCCTGATGGACATTAGGTGGCTTCCAGTTCTTTGCCATGACAAACAGTGCTACAGTAAATAACCCCCTGTGTGAATAACATTGCCAATTTCATGGACGTTAGCATTTCTTTAGGATAAGTTCCCAGAAGCGGAATTACTGGGTCAAAGGGTTTGCATTTTGCATGTTTTCACAGATATTGCCAAACCCTCCTCTAAAATAGTCAGACCGATTTATACTTCTGTGGGCAGTGGGCAAGTGGGCCTGGCCTCCAACCCTTGTCGGTACCTGGTGTGACCCACCTTGAAAAGCCATTTAAGTAGCAACATTGGCCAGAGGGCGTGTGTGGAAGTGTTAGAGTGGCCGCGGTTCAGGGGTGGAGCCAGACTCGGGAAGATCGGCTGCGGCCACAGGAGCCCTGGGTTCCTTCCTCTTCTGCCTGGGCAGCTGTGCTCAGCACATCCTTTCTAAGGCGCTTCCCCAGCTGACCCGCCCCCCAGACGGGCCCAGTTCCTCCAGCCTTGACCTCCACTCACAGTGACCCTAGACTCAGATGGGCCCCAGTCCCAGCCCCTGCCTCCTGTAAAGAGGGGGACCCTCCAGGCTCACCTGGACAAACCTCTGATCTCTGAGTCCATTTTTGCTTTTGAGAAAAATGTGGATGAAAATAAACCAACTGTTGGGCTCTGTTGTTTGTTGTTTATTACTTCAGCAAACAGGTATTTATTTAATAATTTACTTATTTATTCTTTTTTTTTGGGAGGGGACACAGTTTCACTCTATTACTCAGGCTGGAGTACAGTGGCACGATCTTGGCTCACTGCAACCTCTACCTCCCCGGTTCAAGCGATTCTCCTGCCTCAGCCTCCTGGGTAGCTGGAATTTCAGGTGTGTGCAACCATGCCTGGCTGATTTTTGTTTTATTAATAGAGGCGGGGTTTTACCATGTTGGCCAGGCTGGTGTCAAACTCCTGACCTCAAGTGATCTGGCGGCCTTGGCCTCCCAAAGTGCTGGGATTACAGGCATGAGCCACTATACTTGGCCTTTTCTTAAAAAAAAAAAAAAAATAAATAAATAAATTATTATTATTATTTTATTACTATTATTTTTTGCTTTGTCACCCAGCCTGGAGTGCAGTGGCACAATTTCAGTTCACCGCAACCTCTGCCTCTTGGGCTCAACCATCCTCCCACCTCAGCCTCCCAAGTAGCTGGAACTACAGGTGCATGCTACCACATCCCCAGCTAATTTTTAAAATTTTTTTTAGAGACGGGGTCTCACTATGTTACCCAGGCTGGTCTCAAATTCCTGAACTCAAGCAATCTGCCCACCTCGGCCTCCTGAAGTGCTGGGATCACAGGCATGAGCCACCATGCCTCACCTATTCTTTCAGCAAACACTTACCATCCTAGCCTATTGGTCCCGATGACCTGCTTGGAGAGGCAGAGACCAAACAGGTAATCACACAGATATGTATTCAGAAGTTCAGAAGTACTTCTTTTTTTTGTTTGTTTTTTGAGATGTAGCCTCGCTCTGCCGCCAAGGCTGGGGTGCAGTGGCATAATCTTGGCTCACTGCAACCTCTGCCTCCCAGGTTCAAGCGATTCTCTTGCCTCAGCCTCCCAAGAAGCTGGGATTACAGGTGCCCACCACTACGCCCAGCTAATTTTTTATATTTTTGGTAGAGATGGGGTTTCACCATGTTGGCCAGGCTGGTCTCGATACTCCTGACCTTGTGATCCGCCTGTCTCGGCCTCCCAAAGTGTTGGGATTACAGGCTTGAGCCACTGTGCCCAACCTCAGAAGTACTTCTATGTAGGGCTTTGTTATCTGAAATGGAGTCAGGTACATACACAGGAACCTGATTTGTGGGAGGGCAGGGCAATGACCTGGCTGTGGTGCTGAGAGCAGAGGATGGAGGGGCTGAGCCAGTGGAGACCAGGGTGACTGCATTCTCGGATGCAGGATGGCTTGTGCAAAGCCCTGAGATGGGAGGAGCAGGTCATTCTTTTCTGGGACTGAGAAGCTGAGTGAAGAGGAGAGATGAGGCCGAAGGTGGCCAGCAGAGCCATGCCATGGGGCCTTGTGGGTCACAGTGGGGACGTCGACCTTGACACGAAGAACACTGGGGAGCCATTGACAGAATGGTGAGATTAAATGAGATGCATTACAGAACGTTCTTTTTTTTTTTTTTTTTTTGAGACGGAGTCTCGCTCTGTCGCCCAGGCTGGAGTGCAGTGGCCGGATCTCGGCTCACTGCAAGCTCCGCCTCCCGGGTTTACGCCATTCTCCTGCCTCAGCCTCCCGAGTAGCTGGGACTACAGGCGCCCGCCACCTCGCCCGGCTAGTTTTTTGTATTTTTTAGTAGAGACGGGGTTTCACCGTGTTAGCCAGGATGGTCTCGATCTCCTGACCTCGTGATTCGCCCATCTCGGCTTCTTAACCCATGGTTAGTGCTCAGTAAATGTTGCTATTATTATCATCATTATTATTTTCTTACTTTCTCTACCTTCTAGGTGTAAGGTCAGAGAATTCCCTTGGATCCCAAAAGGGCCTGACTAGGCCGGGCCAGCTATGTTCCTTGACTAGGAAGGACCCCAGAACTAGCCCCACCGTTTTCAGGAAAGGGAGTGCAAATCCGGAGGGCATCTGCAACGTGCCCCCAAGGTCACCAGAGAGGCAGTGCTGGAACTTGAACTCACGGCTCTGACTCCAGGCCGAGAGCTCCCTCACCCCATCCCCGCTACTAAAAGCAAGTCCTCATCACCTCTCTGTCCTGCCTGAAATCCTCAGTGGCTCCCCACTGCCCCCAGCATGCCCCCGGCCTGGCATTCAAGGCCCCTGCTTGGGGTTATTTCTCTCTCTCCTCATGTGAACCCCAATCCAAAGCAAAGAGTGCTGCTCCGCGATCCCAGAGGACACAAGGGCCCCTGCTCTCACATATCCCTGGTGCCTTCCTCACCTGGAATGCCACCAATGGAGGCGTTCCTACGGCCCAGGGTGCCAGCCTGTCCTCCTGTGTTAGTTCCCTACCTCTGCTGTAACAAATTTCCACAAACTTAGTGGCTTAAAACAACATAAGTTAAAGGCCCAGTGCAGTGGTTTACGCTTGTAATCCCAACACTTTGGGAGCCTGAGGCAGGTAGATCACTTGAGGCCAGGAGTTTGAGATCAGCCTGGCCAAAATGGTGAAACTGCATCTCTACTAAAAATACAAAAATTAGCCAGGCATAGTGGTGGGCGCATGTAGTCCCAGCTACTCTGGAGGCTGAGGCAGAATCGCTTGAACCCAGGAGGTGGAGGCTGCAGTGGTCCCAGATCGTGCCACTGTACTCCAGCCTGGGCGACAGAGGGTGACTCCATCGAGAGAGAGAGAGAGAAAGAAAGAAGAAAACATAAGTTCATTATCTTACAGATCTGGAAGATAGAAGTGGGACATGGTCTCACAGGGCTAAAGTCAAAGTGTCCACAGCAGAGCCTCATTCCTTCTGGAGGCTCCTTCTAGAGAATCTGTTTCCTTCCTTTCCCAGCCTCCAGAGGCTGCCTGCATTCCTTGGCTCATGGCCCCTTCCTCTACATTCAAAGCCAGCAATGGAGGGCTGAGTCCTTCTCACACTGCATCTCTCTGTTCTCTCTCCTGTCTCCTCCTACACACTGAAAGACCCTTGTGATCACACTGGGCCCCTGGATGATCCAGGATAATCTCTCTGTTTGAAGGTCAGCTGATTAGCAACCTTCATTCCATCTGCTGCCTTCTCCTTGGCCATGTCACCTGGCACCTGCATGCATAATCACAGGATTAGGATCTGGAGTTGGGGGAAACCCTTGTTCTGCCGGCCACACCTCCCCTCTTCTCTCACCGGAGCCTGCCCTCTCTCTCCTCAGCATCCTCTTCAGGCAGGTGCTCTCAGACAGACAACCAGGAGGAAGTGCGTGCTGCCCACGCTTCCGGGGAGGAAACAAAAGGTCCTACCAACACACCTTTGTGGGGGGTGTTTTTGAGTTTGTAAAGTTTTTGAGTTTCACATACTCGAGGGGTATTATTTGTTCTGCTCCACATCTGAGAAAGCTCATGTGAGAGAGGCCAAGTGGCTGGGCCAGGGTTGCAGGGTGAGGAATGAACTGTTGCTGGGCTCACCCCCAGGCCTGACCCCAGTGCTTCCCCTTCTTCCCCCAGAAGCAGCCTCGCCTCCCCTAGTCCATCATAATGGTTTTCCAAGGTCACTTCAAGTGAGTCCTGTGGCCTCTGCCCTTATTTCTGGCTTCTTGCCAAAAGTCATGGGGTCATAATTGAAAGACTTCCTCAAAGCCTGCAAGCCATCTCGATGGAGGTTTCTGCTTGAATTAGAAGCAGGAATTGTTCCCCATATGCTGCCAATGGGGCTGTCAGAGGTGCAGGTTTCCAAGGGAGCTATTAGTCAATAAGTCTCAAAAGCCTTAAACATGCGCACACCTTTTACCCATTGGTGCCACAGGAAGCCATGGACAAAGGTACAGAAACGTACATGCTAGGTTTGTGTCATAGCATTGTGTAGAAAGCAAAATATCGAAGCTACCCAAGATGTCCATCACTAGGGCCTCGATTCAATAAAATGTTGTGACCAGGTGCTGTGGCTCACGCCTGTAATCCCAGCACTTTGGGAGGGCGAGGCAGGCGGATCACCTGAGGTCAAGAGTTCGAGACCAGCCTGGCCAACACAGTGAAACCCTATCTCTACGAAAAATACAAAAATTAGCTGGTCGTAGTGGTGCTTGCCTGTAGTCCCAGCTACTTGGAGGCTGAGGCAGGAGAATCACTTGAACCTAGGAGGTGGAGGTTGCAGTGAGCTGAGAATGTGCCACTGGACTCCAGCCTGGGCAACAGAGCGAGACTCCATCCCCCCCCGCCCCCCAAAAATATACATATGTATAATAAAATAAAGTAAAATGCTGCAGTGCACTTTGTAGCACTACAGTCATTACAGATCTTTTTGTAATGCTAATCTTCTCTATATCGTTCCAATTTTTAGTATATGTGCTGCAGAAGCAAACACAGCAAATCTCAAGGTAGATCTCCATTTACTGATGAGATACCGAGATAGCCTGGAACAAGGACACGAAAATTCTCCACTTCATTAGTTACCAGGGAAATGAGAATCAAAGTCAAAAGGAAATACATCCACATACCTATTAGAATGGCTAAAATTGGCCAGGCAAGATGGCTCACACCCGTAATCCCAGCACTTTGAGGCTGAAACGGAAGGATCACTTGAGCCCAGGAGTTCGAGAGTAGCCTGGGGTGCATAGTGAGACCTCTGTCTCTATGGAAAAAAAAAAAAAAATCAGCTGGGCGTGGTGGCATAGCTACTTGGGAGGCTGAGGCATGAGGTTCGCTTGAGCCTGGGAGGCAGAGGCTGCAGTGAGCCAAAATTGAACCTACACTCCAGCCTGGGCAACAGACTGAGATCCTGTCTCAAAAGAAAACACAAAAGCAGGTTCTGTATGTATAGTTTGATTTCCTTTCTGGGGAAACAAAAGTGTGTGTGTATGTGTTTTCTGAGTGATGGGATCGGAGGTGAGGTAGGCTTTTTTCTTTAAAGTTTTCTGCATTTGCGTAATGCTTTTTTTTAAAAAAATCATACATCTGCATTTATATTTATAATAAATAAAGCAATTTCCATTTTGTAAGAGGAAAACAAAACAAGTGCCCTGAGCAGGGCCTGGCCCCTGCTGACCTCACAGAGGCTCCTCTTCCCTGGCTGGTCCTGTACAACCGGAGACGGGAGTTGACACAGACTCGAGGGCTTCCTGTGCTGCCGCAGCTGCGCTCTTCCCCAGGAGTGCAGCGGCTCCCAGGGCAGTGATGGGAGCCGCGGTGCAGATGCTTCCCGGAAGCCCCAGGGTCAGCCTCAGCTAGATCAGTAAATCACCCACTGGTGCCGGCCCTGGCTGTGC
Source organism: Piliocolobus tephrosceles (assembly GCF_002776525.5). NCBI lineage: Eukaryota > Metazoa > Chordata > Mammalia > Primates > Cercopithecidae > Piliocolobus > Piliocolobus tephrosceles. The sequence continues at coordinate 10,484,550 of NC_045447.1, forward strand.
TGCCTGCCGCAGGGGCGGGAGCATTTCCTCTGCAGAGGCAGGGGGCCAGCATTTTGGGGAAATGCACAGCATGCTGCATTTGGAGCGTGGAAGCCCACTCAGAGTTAGCTTTGAGTGGTTGAGTAATTTATTTATGTATTTAATTAATTAATTAATTAATTAATTTTTTGAGACAAGTCTTGCTCTGTCGCTCAGGCCGGAGTGCAGTGGTACAATCTCAGCTCACTGTAACCTCCATTTCCTGGGTTCAAGTGATTCTTCCACCTCAGCCTCCCGAGTAGCTGGGACTACAGGTGCCTGCTGCCATGCCTGGCTAATTTTTTTTTTTTTTTTTTTTGAGACGGAGTCTCACTCTGTCGCCCAGGCTGGAGTGCAGTGGCCGGATCTCAGCTCACTGAAAGCTCCGCCTCCCGGGTGCACGCCATTCTCCTGCCTCAGCCTCCCAAGTAGCTGGGACTACAGGCGCCCGCCAAGTCCCCGGGCTAGTTTTTTGTATTTTTTAGTAGAGACGGGGTTTCGCCCTGTTAGCCAGGATGGTCTCGATCTCCTGACCTCGTGATCCGCCTGTCTCGGCCTCCCAAAGTGCTGGGATTACAGGCTAGAGCCCCCGCGCCCGGCCACTAAATTTTTGTATTTTTAATAGAGATGGAAGTTTCACCATATTGGCTAGTCTGGTCTCGAATTCCTGGCCTCAGGTGATCCGCCCGCCTCAGCCTCCCAAAGTGCTGGGATTGGCTGGGTGCGGTGACTCACACTTGTAATCCTAGCACTTTAGGAGTCTGAGGCAGGTGGATCGCCTGAGGTCAAGAGTTCGAGACCAGCCTGGTCAACATGATGAAACCTAGTTGCTGCTAAAAATACAGAAAAAAATTAGCCTGGCATGAGGGCGTGTGCCTGTAATCCCAGCTACTCGGAAGGCTGAGGCAGGAGAATTGTTGAACCTGGGAGGTGGAGGCTGCAGTGAGCTGAGATTGCACCTGTGTACTCCAGCCTAGGCAATAGAGCAAAACTCCATCTTAAACAGAAAAAAGAAAAAAGAAAGTGCTGGTGTGAGCCTATTTTATTTTTTGAGACAGGGTCTCCTTCTATCATCCAGGCTGGAGTGCAGTGGCATGATCTCAGGTCATTGTAACCTCCATCTCCCAGGCTCAAGTGATTTTCCTGCCTCAGCCTCCTCCCCAAGTAGCTGGGACCACAGGCACATGCCACCATGCCCAGCTAATTTTTGGACATTTTGTAGAGACAGGGTTTTACCGTGTTGCCCAGGTTGGTCTCAAAACTCCTGACCTTAAGTGATCTGCCTGCCTTGGCCTCCCAAAGTGCTGGGATTATAGGTGTGAGCCACCACGTCCGGCCCCAGGAATTTATTATACGGACAAAGGAGGTGGCTGGTGGAGAGGGCAGGCGCTACAGTACAGCTCCCTAGGGACCAAAATAAAGACCTGGGAACCAGCAGGACCCTCCAGAGTCCTTAGTGCCAAGGGCTGTTTCATTCTCTGCTTCCGTGGACATATGGCTATGCCAATGGGTAGTTCAGATGCCAACAAAGGCCACTTCTAGTTTTCTTTTTTTGTTGTTGTTGTTTTTTTTCGAGACGGAGTCTGTCTCTGTCTCCCAGGCTTGAGGGCAATGGCAGGATCTCTGCTCACTGCAACCTCTACCTCCCAGGCTCAAGCGATTCTCCTGCCTCAGACTCCCGAGTAGTTGGGATTACAGGCACCCACCACCATGCCGAGCTAATTTTTATATTTTTAGTAGAGACGGGGCTTCACTGTGTTGGCCAGGCTGGTCTCGAACTCCTGACCCCACATGATCCACCCACCTCGGCCTCCCTATGTGCTAGGATTACAGGCGTGAGCCACTGCGCCTACCCTAAGACCACTTCTGAGTACAAATTCCCAGGTAGAATCTGGCCCATCTTGGGTCAGGTGGCACCCAGTCAGCCAATGGTATGGAATCAACTTTACTAAGATGCGTTCCAAGGAGTTCTCAGGGGTTCTCAGAGGAGCTGGTGTGGGCTGGGTGGCTCCCCAAAGGCTGTCCACTACACTTTGCAAACAGAGGAAATGTGATTGGGTGGTTAAGCCCCCTGAGCAACATGGTGTCTCCCTATGTGGCAGCTGTCCTGAGGGGCCTGGGCGTGGAAAGCCAGCCTGGTCCAAGCCTCCTCCCAGGGAATGCTTCCTTACCCGGATTCTGTGCTGTAACACATCCCTGCTGACAGCTGCTGGGACACCTGCCCCAGAACAGCAAAGCTCTGCCCCGAAAGGGTGATGGCAAAAGTCCTCTGAGGAATCTGAACTGGGTTACATGGGGGGAAGACCAGGCTCTCATCAGCAGGAGCAGGGGTGGATGGACACACTCACGGCAAGCCGCCAAGCCAGAGTAATGTGAACGGTGGGGCAGCCATCAGCTTCTGGGGGCATATCATCACTGTCACTAGAACTATAGCCCCATGGCGGCAACACTGACACGACACCAACCATGGCAAAGAGCATACATACTTGTGACAGGCTAAGCAACTCCCATGCTGGGTGCAATCACCAGGGCCTGCTACACATGGATCCTTAGAGACCCTCATTTAACCAGTTTGCTTAATGCCAACATGAGCACTAATCCAGCACATTCTGCAGGCCAGGCGCCCATTCCTAGCACCTCACATATATTCACTCATGCAACCCTCCAATAACCCTAATGATCAGATAAATACCCTTTTCTTTTCTTTTTTTTTTTTTTTTTTGAGACGGAGTTTGGCTCTTTCGCCCAGGCTGGAGTGAAGTGGCGCCATCTTAGCTCACTGCAACCTCCACCTCCCGGGTTCAAGCGATTCTCCTGCCTCAGCCTCAACCAAGAAACTGGAATTATAGGTGCCTGCCACCACGCCTGGCTAATTTTTGTATTTTTAGTAGAGACGGGGTTTCACTATGTTGGCCAGGCCAAACTCCTGACCTCAGGTGATCCACCTGCCTCTGCCTCCCAAAGTGCTGGGATTACAGGCGTGAGCCACCGCGCCCAGCCCAGATATGTACTAGTATCCCCATTTTACAGATGTGCAAAACAAAAGTGCAGAGAGATTCAGTAACTTGCCCTTATTGATAAAGGCAGGAGTCAAACCTGGGCAGCCTGACTCCAACCTCATGCTCATATCCACTGAGCTACACCATCTCCCCTGAGCTACACCATCTCCCAGACACTGAAATGTGCCTGATGCATGTTCCTGACGCTTTCCAGGTACTGGGATGCAGACCAGGACACAGATTCTACGACTGTGACCTCACTGCCTGAGGGGAGATAGACATAAATAGCAATGGCCCAACAATGAGCTGTCATTGTTGTTTTAAGTGCTGCAAGCTTAGTGCCCTAAGAGTACCTAGAAAGGGTCCATTCTTCTCCGGAGGGATCAGGGAGAGCTTCCCTGCAGAAATGACACCAATGCTGAAGTCTAAAGAGTGACAAGGAGGGTGGGGCGCAGTGGCTTACGCCTGTAATCCCAGCACTTTCGGAGGCTGAGGTGGATGGATCATCTGAGGTGAGGAGTTCCAGACCAGCCTGGCCAACATGGCTAAACCCAGTCTCTACTAAAAATACAAAACTTAGCCGGTCATGGTGGCGTGCGCCTATAGTCCCAGCTACTTGGGAGGCTGGGGCAGGAGAATCTCTTGAGCCCAGGAGGCGGAGGTTGCAGTGAGCTGGGATCACACCATTGTACTCCAGCCTGGGCAACAGAGCAAGACTGTCTCAAAAAAAAAAAGTGACAAGGAGTAGACCAGGCAAAGCAGTGGGGGCGGGGTGTGCAGCAAAAGAGGTGCAGGTGAGAGGGAACAACGTGTCCAGCACTCCCCAGATTAGGTAAGTGCTCTGCCAAGTCACCGGGGCAACACTGACAGGGCACGATAAGGACCCTGCCCTGGCCTCCAGGGGTCTGGCCACTCTCTCTATGACCCTGTACCACTTCCCTACCAGCTGTCATTGAGGAATATTCTCAGCTCTCTCTCTTTTTTTTTTTTTTTTTTTTTTTGAGACGGAGTCTTACTCTTTCTCTGTTTCCCAGGCTGGAGATGACATAATCTCAGCTTACTTCAACCACCACCTCCCGGGTTCAAGTGATTCTCCCACCTCAGCCTCCCGAGTAGCTGGGATTACAGGCCCCCGCCATTATGCCTCATTTTTGCATTTTTGTAGAGATGGGGTCTCACCATGTTGGCCTGGCTGGTCTTGAACTCCTGATCTCAGGTGATCCACCCCGCCTCTGCCTCCCAAAATGCTGGGATTACAGGCATGAGCCGCCACGCCCGGCCTCACAGCTCTCTTTGAGATGGCAGCAGGACAAAATTATGGATGTGTCCAGGAGACGTTTGCTACCAGGGAGCCCACAAGGAAGTTAATCACTTTAGTGCCTGATTTGCAGGAGTCACGATGATTCAGGGGAAAGGCTGTCGGCTGCATTCTGGAAGGGAATTCAGCCGGCCCGGCTATCCATGTGTAGAGATGCTAATCAGAGACCCGCTGGGGCAGTGCTCTCCTTGATGGTAAGGCCCTGGTGGTTTTGCAGAACAGCTCTGGCCAAGGGCTAGTTTTGGACATTCCTGGCTTTCCTAAATGCGTTAAAAGGCAAACATGAGGGTTTTTTGAGTTCTTCTTCTTCAGCCACCTGATGAATCTTCCTGACAAGATGGTCAATCTCTAGACCCTGCTGGCAGCAGCAGGACTGTCACTATGAACGTCTGGGCAGCTCTCATGGGTCAGGCACTGCTCAGAACAAATAGGGATCATATTGACCAGCTGAACAAAGATAGCAGCACAAACAGTGGGAGGAGGGGACCAGCTGTCTTCTACCCTCTAGGAAAAGCTGGCTTTGCCTGCCTGCAGGGAACATTAAAAATGTTCTTGCCTTGTGGCCCAGAGGCTCTACTACTGGCAATTAGCCCAAAACCCTCCCACCAGTGCACAGGGAGCATTTACAAGGGTGCTGACTGCAGTGTGGCTTGAAATGGTAAAAAAACTGCAAACACCCAAACATATCCTGATGGAACTGGCTAAATCCAGTGTGGATGTCTTCACCACAGACCTGTGCAGCCATGAAGACGATGTTCCACCAGCAGCAGCCTGCAAGGTCACTAGCAGGTAAAATAAAACAAAACGTATTATATAATCCCATTTAAAAAAACAAACAAACAACAAAAATCAGCTGCATTTCCACACATTAACAATGAACTATCTCAAAAGGAAATTATAAAAACAATTTTATTTATAATGGCATCAAAAAGAATAAAATCGGCTGGGTGCGGTGGTTCTCGCCTGTAATCCCAGCACTTCGGGAGGGCAAGGTGGGTGGAACACCCGAGGTCAGGAGTTTGAAACCAGCCTGGCTAACATGGTGAAATCCTGTCTTTACTGAAAATACAAAAATTAGCTGGGCGTGGTAGCAGGCACCTATAATCCCAGCTACTCAAGACGCTGAGAGAGAAGAATCACTTGAATTCAGGAGGCGGAGGCTGCAGTGAGCCGAGATCATGCCATTGCACTCCAGCCTGGGCAACAAGAGTGAAACTCCATCTCAAAAAAAAAAAAGACTGGGCAGGTGACTCACGCCTGTAATCCCAATGCCTGCAATCCCAGAATTTTAAGAGGCCAAGGTGGGTGGATCACCTGAGGTCGGGAGTTAGAGACCAGCCTGACCAATGTGGACAAACCCCGTCTCTACTAAAAAACAGAAAATTAGCTAGGCGTGGTGGCGCATAACTGTAATCCCAGCTACTCGGGAGGCTGAGGCAGGAGAATCTCTTGAACCCCGGAGGCAGAGGTTGTGGTGAGCCATTGCACTCCAGCCTGGGCAACAAGAGCGAAACTCCATCTCAAAAAAAAAAAAAAAGAAAAAGAAAAAGAAAAAGAATAAAATACTTAGGAATTAACCAAGGTGGTGAGACTGTCCAATGAAGGCTACAAAGCACTGCTGAAAGAAATTAAAGAAGACATAAATAAATGGAAACATATCTCATGATCATAGACTGAAAGACTTAATTTTTTTTTTTTTTAATTGTAGAGATGATAGTCTCCCTACGTTGCCCAGGCTCATCTTGAATTTCTGGGCTCAAGCAATACTCCACTTTGGCCTTCCAAAGTGGTACGATTACAAGCATGAACCACTGCACCTGTCCTGAAAGACCTAATATTGTTAAAATGTTTATGCTCCCCAAAGTGATCTACAGATTCAGTGCAATCTTTATTAAAATCTCAATGACATTTTTGCAAAAGTAGAAAATTATGTCCTAAAATTCATATGGAATCTCAAGGGACCCTGAATAGCCAAAACAATCTAGAAAAAGAAGAACTAAGCTGGAGGACTCATACTTCCTGATTTCAAAACTTACTACAAAGCTACAGTAATCAAAGCAATGTGGTACTGACATAAAGACAGACACATAGGCTCATGGAATAGAACATAGGGAGCCTGGAAATAAACCCTTGCATATATGGTCAAATGATTTTTGACAATGGTATCAGGATAATTCAATGGGGAAAGAATGATTTTTCTTTTTATTTTATTTTGTTTTATTTTATTTATTTATTTTGAGATGGAATTTTGCTCTTGTTGCCCAGGCTAGAGTTACAATAGTGTGATCTCAGCTCACTGCAACCTCCGCCTCCCGGGTTCAAGCAATTCTCCTGCCTCAGCCTCCTGAATAGCTGGGATTACAGGTGCCCACCACCACACCTGGCTTTTTTTTTAGATGGAGTCTCTCTCTGTTGCCAGGCTGCAGTGCAGTGGCGTGATCTCAGTTCACTGCAACCTCTGCCTCCCAGGTTTAAGCAAATCTCCTGCCTCAGGCTCAGCCTCCCGAGTAGCCTGGACTATAGGCACACACTGCCACACCTGGCTAATGTTTTTGTATTTTAGTAGAGACAGGGTTTCACCGTGTTGTCCAGGCTGATCGCGAACTCCTGAGCTCAGGCAATCCGCCTGCCTCGGCTTCCCAAAGTGCTGGGATTACAGGCATGAGCCACTATGCCCGACCCAAGTTTTGTATTTTTAGTAGAGATGGGGTTCCAGCTGCTCGGGAGGTTGAGGCAGGAGAATGGCGTAAACCCGGGAGGTGGAGCTTGCAGTGAGCTGAGATCTGGCCACTGCACTCCAGCCTGGGTGACAGAGTGAGACTCCATCTCAAAAAAAAAAAAAAAAAAAAAAAAAAGTTGGGGTTTCACCATGTTGGCCAGGCTGATCTCGAACTCCTGACCTTAGGCAATCCACCTGCCTCAGCCTCCCAAAGTGCTGGAATTACAGGTGTGAGCCACCGCGCCCACCAAGAACGGTCTTTTCAACAAATGGTGGTGCAAAAGAATGAAGTTGGAGCTTTACTTAATACCGTATACTGTATAAAAATTAACTCAAAATGGGTCAAAGACAGAAATGTAAGATCTAAAACTATAGGGTAAGAGCTTGACACCATTGAATTTGGCAATAATTTCTTTGCTATGACATTAAAGTCACAGGCAACAACAACAAAAATAGACAAATTGGACTTCATGAACATTAAAAAATTTTGTGCAAAGACAATATCAATAGAGTAAATAGGCAATCCACAGATGGTAGAAAATATTTACAAATCGAGTATCTGAAAAGGGATTAATATCCAGAATATATAAAGAACTCCTAAAACTCAACAGCAAAAAACAAATAACCTGATTCAAAAATGGACAAAGGAACCAGGTGAGGTGCCTCACACCTATAATCCCAGCACTTTGGGAGGCCGAGGCGGGAGAATTGCTTGAGTTCAGGAGTCTGAGATCATCAGCCTGTGCAATAAGATGAGACCCCATCTCTACAAAAATATACAAAACAAAATAAGCTGGGTGTGGTGGCTTCTTGGGAGTCTGAGGTGGGAGGATCGCTTGAGCCTGGGAAGTCAAGGCTGCAGTGATCCGTGATCATGCCACTGCACTATAGCCTGGGTGACACAGCAAGACCTTGTCTCAAAAAAAAAAAAAAAAAGACTATTCTCCAAAGATTCTCAATATCACTAATTTTTAGGGGAATGCAAGTCAAAACTATAAGAAGATATCATTTCACACTCATTAGGATGGTTACTATTAAAAAAAAAAAAAAAGACTGAGCGCAGTGGCTCACACCTATAATCCCAGCATTTTGGGAGGCTGAGACGGGCAGACCACTTGAGATCAGGAGCTTGAGACCAGCCTGGCCAACATGGCGAAATCTGGTCTCTACTAAAGATACAAAAATTGGCCAACTGTGGTGGCAGGTGCCTGTAATCCCAGCTACTTGGAAGGCTGAGGCATGAGAATTGCTTGAACCCAGAAGACAGAGGTTGCAGTGAGCAGAGATGGCGCCACTAACAAATACTGGAGAGGAGGAGAAATTTGAACTTTTGTACATGGGTGGTAGGAATGTAACATGGTGCAGCCACTGTGGAAAACATTATGGCAGTTCCCCAAAAAATTAAAAATAGAATTACTATATGATCCAACAATTCTGCTTCTAGATTTACAAAATGATTGAGAGTGGGATATCATACACCCATGTTCATGGCAACACTATTCACAATTGCTAAAACAGGGAAGCAACCCAAGTGTCCATCAACAGATGAATAGATAAATGTCGTATATACAAACAATGGAATATTATGCAGCCGTAAAAAGGAAGGGAATTCTGACACATACTATGACACGAATGAATGCTGAAGACATTAGGCTACGTGAAATAAGACAGTCACAAAAAGATAGGGCCGGGCGTGGTGGCTCACACATGTAATTCCAGCACTTCGGGAGGCCGAGGCAGGTGGATCACTTGAGGTCAGGAGTTCAAGACCAGCCTGGGCAACATGATGAAACCCCATCTCTACTAAAAATACAAAAATTAGCTGGGCGTGGTGGTGGGCACCTGTAATCCCAGCTATTCAGGAGGGGGAGGCAGGAGAATCACTTGAGCTGGGAGGCAGGGGTTGCAGTGAGCCAAGGTCTTGCCACTGCACTTTAGGCCTGGGCAACAGAGCAAGACTTTGCCTCAAAAAAAAAAAAAAAAAAGATACTATACGATTCCAGATATAAACTACTTAGAGCTGTCAAAATCATAGAGACAGAAAGTACAATGGTGGTTGCTAGGGCTTGGGGGAAGGGGAAATGGGGAGCGTTTAATGGGTTCAAAGTTTTGGGGTTTTTTTGTTTTATTTTTTTTTTTTTTGAGATGGATCTCGCTCTGTCGCCCAGGCTGGAGTGCAGTGGCGCGATCTTGGCTCACTGCAAGCTTTGCCTCCCGGGTTCACGCCATTCTCCTGCCTCAGCCTCCCGAGTAGCTGGGACTACAGGCGCCTGCCACCAGGCCTGGCTAATTTTTTGTATTTTTAGTAGAGACAGGGCTTCACAGTGTTAGCCAGGATGGTCTCAATCTCCTGACCTTGTGATCCGCCCGTCTCAGCCTCTCAAAGTGCTGGGATTACAGGCGTGAGCCACCGCACCCGGCCTGGGTTCAAAGTTTAAGTTTTGCATAATGAAAAAAGTTATAGGGATGGATATTGGTGATGGTTGCACACCATTATGAATACATTTACAATGGTGGTTGCTAGGGCTTGGGGGAGAGGGAAATGGGGAGTGTTTAATGGTTCAAAGTTTAAGTTTTGCATAATGAAAAAATATATGGGATGGATATTGGTGATGGTTGAACACCATTATGAATACATTTAATACTCCTGACCTATATACTTAAAAATGGTTAAGATGTAATTTTATGTTATGTGTATTTTGCCACAATAAAATAATTAAAGGAAAAAAAAAAAAGAAAATATCACCGCAAGCTTTGAAAAAACCTTCCGAGTCTACACACGACACTGTTAACAAAGGTTCTCTGGGTAGGAGCATTACAGAGAACTTTCGCTTTTTAACCTTTCTCTTTCTATAGTATAAATTTTGCAATGCTTGAATTTTGTAATGATGAGCATGTAGTACTTTTGATTTGAGATCTTTCTTCTTTTTGGGCAGCTGTTGCCAGGCTTGAATGCAGTGGTGGGATCACGGCTCACTGCAGCCTTGACCTCCTGGTCTTAGGCGATGCTCTCCAGTAGCTAGAACTTCTCCAGTAGCTGGAACCACAGGGGCGTGTGTGCCACCATGCACAGGTAATTTTTTCTTTTTCTTTTTTCTTGTGTTTTAGTTTTCTTTCCTTTTTTTTTTTTTTTTTTTTTTTTTAAGACAGAGTTTCGCTCTTGCCCCCAGGCTGGAGTGCAGTGACACATCTCAGCTCACTGCAACCTCCGCCTCCCGGGTTCAAGCAATTCTCCTGCCTCAACCTCCTCAGTAGCTGGGATTACAGGCCACGCCGCCACAGTCGGCTAATTTTTGTATTTTTAGTAGAGACAGGGTTTCACATGGCCAGGCTGGTCTCCAACTCCGGATCTCAAGAGATCCACCTGCCTCAGCCTCCCAAAGTGCTGGAATTACAGGCGTGAGACACCGTGCCTGGTCCCAGGTAATTTTTTTCTTTTCTTTCCTTTTTTTTTGAGACAGAGTCTGGCTCTGTCGCCTAGGCTGGAGTGCAGCTGTGCGATCTCAGCTCACTGGAAGCTCCACCTCCTGGGTTCATGCCATTCTCCTCCCTCAGCCTCCCGAGTAGCTGGGACTACAAGCGCCCGCCACCAAGCCCAGCTAATTTTTTTTTGTATTTTTAGTAGAGACGGGGTTTCATCGTATTAGCCAGGATGGTCTCAATCTCCCGACCTCGTGATCCGCCAGTCTCGGCCTCCCAAAGTGCTGGGATTACAGGCGTGAGCCACTGCAACCGGCTGGCCTCAGGTAATTTTTTCTTAAAAATTTTCTGTAGAGACAGGATCTCCCTGATTCCCAAGCTGGTCTCAAACTCCTGGGCTCAAGTGATGCTCCTGACCTGGCCTCCCAAAGTGTTGGGATTACAGGCCTGAACCACTGCGCCCAGCCATGTTTTCTCCTTTTTAATGTAAATGTTTATTGCTGTAATCTTCCCTCTTAGTACTGTTTGAGTTGCATCCCACATGTTTGGATATGTTGTGTTTTCATTTTCATTTGTCTCAAAATATTTCCTAATTTCCGCCCCCCCCCCACCTTTTTTTTTTTTTTGGGACAGAGTCTTGCTCTGCCACCCAGGCTAGACTGCAGTGGTGCAGTCTTGGCTCACTGCAACCTCCAGCTCCTGGGTTCAAGTGATTCTCCTGCCTCAGCTTCCCAATTAGCTGGGACTACAGGCAGGCACCACCACATCCGGCTAATTTTGTATTTTCAGTAGAGATGGGGTTTTGCCATGTTAGCCAGGATGGTCTTGATCTCCTGATCTCCTGATCCGTCCATCTCGGCCTCCCAAAGTGACGGGATTACAGGCGTGAAGCAGCATGCTCAGGCCCTTGTGATTTCTTCTTTGACCCACTGGTTGTTTAAGAGTGTGTTGTTGGCCTGGCACGGTGGCTCAAGCCTGTAATTCCAGCACTTTGGGAGGCCAAGGTGGGCAGATCACCTGAGGTTGGGAGTTCGAGACCAGCCTGACCAACATGCAGAAACCCCCTCTCTACTAAAAATACAAAAATTAGCCAGGCATAGTGGCGCATGCCTGTAATCCCAGCTACTCGGGAGGCTGAGGCAGGAGAATCGCTTGAACCCAGGAGGTGGGAGGTTGCGGTGAGCCGAGATTGTGCCATTGCACTCCGGCCTGGGCAACAAGAGCAAAACTCTGCCTCAAAAAAAAAAAAAGTGTGTTGTTTATGTGAATTTTCCAGTTTTTCTTCTGCTATTGATTTCTAGTTTCATTTCATTGTGGAATATGTGCTATTTTTATTTTTGAGATAGAGTCTTACTCTGTTGCCCAGGCTGGAGTGCAGTGGCATGATCTCGGCTCGCTGCAATCTCTGCCTCCTGGGTTTAAGTGATTCTTCTGCCTCAGTCTCCCAAGTAGCTTGGATTACAGGCACCTGCCACCACAACCAGTTCATTTTTAATTTTTTTTTTTTTTTGAGACGGAGTCTCGCTCTGTCGCCCAGGCTGGAGTGCAATGGCCAGATCTCAGCTCACTGCAAGCTCCGCCTCCCAGGTTCATGCCATTCTCCTGCCTCAGCCTCCCGAGTGGCTGGGACTACAGGCGCCGCCACCTCGCCCGGCTAGTTTTTTGTATTTTTTAGTAGAGACGGGGTTTCACCGTGTTAGCCAGGATGGTCTCGATCTCCTGATCCGCCCGTCTCAGCCTCCCAAAGTGCTGGGATTACAGGCTTGAGCCACCGCACCCAGCCTCATTTTTAATTTTTAATAGAGACGGGATTTCACCATGTTGGGAAGGCTGGTCTTGAACTCCTGACCTCAAGTGATCCACCCACCTCAGCCTCCCAAAGTGCTGGGATTACAGGTGTGAGCCACCACACCCAGCTGATTTTTACAACCAGAGAAGCAGTGATAAAAAGAGAAGAATGTCTTGGCTAGGTGCGGTGGCTCATGCCTGTAATCCCAGCACTTTGAGAAGCTGAGGCAGGTGGATCACCTGAGGTCAGGAGTTCAAGACCAGCCTGGCCAACATGGCAAAACCCCATCTCTATTAAAAATACAAAAATTGGCCGGGAGCAGTGGCTCATACCTGTAATTCCAGCACTTTGGGAGGCTGAGGCAGGCAGACCATAAGGGCAGGAGATCGAGACCATCCTGGCTAACACGGTGAAACCCTCTTTACTAAAAATACAAAAAATTAGCTGGCATGGTGGCACATGCCTGTAATCCCAGCTATTTGGGAGGCTGAGGCAGGAGAATCGCTTGAACCCGGGAGGCGGAGGTTGCAGTGAGCCAAGATCAGGCCAGGCCACTGCACTCCAGCCTGGGTGACAGAGCAAGACTCTATCTCAAAAAAAAGAAAAAGAGAGAGAGAAAGGAGAGTATCTTGATAACATAGTGGGTAAGAGTTCAGGATCAAGATCCAAATTGTCTGGATTTGAAATCAGCTCCATCATTCACTATCCTTGAGACCCTGAGCATGATGTTGCCTCTTTATGCCTCAGTCTCCTCACCTGTGAAATGGGACATAACTCATGAGAGTGTTGTGAGGATTTTAAAAGTTCTTATGCAGAAAACCTTAGATTAATGCCAGGGGTGTGTATTAGGTAGGTATTCAGTAACATGTTAGCTGTGAAGATGGTGAGTAGGAGGAAGAGGAGGGGATAGTGGCAATAGTATAGTCTGGGAGTGAAGCCACAAGCACATACGGCTGAGCTCCCTGCCCTAAAGGAGCCCAAAGGACTCCTGACCCCTGCTTTAACACTTACTCCCTGGAAGGGTTAGTGCCAGTTGGATTCGGATGTCCATTTGTTTGCTCGCTTATGTAACAATTGCTCCCTGGCCCCTGTAATGAGCCAGGCCCTGGGTTGGGGGCAGACATAACCTCGCTGTGCCTCTATTCCTTCAACTGTGAAGTGAAGATGGTGATGGTACCACAGGGAGGATTCCATCTGATGAGATCTTAGGAGCACAGCTGGTTTGGGGCATGGCTCCCATAGTGAGATCGACACACAAGCTGTTGTAGTTGTTTAGAAAAAGATAATCAGAGCCAAGTGCAGTGGTTCACACCTACTCCCAGCAGTTTGGGAGGCTGAGGCAGGTGGATCACCTGAGGTCAGGAGTTCGAGCCCAGCCTGGCCAACATGGTGAAACCCTGTCTCTACTAAATACAAAAATTAGCCAGACATAGTGGTACACGCCTATAATCCCAGCTACTTGGGAGGCTGAGGCAGGAGAATCTCTTGAACCTGGGAGGTGGAGGTTGCAATGGGCTGAGATGGTGCCACTGCACTCCAGCCTGGGTGACAGAGCCAGACCCTGAGCATCAAGAATCAGGAGCATCAATCCCTGAGCACAAAAATAGTGAACACTGACTACTCTGCTTTGGAGTTGCATCACGCAAGTGCTAAAGTGTAGATTTCTTTTTTTTTTTTTTTTTTTTTTTGAGATGGAGTCTCACTCTGTCGCCTAGGCTGGAGTGCAGTGGCGCGATCTCCACTCACTGCAAGCTCTGCCTCCCAGGTTCACGCCATTCTCCTACCTCAGCCTCCCGAGTAGCTGGGATTACAGGCGCCTCCCACCGTGCCCGGCTAATTTTTGCATTTTTAGTAGAGACGGGGTTTCACCGTGTTAGCCAGGATGGTCTCGATCTCCTGACCTCATGATCCGCCCGTCTCGGCCTCCCAAAGTGCTGGGATTACAGGCGTGAGCCACCGCGCCCAGCCTAAAGTGTAGATTTCTTTCTCTTCCCCCCACCAACAAAACCTCAGGGCTGTTGTTCACACTTATATCCCCAGTGTCTGCAACAGTGCCTGGCACAGAGTGGGCACTCAGTTTTTGTTGAAGCAAACAAGTACTATTCTAAGTACTTTACAAATATCCATTCACTCATGACTCAGAAGAACCCTGTGAGGCCAGGCACGGTGGCTCACGCCTGTAATCCCAGCACTTTGGGAGGCCGAGGTGGGTGGATCATGAGATCAGGAGTTCAAGACCAGCCTGGACAAGATGGTGAAACCCCCTCTCTACTAAAAATACAAAAATTAGCTGGGTGTGGTGGTGGGTGCTTGTAATCCCACCTACTAGGGAGGCTGAGGCAGGAGAATTGCTTTAACTCAGGCAGCAGAGGTGGCAGTGAACCAAGATCGCACCACTGCATTCCAGCCTGGGTGACAGAGTGAGACTCCATGTAAAAAACAACAAAAACAACAACAAACAAACAAAAAACAAACCCTGTGAAATAGGTAATATAGGTATTCCCATTTTAGAGATCAGAAAACAGAGGCATGGAGCAATTAACTACCTAGTTCAAGGTAACAGAACCAAGAAGTGGCAGGGCTGGAATTTGAATTCTGGGTGATGTTTGTTGAAAGAAAAAAGGAAGAGAAAGGTGAGGTGCAGGATCTCAGGTTTCTAGGTATGAATGGCAGAATCAAGAGATCAGGATCCTGAGTAAGCATCAACCCCAGTCCCACTCCTCTGTGGATTCATGAGTGGAACTGAGGTCTGGAAGGGCAGGACCCCAAGGCCAAACAGGAAATTAAAACCCCAGGTTTCAGCTGGGCGTGGTGGCTCACGTCTGTAATCCCAGCACTTCGGGAGGCTGAGGCGGACGGATCACGAGGTCAGGAGATCGAGACCATCCTGGCTAACGTGGTGAAACCTGTCTCTACTAAAAATACAAAAAATTAGCCGGGCGTGGTGGTAAGCACCTGTAGTCCCAGCCACTCGGGAGGCTGAAGCAGGAGAATGGCGTGAACCCAGGAGGCAGAGCTTGTAGTGAGCCGAGATTGTGCCACTGCACTCTCTCTGGGTGACAGAGCGAGACTCTGTCTTAAAAAAAAAAAAAAAAAAAAAAAAGGCAGGTTTCCAGCTCCTGGCCCTGTGATCCCAGGCAGTTAGGAGTTTGGCATGTATGGGAAACCCTTGACAGTGCTCAATTCCCTACTGCGGCTGGAAAGAGTTGTAATGGGTAGACAAGGCAGGGTACAAAACACAATGTGATGTTAACAGCCAACATTTGGGCCGGGCATGGTGGCTCACACCTATAATCCCAGTACTTTGGGAGGCCGAGGCAGGCAGATCACCTGAGGTCAGGAGTTCAAGACCATCCTGGCCAAAATGGTGAAACCCTGTCTCTACTGAAAATACAAAAATTAGCTGGGTGTGGTGACAAGTGCCTGTAATCCCAGCTACTCAGGAGGCTGAGGCAGGAGAATCACTTGAACCCAGGTGGTAGAGGTTGCAGTGAGTCTCACACCATTGTACTCTAGCCTGGGCCACAGAGCAAGACTCTGTCTCAAAAAAAAAAAAAAAAAAAATAGCCAACATTTGGTGAGCATGGCCAGCTGCCAAGTAGTAATTCAGGAGCCTTTTATTCACACTACTCCTCGTGACAGCATGGCCACTAAATCCACTTTTCAGCTGTAAAAACTGAGGCTAGAGACTTCAAGGAACGGGCTCCAGGTCCCAGAGCTAACAGCTGGAGGAGGCTGGGAGGAGGCTGGGATGCACACTCTGTTCAGATCTCCAGTCCCTGCTGCTCCCTCTGTCTCCCACTACTCTCTAGTGCCTCACCACTAAATGCCACTACTGATACTTTCACATTTAAAAAAATAGCTGTTGTGGGGTGTGTCGGGGGGGGGAATGAAAAGAAGGAAGTTGGTTAACGGGTAGAGAAATACAGTTAGATAGAAGAAATAGATTCAACAGGCGCTGTGCCTCATGCCTGTAGTCCCAATACTTTGGGAGGCCGAGGCAGGCGGATCGGTGAAACCCTGTCTTTACTAAAAATATAAAAAAATCAGCCAGGCGTGGTGGCACGTGCCTGTAGTCCCATCTACTCAGGAGGCTGAGGCAGGAGAATTGCTTGAGCCTGGGAGGTGGAGGCTGCAGTGAGTCGAGATCATGCCATTGCACTCCAGCCTGGGTGATGGAAATGAAACCAAGTCTTTAAAAAAAAAAAAAAAAAAAAAGGAAAATAAATAAGTCCTAGTATTCAATAGTACAGTAGAGCAACTATAGTTGACAATTATTTACAATATGTTTCAAAATAGGTAGAAGAATTGTAATGTTCTCAACACAAAGAAATGATAAATGTTTGAAGTGATGGATTTCTTAATTATCCCAATTTGATCAGCACACAGTGTATATGTGTATCAAACACCACCTGCTATATCAATAAAAAACAAAACAACAATAGCCGTTGCCAATGGTATTGCCAGGGACTATGACTAAGAACTCAGAAAATAAGCAGAGCTCAGCAAAGGCTAAAGGGCTGTGTTGTGTGCAGGTACCTAAAAGGACAGGGAGGTGACCCGGAAACTCCTCTTCTGGGTAAGCACAGCCCCGATCACTGGGTGAAAGGTGTGGGACTCCTGCCAGGTTATGTAAACCTCACGCCAGCCTGCCGACTCCTGGCCTGCTGGGTGGGGGCCCTGAGAAGGTGCAGAAGACCGATTCTAGGTTTGGGGGGTCTGCTTTGGGGTATCTAGCACATGGTCAGGCTGCCTAAGAAAGGCCTCAGAAATGCTTCCCTCCACTCCCATTGGGGCCAGCTAGCCCAAGGACACTTCCCAGAAATGAGACTTCTGCTTGCCCTTTGGGAAGACCCTCAGTCCCCCTTTATGGCTTTGGTTGACCCTGCACAGAAGGAATTCAACTAGACTCCATTTCCTAGGTGGCTCTGTGCCATGCAATGTTCCCTCATAACATATGGAACTGTGCAGAGAAGGTGTCATTATCTCCATTTTACGGGTGAGGACACTGAAGGGTGAAGGGTGAAAGAGGTTCATGACTTGCTTGAAGTGATACGGCCAAGGTGTGGCAGGGCTGTGGTTTGAACCCAGGTCACTACAGGTGGGAGGAAGTTCCTGGGAACTGTGTGCACATAAAGTATTTTGAAATCTAGGTGGCTAGTAGAGAAAGGAAATGTGAAGGGGGCTAAATTCCTGAATTATAGGGGAAGACAAAGGCCATGTAGGGAGCTGACCCCTGGAGTAATCACATCGTCTTTCAACACCTTCCATGGCTCCCCATTACCTTCAGGATAAAGGACATCTTTCTTTCTTTTTTTTTTTTTTTTTGAGATGGAGTTTCGCTCTTGTTGCCCAGGCTGGAGTGCAATGGCGCGATCTTGGCTCACTGCAACCTCTGCCTCCCAGGTTCAAGTGATTCTCCTGCCTCAGCCTCTCGAGTAGCTGGGACTATAGGTGCCCACCGCCACTCCCAGCTAATTTTTGTATTTTTAGTAGAGACATGGTTTCGCCGTGTTGGCCAGGCTGGTCTCGAACTCCTCACCTCAGGTGATCCGCCAGCTTTGGCCTCCCAAAGTGCTGGGATTACAGGTATGAGCCACTGTGCCCAGCCTCTTTTGTTTTTTTAAGAGATGGGGTCTCGGCCGGGCGCGGTGGCTCAAGCCTGTAATCCCAGCACTTTGGGAGGCCGAGACGGGCGGATCACGAGGTCAGGAGATCGAGACCATCCTGGCTAACACGGTGAAACCCCGTCTCTACTAAAAATACAAAAACTAGCCGGGCGAGGTGGCGGGCGCCTGTAGTCCCAGCTACTCGGGAGGCTGAGGCAGGAGAATGGCGTAAACCCAGGAGGCGGAGCTTGCAGTGAGCTGAGATCCGGTCACTGCACTCCAGTCCGGGCGACAGAGCGAGACTCCGCCTCAAAAAAAAAAAAAAAGAGATGGGGTCTCACTTTGTTGCCCAGGTTGGAGTACAGTGGCTGACTGTGGCCTCAAACTCCTGGACTCAAGCGATCCTCCTGCCTCAGCCTCTTAAAGCATTGGGATTACAGGCGTGAGCCACCACACATGGCCTCAACACCTTCATATGGCCTATAAGCCCCTCTAGTGGGATTGGGCTTGCTTTCATTTCCAGCTTTGCTCATGCCTCTGCAGATCACGGGACCCTGTGTCTTCTGCTGCGGGTCAATTTGGACTGTCTACTCCAGCGGCTCCCCTCTCTTCTGGCTGCTTCTATCTACTCATCAGGCTTGGGCTTACATGTCACTTCCTCAGGGAAGCCTGCCCTGACCACCCACCCCAAGCAGACCTTCTCTGTGTTCCCATTGCTGCCTGAACCCCGGCCCCTACCACCCTAACTAGGTGTATCACAACAGTCATCATTTGGGCCACGTCCGTGTGCCCCTCACTGTAGCCCCAGTCCCAGAGCAGATGGTCGGATAACCCCTGTGAGTGAAAAATGAATGAGTGGAGTGAATGAAGTGGTAGACCTTAGAAGGCTGGGGTAGGAGGCAGACACAGGGCAAGGTTGGGGAGGCTGCTGGGCTGACCTGCATGTTGTAGGAACAACAGTAATGCTAGGGCCGGGCCAGCTCTCAGAGGCCAGAACACAGGCTGGAGAGTTTGGACGTTGCCCTGTCAGCGATATGGAGTCCCAGGCTGAGGCCTACTGGAGCTGGATTAGGAAGGGAAAGCTGGCCTCCAAGCTGAAGGGGGGTGGCTCTGGAGAAAGTCACCCAGGGGTCTCTGTACATCATGTAAATGGGACCAACATACTCTCATGTTTCAACCTGGGAATCTGGCCTGGTTTTGCGGTGTTGGGTCAAGCACGGGGCCTGGACTTTCACACACAACCCACAAACCAAATCTGTAGAAGAACCTCAGGGAGCAGGGGCTGTTGTGAGCCTCACTGAACAAATGGGGAAACTGAGGCCCAGGGAAATGGAGTGCCTGACCCAAGCCATATAGGGACTCTTCATCCCCTAATAACAACTAGGTATTGCAGCTTGCTCAGAAATGTAGGCATCCACACATGTGCTGCCCAACAGTCATTTGGCCATGTGTGGTTACTTGAATTTAAAATTCGAATTAAGTGAAATTGAGAATTCAGTTTCTCAGTCACACCAGGCACATTTCAAGTGCTCAATAGCCACATGAGGCTACTGGTTATCAAACTGGAGAGTGCAGATATGGGGCATGTCTATCACTGCAGAAAGTTCTTTGGACAGTGCTGGTCTAGCCCAATGGAGGTACACAGGTCCTCCTCCTGACTCCCAATCTAGAATTCTTTCCACTGAAGTAGATTGATTCCTCTCTCTTAGCTGGGGCTTCGTAAGAGGCTTCCATGGAGGCAAAAAGACACCATAAACAAAGTCTAGGGTCTAGGAAAGGTGACTCACGCCTGTAATCTCAGCACTTTGGGAGGCTGAGGTGGGAGGATTGCTGGAGGCCAGGAGTTTGATACCAGTCTGGGCAATATAATGAGACAATCTCTACAAAAAAATAAAAAATTAGCTAGCTGTGGTGGCACACACCTGTGGTCATAGCTACTCAGGAGGCTGAGGCAGGTGGATTACTCGAGTCCAGAAGTTGAAGGTTACAGTGAGCTATGATCACACCACTGAACTCTAGCCTGGGTGACAGAGTAAGACCCTGTCTCTAAAAAATAAAATAAAAAAATAAACAAAGCCTAAAGATGACTAAGTGGAAGCAGCCGGGCACAGTGACTCACGCCTGTAATCCCAGCATTTTGGGAGGTCGAGGCAGGCAGATCACTTGAGGCCAGGAGTTCGAGACCGGCCTGGCCAACATGGTGAAACCCCATCTCTACTAAAAATACTAAAACTAGTCAGGCGTGGTGGTGGGTGGTAATCATGGGGCTGAGGCAGGAGAATCACTTGAACCCAGGAGGTAGAGGCTGCAGTGAGATCACACCACTGCACTCCAGCCTGGGTGAGAGGAAAACTCCATCTCAAGAAAAAAAAAAAAGACAATAAGCAGAAGCAATACTTTTAATGTATATGAGGTTGAAGCTCACACTACATAATAAGTCACTACAAATAAATAACAAAAAGATTATTTCCCAAATTTAAAAATGGACAAAAAAAAGATGTAGACAGGCAATTTATAGGAGAAATTAAAATCACCAAAAAATATGAAAAGATGATCATGAAAGAAATGCAAGCACTGTAGGATAGCTTTTTTTCCTCTTTCGGTCAAACAGATTGGTGAAGATGGAGAAAGTGTGGGAATGGCCGCTTTCTTATACTGCTGGTGGGAATATAAATGTGTATGATCTTTTTGGAAGGCAGTTTGTCGACATCTCTCAACAGTAAATATGCAAATACTCTTTGACTCAGTAATCCCTGGACTGGAACCTGGTGCTGCCTGACTCCAGATCTCGTGTTCTGAACCATGACTACCCTCTGTGAGTGATGGTCAGGCTTGGGTTGGAAAGGGCAGAGTTGGCTGATCAATGGGGAAACTTGTGGATTTGACCGTGGGAGGCTTAATCAGGACAGACTGCTGTGGGCGAGTTCTTTGTGACCTTTATCTTCTTGTGTGACTGGCTCAGATATTAGCAAGGAGCCCAGCACAAATCAATATGCCCTTGGTCAGCCACTTCAGTGGCTCGCCTGCCATTCCAGTTCTGCAAATAATTGGAGGCCAGTCACCGATGAATCAGCACTGACCGCCCTTGGCAAGCAGGGCTGGGGAGACGACTTGGCATGGCATGGCTGTGAAGCAGTGTGAAGCAGGCACTATGCTGGGTGTCAGGTGCTCGAGAGAGCGGGCCAGCCAGGTGGCTGCCCTCAAGGTGACTTGGGCAAGTGGTATTCCCTGTCCCTACCTCAGTTTCTCCTTTCTTTCTCTTTCTCTCCTTCTCTCCCTTCTTCCCTCCTGCCCTCCCTCCCTCCCTTCCTTCCAATGAGAATGAAATACGCACCAGCTGTGGTGGAGACAGAAGACAGAAGGCTAAGCCCTCATTTTCTTTGCATACAGATTTTTGGTAACATGAGCACACAGAGCAGGGAGTGGGCAGTGTACCTGATTGGGGGATAGGATGGGAGGGTGAAGCTAGACATGGAGTAGGTGTCACTAAGTGGGCAGGGGGGTAAGCCTAGGACCTCTGGGCATCAGGGCTGCAGGGGCCCAAGGGAGGCAGGCAGGGAGGGGCTGAGCGGTTGCTTCCAGGGGGTCCTGAATGCCAGGCTAAGAACCTTGGATTTTATCCAGAGAATGACAGGGAAAGGCTTTTATTTATAATATTCTTATAATTATATATTGTTAAATTACAAAACTAATTCATCTTACAAAAATCAAACAATACCCAATAATTTTTTTTTTTAGACAGAATCTTGCTCTGTTGCCCAGGCTGGAGTGCAGTGGCATGATCTATACTCACTGCAACCTCCGTCTCCTGGGTTCAAGCGATTCTCCTCCTGCAGTCTCCTAAGTAGCTGGGATTACAGGCACCTGCCACCATGTCAGGTTAACTTTTGTATTTTGTTTGTTTTTTGAGATGGAGTCTCACTCTGTCGCGCAGGCTGGAGTGCAGCACTCCTGACTCACTGCAACCTCTGCCTCCCGGATTCAAGCCATTCTCCTGCCTCACCCTCCCAGGTACCTGGGATTACAAGCGCCCCCCCACCACACCCTGCTAATTTTTGTATTTTTAGTAGAGATGGGGTTTCACCATGTTGGCCAAGCTGGTTTTGAACTGCTGACCTCAGGTGATCCAACCACCTCGGCCTCCCAAAGTGCTGGGATTACAGGCATGAGCTACCAATCCTAGCCCCTTTTTTAAATACATAGATTCTTTTTCTTTTTTAATTAAAAAAAAAAAAAAAAAAGAGGAGGGATCTCGCTATGTTGCCCAGGCTGATCTCAAACTCCTGGGCTCAAGCCATCCAGCCATCCTCCTACCTCAGCCTCCCAAAGTGCTGGGATTATAGGCATGAGCCACCATGGCCAGCCTATATATATAAATATATATATACACATATATGTGTGTGTGTGCATATATATATATATATATATATATATATACACATAATTTAAATATTTATTTGTTTAGAGACACGGTCTTGCTGTGCTCACCAGAAGAGCCTGGACCTTTTGGGCTCAGGCTATCCACCCACCTCAGCCTCCCGAGTAGCTGGAACTACAGGTGCACACCATCACACCCAGCTAATTTTTAATTTTTTTGTACAGATGGGGATCTTGCCATGTTGTCCAGGCTGGTCTTGAACTCCTGAGCTCAAGCGATCCACCGCCTCAGCCTCCCAAAGTGCTGGGATTACAGGTGTGCGCTACCATGCATTCCTTTGACCACCATTTTTGGAGCATCAATTACGTGGCAGGCCCAGTACTGGACATGGGGACTCTACAGGAGAGGCGTTTGATCCTGTGAAGCTCACAGTCTAAAGGGAGACAGAGCTAAGGAAACGACATCACAAGGTTTGTCCAGGGCTAGATAAGGATAAGGATTCTCTAAGGCCCTCCCACTTTCTCCAGGTGTGACTGTATTCTGGAGCCTGCAGTCACATGGAATTCCTTCATTCCTCTCTACTCCTTCCCCACACCTAAGCCAGTACTTAGACTCCCTAACCTCCCAACTCCAAGAACCGTGGGACATTCAATCAAAATCAAAATAACTGGGAATATTCAAAAGGCTGTACATCCTTCCTGGGCTCTTTAGCTTTGACCATGACTTTCCATAACTATTATCATTGCTCAGCAAGTGCTGTCAGCGCTTCCTCTGAAATGGGTTCCCTTTCTCTTGCCATCGCTCTGTCTCCACCCTGGTTACCCTGGTCAGACTCCCACTGGGACGGCTGCAATTGTCTCCTCAATGTCTGCCTGCTTCTATTCTTGCCCCCCTGCCAATCAATCCATTCTCAGCAGCCAGAAGGAGTGTTTAAAAATGTTAATTTGGGCCAAGGTGGGTGGATCACCTGAGGTCAGGAGTTCAAGACCAGCCTGACCAACATGGAGAAACCACGTCTCTACTAAAATACAACATTAGCTGGGCGTGGTGACGCATGCCTGTAATCCCAGCTACTTGGGAGGTTGAGGCAGGAGAATTGTTTGAACCCAGGAGGTGGAGGTTGCGGTGAGCCGAGATCGAGCCATTGCACTCCACCCTAGGCAACAAGAGCAAAAACTCTGTCTCAAAAAAAAAAAAAAAGGTTACTTTGGCTGGGCACATGGTGCATGCCTGTAATCCCAGCACTTTGGGAGGCCAAGCCAGGTGGATCACCTGCAGTCAGGAGTTCGAGACCCATCTGACCAAAATAGTGAAACCCGTCTCCACAAAATACAAAAAATTAGCCAGGCGTGGTGGCGCATGCCTATAATCTCAGCTACTTGGGAGGCTGAGGCAGGAGAATCACTTGAACCTGGGTGACAGAGGTTGCAGAGAGGTGAGATTGCACCATTGCACTCCAGCCTCTGCAACAAGAGCAAAACTCGGTCTCAAAAAAAGAAAAACTTAAAAAATGTTCATTTGAATCCTGTCACCCTTCTGCCTGCTCACATGTTCCATTGGTGTCCCCTGGGACTCAGAATAAACTCTAAACACCTGCTAGAGGTTGCAGTGAGCTGAGATCGCGCCACTGCACTACAGCCTGGGCAACAGAGTGAGACTTGGACTCAAAACAAAACAAAAAACACCTCCTACGCCCACAAGGGCCCATGCGCACAGGCCTGTTTGCCCCACTGCTCTCTGTCCCCTGTACTCACTCTATTCTAGTCACACAGAGTCCTCCAAACATGCCAGCTCATGCCTCTGTCCCCAGAGCTTCCTGTACCTGGGTCTGCCTTATTACTTGGGTCTTGGCTAAGATGACACCTCATAAAAGCCTTCCTTGACCACCCCATCTGTATCAGGACTCCCAGCTCACCTTTCCCTGGGTTTCCTTCTCCAGACTACTTGCCTGTGGTCTGGCAAACAATTATCTTGTTTGGTACTAGGTTCCTTATGCATCTGGTCAGGGCCTCGGGGAGGTAGGACAGGCCATGCTTGGGAATCTGGGGGGCTGGGGAAGTGTGGAGCTCCCTGCTCCTTTCACAGGCACAGCCTCTTGAAATCCTCACAACATTCTGGAAAGGTGGAAATCCTGATTTCCATTTTACAGGTGAAGAAACGTGGCTGAGATGGGAAAGTTTACAGTATTCTTCAAGATTCCTTTCTACACATGCAAAGGTGCATCCAAAGCTTGTGTGGTATCGGTTGTCAATGGCAAAGTAGCCAGATTTTGAACTCAGCTCTGTTGCAAGTGGTCCCAGCCAACCATACCGAACCCCTTTCCAATTCAGAGACCTGAACCAAGGCCACACCGCCACCATGCAGCAGAGCCAGGATCCTAACTCAGGCTTGTCTCACCCAAATCTAGCACGCTGTCCTGGCACCACACTCTCCCCCTTCCCCAGGCACCATCAGGGAAATGAGGGAAGGGAAATTTCCTGGGTTCCCAGGCCACAGGCCGCAGAGAGATAAATACCCAACCCCAGCTAAGCCTGGCAGTCAGGCCCACCCTGCTTCCTGTTGCGTGGCCCAAGTTTACTCAGGGTCATAGCTGAGGAGCCAGCCAGGCACTGGGATGTCCTTGACTGGTTCTCCACTCTGAAGTCCCCTCCTGGGGTCAGGTAGCCACAGGCTCTGCCCTTGTGGAGCAGGCCCAGCCAAGATTAGTGAGGCGAGCACACCCCACACTGTGCAGCACAGTTTAGCACTCCGAGCCTGTGCTTCAGGGGCAAGACCCCAGGCAAGTGTTTTAAATCCCCTAGGCCTCAACTTCCCCATTTGCCAAAGGGGACACACAGTCGCATTGGAAGCTGCTGTTAACACTTTTCTTTAATCTGGTTAATTCTGTGATCTAAATTATGAGACAAACTGCAGAGAAGTATGGATTGCCACCCATCTTGCATCTGGGAAGCAGGAAGAAATCAGTCCTTGGTCACCACATGTCCGGACCTAACTCATACCTAAGTCCAGTCAAACCTGTCTCTCAAAAGCCTCAGACCTATCCTCTTGCCTTCTCCACAATGCTGAGGTTGCACTGTCATGATCTCTTGCCTGCATCACCAACAGACTCCTCATCCACTCATTTCCCACCTTGTCCCCTTCACACTGCCTGCAGCTAGAGCAAGCTTCTTAGGACAAAAAGCAAATCCGGGCCTTGCCTGGTGGCTCACACCTGTAATTCCAGCCCTTTGGGAGGCCGAGGTGGGCAGATCACCTGAGGTCAGGAGTTTGAGACCAGCCTGGTGAACACGGTGAAACCGGGTCTGTACTACGAATACAAAATTAGCGGGGTGTGGCGGCACGCACCTGTAATCCCAGCTACTCAAGAGGCTGAGGCAGGAGAAACACTTGAACCCGGGAGGCAGAGGTTGTAGTGAGCGGAGATTGAGCCATTGCACTCCAGCCTGGGCGACAAGAGTGAAACTCCGTCTCAAAAAAAAAACCCAACAAATCTAACCAGGACACTCTCCATTTCAACGCATGTCTGTGGTTTCCTCCTTATGGTCTACAAGACTCTGGGAGATCTGGCCTTGCCAGCCCCATCTCTTGCCCCTCTCTCAAAGTGCCACAGTACAGCCAGATGTAGTTGCCCGAAACTTTCTGCGGGCACCACGATCTCCGGCCACCAGGTCTCTGGCAGCTCCCTGTGCCTGGACCCTGCGTGACTCAGGGCACGCATCCTGTGGATGGCTTGGGTCCCTTTGTTCGAGAAACTTTCTCTCTGAGTCTGCGCCCCAACCCATGTCAGGTGCCTCCTCTGAGCTCCCCTGGTTATATCCCCTGTTACAACTCTTACCCATAGATTTGTCGCTGCCTGTGTCCCTGTCTGCTTCTCCACCTGGTGGTCTTGAGCTGCGAGCATTCGGAAGGGGCAAGCCCACCAGGTTCCCCACTAGGTCCCAGCCTGGCTCAGCGGAGACTGTCCTTAATCATTTGGGGACTGGATGAATGAACCACAATATGCCGAGGGGCCCAGGAGGTACAAGGCTTTCGAGTGGGCTCTGCCCCCAGAACAGCTAACTAGTCAGTGAGACCAGCCACGCTGGGCAAGAAACTAAAGGACAAGAGAAGGCTTAGATAACAGCTTGGAATGTTACAAGCTGGGTCACAAGGCTGCGTGACGGACTGCGCCAGAGCCACCTCCTCGACGAAGCCTTCCAGACGCTTCTCTGCTCAGTGCTGAGGGGCACTAGAGATTCAGGGCGAGCAAGCGACCTGCCAGGGGCTCTCTCTGGGCGCCAGCTTTCTGAGAAAGGAGACTCGCTACCTTCCGAGCCTGCTTCAGGGTTCTACGAGCTCAAGTCTGGCGGGACCCTGGAAGGCCGCTGCAGCCACAAACGGTTTCTCCTTGTCATTGTTTCTTTTCTTCTGCTCGCGCTCTCCCTGCCCCGCCAGCCCCGCGACCTCCCACTGCCTTCCCTGGGCCCCTCTCCCTTCCCTCAGCTCCGCCCTGCCCTAGGAGGCGGGCCCGGCCGCACGGTGCACCAATCCAAGCTCCCCGAACCGCCTCTGCCTCCCACGAGTCCCACCCCACGCCGCCGCCCGCCAATCGCGCTGCGCGCCCGCCTTGCCGGGCCGCCCAATCGCGGGCGGACTGAGCCGCCGGCGCCCCGCCCCTGCCGCGCTCGGCGGCGGCTCGGCTGGCGGCCGCGCGGGGCCCAGGCATTCTCCAAGCCGCGCCGCGCAGCGTCGGGCTTTGCCTGCAGCGTCGGGGGCGCGGGGGGCGGCGCTGTTGTTCGAGGGGTGCTGGGCGAGGCGGGCGCCACCGGCCGGGCCGAAGGGCGCCTCAGCTCCGCCGGGGCCCGCGGCGCGGGTCCCAGGGCGAAGGAGGAGGCGGCGCCCCCGCTGCCCCGGGCCGGCCCGGTGCCTGCCCTGAGGAGGCCCGAGGCCAGACGTTCCCGGCCCGCAGCGACCCCGACGCGCCTCCTGGAGAGGCCCCCGAGCTCCCGGCAGCCCCCTGGGGGTGCCCTACCTTCCCGGGCTTTACCTGCGCTGGCCGCCTGGCACCCAGCTGCGGGGGCGTGAGCGGCAAGGGCGCCTCCCCCGGCCGCCAGCGAGGCGGGGGCGGGGCCGCCCTCCGCCCTCAGCCTTACCGGCCCGCCAGCCTGCCCACCGCCCTCAGTCTCACCGGTCCGCCCGTCGCGCCCGGCCGCGCGGCGTGAGCTCCCCGGAGATCGCGGCTCGGGATGCTGCCAGCCAGCGCGGCCGCTCGCGCGCAGACCCGCACCCCCGCCCCTGCTTCTGCCTCCTGGGCCATGCACCGCTGTTTACATGCCGGTGAGGTCCCCGGCCGCTCCGAACCCCTCCGAGCCCCGGCTCCCCGAGGGTGAAGCCCGCCGGCGCGCGAACTGGACTGGTCGGTCGCTCAGACCTGGGGCCTCGGACTCCGATCTCCGCCGTCTCAGCCACCATCAGGGCGGGATCCGGCTCTGGTGTTTTGAGGAGGGGGTGTGGTGTAGGGAAAGGAATCCTCCCCACCTTTTTTCGCCTTCGCGGCTTCAGACTCAGGGAACTCGCTCATGGCTTTCTTGATGAAGAAGAAGAAATTCAAATTCCAAACCACTTTCACCCTGGAGGAGCTGACTGCGGTTCCCTTCGTGAACGGGGTCCTCTTCTGCAAGGTCCGGCTCCTGGATGGAGGGGATTTTGTCAGCTTGTCGTCAAGGTAGGAGCTGGGGCGGTCGCGCCTGCAGCAGGAGGGGTGATGAGCGAAATCTAGACACTTGGCAAGTGTGGAAGGGCCCCTTGGGGCCGGGGTGGGGAGGATCCGGGGGATTCTATGTGCCTGGGGCAGGTTGCACAAGGCAGGACTGGGCCTGAGGCAGTTGGCAGGGTGCCAGGCAGCCGCCGCCAGCGGAATACCTGGGGGTCTAGTCTTTCAGCCTTTTCTTGGGGCCCTGCGTGCCGCCTGCAGTAGGCCCATTCTGCAGACTTGCATGTAGAGCCTATCAGGGATTTGTACCCTGAGCGAGTGTGCAGGGAAGGGGTGTTCCAGACCACCTTGCACCCGAACTGGCCACTGGGGCTGTCATATGATTCAGAGTCAGGCCAGCCACGGGTTCCCCGGCACCCCCATGCACCTGGGAAGGCCCACCGCAGGCACTCCCTAGTCTGGCTGGAGGGAGATGGCTGGGTTTTGGCCTACCCAGCCCCCTCATAGTGACTGCCCTCCTCTGGCTGGAGCTGGGCTGCTTTGCATTGCAAATGCCCTTATCGAGGAGGCTGCTGCCCTCTCTGAAAGAGGCTCCGTTGAGTTTGGTTTTGTGTTGTTCGCCCCCATCCTGGCAGGTCCAGCTGCCCAGCTTGTTGCTGAATGCAACTGAGTTCCCAGGCTGTCCCTTGCCGATTGGGCCCACCTGGGGTCACATCGTCCTGGCCTGTCTCAGAAGAGCCTTGGAGTCCTACCGATGGGAGTGTGACTCTTGACTCTGTTACTTTCTGGGCCTCCTCTTCTGGAAAGTGGGCCTAATACAGGTGGAGAAGCTGCAGCAGCTAGAGCTTGGGGCAGGTGGGACGCTGTGGCTTACTCCTGTAATCCCAGCACTTTGGGAGGCCGACGTGGAAGACTTGCTTGAGGCCAGGAGTTCAAGACCAGCCTGGACAACATAGAGAGATTCCCATCTCTATTTTTTTTCTTTTTTGGGGGTACACAATTGAACACTGTTGCCCAGGCTGGAGTGCAGTGGCACTATCGTGGCTCACTGCAACCTCCACCTCCTGGGTTCAAGCAATTCTCATATCTCAGCCTCCTGAGTAGTTGGGATTACAGGTGCCTACCACCACGCCCAGCTAAGTTTTTTTAAATTTAATTTATTTTTCAAATGGAGTCTCACTCTGTTGCCCAGGTTGGAATGCAGTGGCGCGATCTTGGCTCACTGCAACCTCCACTTCCTGGATTCAAGCGATCCTCCTGCCTTAGCCTCCTCAGTAGCTGAGATTACAGGCGCACGCCACCACGATAATTTTTTTGTATTTTTGGTAGAATTGGGGTTTCACCATGTTGGCCAGGCTGGTCTCGAACTCTGACCTCAAATGATCCACCCCCCTCAGCCTTCCAGAGTGCTGGAATTAGAAGTGTGAGCTACTGCACCCAGCCTCTGTCTCTCTTTTTAAAAAATAAAATAGAATGGAGGCAGGGCCTGGCTGAGTGCCTGGGACACGCTGTTTCCCTACCTGGTCTGCCCTTTGCTCCCCGGGCCTCCTTGTGGGCCCTGTTAGGCAGAGTTGCCTCCCTGTTCTAAGAGCGCATGTGTGCGTGTTGTAGGCGGAGAAACTGAGGCCCAGAAAGAGGAAGTCAGTGTCTTGCCAGGGACCTCGAAGGAGTCTGTTGTTAACTGAACTTCGCTGGTCTGGGGACCTGTTGGATGAATCCAGAGGTCAAACACTCTGCTGGGAGGAGGGGAAGGGAGGGGAACTACACAGCCTAGCTCAGATTTAGTAATCTCCAGTGTGGACAGGGTGGGGTGCCTTTTCTGAGCATTGGCTCCCTGTTCTGTTGGGAGCTGCTTATCTGAGGAATTTGGACAAGGGCTGCCCTTTGTGGTGGGGGTGACTGGCCTCCTTGGTTGCCTGGGAAGCCTGTGATCCTGAGGCCACCCACACAGCAGTCTGAGGTTTCAGAGAGAAGACTGTGCTCACAGCTAGGGCCTGGAGTTGACTACTCACTGGCTGAGTGACATTGGGCAAGTTACCTAACCTCTCTGATAGCAAGAACCAGCAACCATTGGTGCTGGGCTCCCTGTTTTACTAGCACCTCTCACTTAAGCCCTGGACTGTGTCATGGAACAGGAGTGGAGGTGGGGGCTGCATAGGATTATTATCACCATTTTAGAGAGGTGGAAACAGGTTCTGAGAGGAAATGATTTGCCTGAGTTGATTGAGTGAAGCCTGCATTCAACCCCTTTGTGCCTCTGAACTTCAGTTTCCTCTTCTGTAAAATGGGGATGTCATACCCACCTCTAGGGTATAGTTAATCTGTGTGTTATGTCTGGCCCAGGCACACTGCTGCAGCAGTTATGACTTCTGTGGGTAGAGGGGCGCAGGCCTGGGCCCAGAGCTTTCCAGGTCTCTGGCCGGGCAGGCGGTGGGTGGGGGGGGAACGGTCTTGGATCCCATTGAGGAATATAAATTTTGAACCCCAGGCTGAGGCCTTGCCTAACCTCCAGGCCCTGGAGCCACTGTCCCCCTACCTGTTGGCCTTTCCATTGCCCTAAACCTGCTTCCCCATTAGGGAAAGTGTGGGAAGTTCCAGGTCTTAGTCCATAGGGTCTGGATTTCACCTCTGTTTTCCCTTCTTCCCTCCTGGCAAGGGGCCTCGAATTCCCTGAATCCAGCTGAGCCCAAAGCATTTACCAGCCCTGTCCTGCATGCAACCTGAATGGGGCTGAGGAGGGAGGAACTGACACTGAGCTCCTGCAAAGCTGGGCAGTTAGTGGCCACCAGGCACCTGTTTGCTGCTGGGCAGGTGTGACTGGAGGCAGCAGGCAGTGACATTGGAACCTGAGGCCAGTTTAGAGCTGCTTTGGCTTTTGCTGTGTTTTTGCCCAGTAAGTGGGGGTTCCTGGGTTCCTGCCCCACCCACCCTGGTCTGCAGCCTGGGAACCCCGCTTCACAGTCTGCCCCTCTAGACAGTGAAGGCCCCATTGTTTCCAGGTTGGGGTAGGGTCTAGGGGAATTGGACCTGGTTAGATCCTGGGCCCAGATCAATAGCATATTTCCCCCACCCAGGAACCCCTGAGATGGCCCAGAGACCTGGTGGTGGCAGCATGAGTAGTGTCAGTGAAGCAGGCCCAAGGCCCCACTCCTGCAGCACCCGCCCTCCTGGCTGAAGTGTTTCCCTGTGTGCTGGGTGCCTTGGCAACAGCTGGGTACACCGCTCGCCTGACCCAATTTGAGCAGGCTGTTGCTCAGCCTCATCTTCCCAAGGCCTCCTTGAGAGCAGCGATCCTCACGCTGCTGTGCTCTGAGCTCCTGCACTCCGTGCCAGGCAGGGTGCTGAGTGTTTTGCAGATGGTATTTCCATGAATCCTCTCAGCCATCTGGAGAGGCACCAAAGCCGGAGAGATGAAGCCACATGCCAGAGGTCACCCAGGTGGTAAATGGCAATTCAGAAATTAACACTTTTATCGTTCTGTAAACTGCCCTTGATTGTACGCATTCTGTATGCTAGGGGCTTGCTGAGCCCCTCAGATAGATGATTATTTGAGGCCCTGCAGTCACCTACCCCATGGACTGATGGCATTATCCCACTTATAGGTGAGGAAGCTGGGGTCAGGAAAACTGAAATGACTGGGTCTGTGCTACTCAGCTTGAAATTGCAGAGATGGGATTTGAATTTGGGCAGGTCCAGCTCTAAGGCCCTGTCTTGCCTTGATGGCAGTGGGCTGGAAGCAGCTGCAGACCCGTGTGACAGTCCCAGACCTTTGAGAAAGGCTCCATTCCATGGATTGGGTAGTTCAGGAAAGTCTAGAGCTGTGTAGTTAGGAGGCACCATGGTAGGTTTGGTGAGGTCCAAGGAAAAGGGTCCCCAGGACCTTTCAAGGGGTGGGGCTAAAGTCACTGCTGTGTATTTGGGGCCAGGCCTAGGCTGGCACTGGGGCATGGTGAGTCTTTGCCAAGGTCCCTGCCTGGAGGCCTCCTAGGCATATGTATCCACATGGCATCTGGAAGGCTTTCCCAGGGGTCCCGGGAGAGAGGCAGAGGTCCTAGCCAAGTCTGGTGAGTC
Organism: Piliocolobus tephrosceles; assembly: GCF_002776525.5. Classification (NCBI taxonomy): domain Eukaryota; kingdom Metazoa; phylum Chordata; class Mammalia; order Primates; family Cercopithecidae; genus Piliocolobus; species Piliocolobus tephrosceles. The sequence goes on from NC_045447.1 coordinate 10,516,563, forward strand.
GGGGAGCTGCCAGCCTGTCCAAGGCAGCCCTTGGGCAGGAAGAATCCCAAACACCCAAGAGATCTCTGCTCGCAGCTGGCACCAGTCCTGTAGCCTGCCCCATGCATGTGGCTGGTGGTGCCAGGGAAGAGGAGTACAAGGGAGGCACTGATTTACCTCATAGCAAGTCTTTTCTTGAGGAGATGGGCAGAGAGCGTTTTCTCAGCCAACAGATGGGGAAACTGAGGCCTGCGGCAGAGAAGTGACTTGCTAGGGCCACTTACAGGAGGAGCTGATGGCGTAGCTGACTTGGGCCTGGCTCTGACCTCTGTCCCCTGTGTCTTAGTAACTCTCTATATGAAGGAGGCAGGCTGGGCCAGAACAGGGAGGGAGTCCTTCTGGGGTCCCCTTGTACTTTGTACTTGGGTGCCAGACTGTCCAAGAAGCAGAGCCTGTGACTTGGAGGCCCCTCCTCTGGCCTTTCTTCTTTGGTAGGCTTGAATCCTCAGTGGGCTTTTGATTTGGGCAGTCTTTGGTGGACGCGTGGCTGCCCACCACAAAGATGCTGCCTGCCTTCCATGGCACGGCTGAGATGGTGGCCCCAGAGGCGCGGGTAGGGTTCTTTGAGTGTGAAGAAGGCCTTGGCCAGGTCGGTGCTGCAGCTGGGGGCCCCACGCCAGGCCTGGTCCCTGGAGAGGCCAGCCTGGCCGGGTCTTTCCTCACACTCCACACACGTGTGGCCGGAGCCTCCACCCCCCTGGTCCCTCGCCCGCCCTTCTGGGAAAAGGCTGTGGAATGCTGCTTGAATCCACCGCTGGGGGAGGCCTGCTCGCAGGCACAGTGCAGAGCTCCAGGAGGGCAGGATGGAGGTGGACACAGAATTCCGTCCCTAGGGGCTGAGTGGAGCAGGGGCCGTGGAGGTTCAATGGGATTCTTAGATTGGCAGGGCACCCACTTTCCTTCACAGAGCAGGAGCTCTGGAGGCTGAGCACACTGGGGAGGGAAAGGAGGCTGGTGGGCACGTGTGCCTGTTCTACTTTCCCTGAACACACGCTTTGTCTTGGGCTTTTGGAGGTGATCATGATTAGACAGCCCTGTTTCCATGGAGCTCCCAGCTAGGTGGGGGCAGTGAGCTTGGTGGCCATCGTGAAAGCTTCAGAGCCAGGCAGATCTAGGACATGTCCTTCTGCATCCCACTGGACCCTGGCAGGCCAGCTGGGGGGGCATTTCTGTCCAGGTGTCTGTTTATTTGACAGATGTGGATCGAGCACTTAGCTCAGGCTGGGCATGGTCCTTGTCCTCATGTGGCACATCACTGAGATAGGGAGAGCTTCCTGGAAGAAGTGACCCTTCCTGGGAGCCTTGAAGGCAGAAGGGAATTGGACAGGAAAGAGATCGGGATAAGCCTTTGGCATAGAGGCCCCTGGCCAACAGGCACTTGTTCCCAGGGTCAGGCGAGGAGCTGGGGTACGGGGAGGGTGGAGGAGGGGATGGAGTACGTTAGGGTAACGAGTGGCCAAGCTGGTGTGTTCCTGGCCTCAGGAGTACCTACCCAGGGGCACTGGAGCCACGTGGCCTGGTTGCCAGGTGGAGAAGGTGCAGGGGCCTGACCTGCACCCAGGGAGGGGCAATGGGAATTGGCTGGCAGGTACTGCTAGCATGGCGGTAGCAGGCAGAGGAGTAGGCAGATTGGAAAGAGGCCTGGCAAGCAGAGTGGGCAAGTGGGCTTTCTCAACCGCAGGGCTGGCATCATGCCTAGTACTTAGTAAGTGCCGGGAGATGGATGGGGCACAGTGGCCAAACGTAGCCAGGGTTTGCAACCCCTGCAGTGAGCCAGTCGTTTGTGATTGCGTGAAAATCTAGACTTCCCATTTGTTTTAAGTTGGAAGATCTGGCAACAGTGCTCTGTGGCGGCATTTGGCTCAAGGGGCTTTCTAGCTGCCTCTTGACGTGGGCTGCCTGCTCGAGTTCCCCTGACCCCGCAGCATGCCTTGGATCCCTGATGTGTGCTGCCTTAGGCCAGCCTGGTCCCCTGGGTGCCGTAGAAGGCCTTCCAGGTGCAGGCTGGGGGCACAAGGAGGCAGAGTGGCCTGTGGAGAGAAGCCCTGATGGCAGAAGTGGGCAGGGCTGGGTGGCCTCAGAGGCCAGCCTGGGCAGCAGAGCTGTGGCACCAGGCCATCTGCTGGTTCCCGCGAGGTCAGACTATACTGCCGGTGGCTGTGGGGAAGCCTGAAGCTGCCCTGACTGTGCCTGGCCTTGGTGGCTGCTTCTTGGACCTAGCCTTTGCTGCCAGCTGGCTACACTGTTGGCAGGTGCCACCCTGGCAGCCCCTGTTGCCTACCTGCCAGCCTGGCAGCAGCCCTGACCCGAGATGATCTGGCTTCATGGAGCCAGGCTATTTCCTGAGGCCTTTTCCTCGCTTCAAGCTCCATCTTGGGAGCTGCTCTGGCTAGAGGCTCTTAGCAGCAACCACATCATGTGCTTGAGGGCCCTGCATGTCCAGGGGTGGCAGGGGGCCCTGAGTCCCTTTGAACCCTGCTTGTTCAGTACCTGGGAGTCCTGACTTGCATTTGGGAGGCCCTACTTGCACCTTGGGATGGCTGCTGGCATGTCTGCTAAGGGGTCAGGAGCCAACGGACTCTGTGTGTGGTGTCTGGTGACTGCTATGCGATGACCCTTCAGTCGCTTGCTGCTGGGGACAGGCAGTAATATCTTCAGCACAACCAGTTTAGATGTATCCTCATCTTACCAGGGAGCCAGGAAGGTTTAAGCAGGGGAGAGACACCAGATTTGCTTAGAAAGAGACCCAGGCCGGGCGCAGTGGCTCATGCCTGTAATCCCAGCACTTTGGGAGGCCCAGATAGGCGGATCACGAGGTCAGGAGATCGAGACCATCCTGGCTAATACGGTGAAACCCCGTCTCTACTAAAAAAAAATACAAAAAACTAGCTGGGCGAGGTGGCGGGCGCCGGTAGTCCCAGCTACTCGGGAGGCTGAGGCAGGAGAATGGCGTAAATCCGGGAGGCGGAGCTTGCAGTGAGCTGAGATCCATCCACTGCACTCCAGCCTGGGCGACAGAGCGAGACTCCGTCTCAAAAAAAAAAAAAGAAAGAGACCCAGAATTAATGTAGGGTGGGGAGGGTTGTTGCTCTGTATTATCCACCTCCCTGGCAAGTGCTTTGGATTGTGGGGACTCCAGATATGCCCTGGGACCAGTCAGCCACCCACTATGAGGTCAGACTGCTGTCCGTGTCTCAGTAAGGCCCGAAGCTGCCCAACCTATGGCTGGCTTCTGTGTCTGCATAGGGCTGTGGTGGCAAACCCTGGGTCTCTGCCCTGAGCCTCTTTTGGCACCCAGGGCTTGGAAGAGCTCTCACATGCAGGCCTGAAGCTGCCCGCACCCCAACCCTGCCCGGTCCTCTGTCCCGCCAGCCAGCTGGTTTCGGTGGCTGGGAGGAAGAGCTCTGACAGAGGCCTTTCTGCCTGCTTGTTCTGCCTTGCTGCCTCCCTGCCTCCGGGCCTGCGGGAGATGTTCCCATCCTGCTTCTGCCACTTGCTGCCTGTGTGACCTTGGGCAAGGGACTTGGCCTCCAAGCTTCGGTGACTGCCCTTGTGAAGCAGGGCTGCCAGTGCCTGCCTCCTGGTGCTCTTGGAGGACGCGGTGAGATAATGTCTGTCAGACGCCCAGCGCGGCTCCTGGCATACGGTGCACATGCTGCATGTGCTACAGTCTGTCCTCCTGTGCCCAGGCAGAGTTATGGCAGGGTCAGTGCCCCTGCATGGCCGCTGGCATTCCTGCGTGGGCCAGGACTGATGAGGTGCTGCTGGGAGAGGGCATTTTTCACTCGGGGCAGGGGTGGGGGTGGGTGAGGAGTACACTGGGTGTCTGAGCTCAGGGACCCCAGTGGGGTCTGCGTGTTTTCTTGTCCCTTTTTTGGCTTGAACTTGCCCCACGGGGGGATGCTTTGCTGTGAGCCAGTGCGAGTTGGAGCGTTCCTGCTGGGCGGGCCCAGGCTGGGCTGAGGGGCTTTAGGTGAGGGAAGAGGCCATCTGCACAGCTGGCTCTGGGACCCACTCTGGCAGGCAGAAGACAGCTTCCACGGAGGCAGAGGGCACTGGCTGTCAGGCTGCTGGTGGGTAGGTGTGTGGGTGAGAGAGACAGCGGCCCCTCAGCACATGGGAGGCCCCGCCACTCCGAGCCTCAGGCTGGCCTTGTTGGCTTCCACTACTCCTCGCCCTTCTGGTTTCTGTGCCTTTGTTCCTGCAGTTACTTCTTCCTCAAGTTCTCTTCCCCCACTTCTCTGCTCGCTGAATTTCTTCTCAGCTGAAGAGTCACCTCCTCCAGGAAGCCTTTCCTGGCCACTTTTCGCCTTGTACACTCTCTGTGGACCCTCATCTCAGGGCACTGCAGTCTCTGTCCACATCTCTAGCTCATTCCCCAGACTGTGGGCCCTGCATGGGCAGGAGTAGTCCTTGCATCATGTTTCTTGGTCTTGGGGCTTCCTGCTGTGGGTTGGCACTGTTCTGGTGCCAGGGCTTTTCTCCCCTGGCTCTGAACCAGTGTGAGTGCTGGTGCGGGACCTCACTGTGGCTGCTGCCAGCTGCTGGACCCCCCCCCCCCCCCCCCGTTCCCTCTTCAGGCCCGAGGTGTCAGTCTGTGTCAGGAACAGCCCTCACTTGCATACCGGACAGCTGGGTGCCTCCATGGGCTCAGAGGCTGCAATTGAGAGGCAACTGGGGACATCAGTGGTTTGGGTGGGGTGGGCTCCTCTGCATGGGGTAGGGATGCTCATAGCAAGCAGAATGGGAAGGAGGAGGGGGCTGGGGCCTGACTCCAAGCATGGCAATTGGACCTTGGCAGTTGCTTGATTTCTCTGTGACTGTGACTAAAGGCCTTGTCCTCTCAGCCTCAGCTTCCTCCTCCATCAAACAGGGCTGGTCAGGAGGGCTCCCTACTCAGCACAGGGCCAGGCACCTGGCAGCTATAAACAGACTAACCCTGCCGAGAGAGGGGGTGGCCGCCTGGTGCCCAGGAAGGGCAGAAGTCTGGGTGTTAAACACTCTTACCTCTTACCACTTCCTCTGCAGGTGTGGGGCAGCATACCTGTGGCTCCCTGGTCCCTAGGCTCCCCCCAGACAATTTCTTGGGCACCTTCTGGGTGCGGGGCTCAGGCTGGGCCCAGGAGATGTGGCCCCCACCCCTGCAGGGCCCTTCAGTGGGGGGAGGTACACAAATCCAATCAGTGGTATGGCTATGGGCCCTGAGGAGGTGATGCTGGGCTCAGTTCTGGGCATGAGTAGGATTAGCAGGTGGCAGGTAAAAGAGCAGCCTACGACAGAGGCATGGCAAGGCATGGCAAGGCATGGCTAGCATGCTGAGCGGGAAAGAGGGGTCAGCGGGCCTGGGAGGGAGCTTGAAGTCAGGAGGAGTCAAGGGGAGGGGTTTGGACTGTTCGTGGAGGGGTGGGAGCCACAGAAGGGTATGAATTCGAGTCACATTTGTAGTTTAGAACCACCAAGGGCAGCCATGGGGTTGATTGCTTGGGGCTGCAGGTTGCAGAAGGGCAGGTGACTGTCAGCTGAGAAGGGCGGGCTTCCACCTCTGTCATCATGGAATTACTCAAAACAAAACCTGAAGCATACTGTGCAGTGCTGAGGATGAACAAGCTGCCGCCACTCACAGCAGGAAGCAGTCTGACAAACAACGTTGAGCAAAGAAAGCCGGGGACAAAAGACTGTATGATGCGGCCGGGCGCGGTGGCTCCCTCCTGTAATCCCAGCATTTTGGGAGGCCGAGGTGGGAGGATCGTTTGAGGTCAGGAGTTCAAAACCAGCCTGACCAACATGGTGAAACCCCGTCTCTACTAAAAATACAAAAAAATTAGCCGGGGATGGTGGCACATGTCTGTAATCCCAGCTACTTAGGAGGCTGAGGAGGCTGGAGAATCACTTGAACTCGGGAGGCAAAGGCTGCAGTGTGCAGAGATCGTGCCACTGCACTCCAGCCTAGGTGACAGAGCAAGACTCTCTCTCTCAACAGCCTCCTAAGTAAAGTATGATACCATTTATACAGAGTTCAAAAACCTTTCTGATGCAAGTCAGGGCAGTGCTGTCTTTGCTGAGGGGAGTCATGTCTGAAAGGACCTTCTGGGGCCTGTAATATTCTGCTGCTTGGGGGTTGGTTTCATGGGTATGTTCTCTCTGAGAATCTGTGAGTTCTGCATGTCTCTGTGCCAGAAACAAGTCTCGAGATGCCCCACACTTTTGGGTGGTGCTGGGTGGATGCCTGAGTCCTCTAGACAAAAACGAGGCATCTTTTTGGGTGCCCAGAAGCCTGGAGGAGATCCTCGGGTGTTTTTCTTGGTCTTTCTGGTGAGGCAGCCTGAACCGTTCTGACCTGATAAGCATCACTCTTGTTTATGAGGCAGTAACTCATCCTGGCAACTGCAATCTTCTCTGGCTGGAGATTTTCCTTCTGCCTCTTGCAAACTCCAGCAGGGCCTGCTGGGCCGTGGGGCTTGGCTGTTCATGGGGAGGATGGGCTCCTGAGGCTGCCAGAGAACTAGATCTCTCTGAGCTTTGCTTTCCTCGTCTGTGAAATGGGTTAATAAGGTCCTCCTTGATGCTTGGGTGAAATGGGTCAATGCCTGTTATGTGCCCATCGTAGCCCCTGGCATGGAGTACAGGCTCAGTAAAGGCTGGCAGCATTGGTATTCATCCAGGGCAGTTATTGTAAGGACCCTAGGGGTGAGAGCAGAAACAAAAGGTCTATGTTCCTCCCTCTGTCCCTGTAATTGTTTCTCTTCTCTCTTCCTGTGGTTCACCTATCCAGCAAACATTTGTGATTAGAACCAGGCCATTGCCTTGGCCAAGACAACCGTCCCTGCCTGGGCCCAGAGCCAGGGGAGACTGTTAGGCACATTCATCTCTCAGAGGAGTGCTGAGCACAGTGGGGTGAGGGAAAATTGCCACTCCGCCTGCTCTGCCCTGAACCCTGTCTTTGCGAAGGGGCGTTTGACTGTGCTCTCCCCAAATCCCAGGAGAAGGCCTGACCTTGGGGTGTAGCAGCCCCTAAGGGTTTTTTATGTTGGCCACGCCCATCTTGGATACAGGCAACACCAAGGCCAGGCTCTTGGGATGTGTCCCCAGTGTCTAGCACAGGCCTGACGTGTAGTAAGTGCTCAGTACATGCATGTGGAGTCCGTGAATGGCAGGCAAAGATCGGTCCAGGATTGCTATGAGTCTTCAGGGAATCAGATGTCTGGGGAGGAGGTGGAGACCAGTGAGTCAGGGCCTCACGCTCCTGCCTGATGCTTCGCCCATGGTGGTTGGAATCTTAGAGAACTGATGAAGACAGCTGGGAACACAGGTCTGATTCTGTGCAGGGCTGGGAGGAAAAGTGACTTTGGCGGAGTGGTTCATGATTATCTCCTGGTCACCCCAGAAGTCCAGGGAGCCTTAGGCCATATTGTATGGATCACTAGGAACAACTGGGTGGCAGAGCCAGCAATGGCAGTGACCCCCGGCCCCTTGCACTCTGCAGAGAATACGGTCCTACCCTTCCATGAAGGTGGCACGAGAAGGCTTAGAGGAGCCCTTACGGGAACAGGAGTGTGAAGGGCGCTCATTTAGTCATTACTTACTGACCTACCATGTGCCCGGTGCCATCCTTGAGACAGGGGAAGCAGCAGTGAGCAAAACAGAGGCCCTTCCTCCAGGACCTCCACACTCTGGGAGACAGGAACCTAAGACCCGAGCCTAGAAGAGGAAACCTGCAATATGTAGGGGGTGCCCTTGGGATGGGCTGGGATGGAGGGTAAGGGTAGAGAGGACAGAGGCAGCCCGATGACTTGAGTCTAGTCATTCGAGGAGCCAGGCCCTGGGGATGGGAATCTGTTCCTCCTCTCTCTCCCCTTCCTCCTCGGGTGAATCAACCACCTCCCAGGCATGAGTCAGCCAGGAGTGGCTCAGGCATGCCTAGGCCACCTGCTGGTCCCCCTCCCTGGATGTCCCAACCAGGGTGTCCCAGCCAGTTTTAAGATCTAAGGAAGCCAGGCTTGGTGGCTCACGCCTGTAATCCCAGGTACTCAGGAGGCTGAGGCAGGAGGATCATTTGAGCCCAGGAAACATAGTGAGACCCCTTACCTCAAAAAAAAAAAAAAAAAAAGACCTGAGGAAATATCCTGATCCATGGTCCTGGGGTGGAGAACAGGGTGGGGGACTGGGTCAGGGCTTTTGCATGCCCATCTTCCTGCTGGACCGTCTGCCTCAGAGGGGAACTCAAGGTGCCTCTCAGTAGTAACTTCTGGGGGTCTAGTCCCTGCCCCCATTCAGCATGGGTGTCCACTGTGCCAGGTCCTGTAGCAACTCCATGAGACAGGGACAGAACCGCGACTGAGGCCTAGAAGGGTCAAGTGTCCAGCAGGTGCCAGAGCCTGGCCTTGAGCCCCAGTCTCTGCTTCCCGATGCCTTGTGGGCAAGCCTGCTGGGAGACTGGTGGGTGCAGGAAGGGAAGTCCCCTGAGCAGAGCCAGCCCCGAAGCTCTGTGTTTGCTGTGGGCATGGATCCTGGGGGAAGCTGCTACCACAGCCCAGCCTGACACCCGCTGTGTCTTCTTGCTTTGAACTGCTGGAGTCTTGGGCCCAACCCTGGCATGGGAGCCCAGCTTGCAGCTCTGGGGTCAGACAGCCGTGGCTTTAGGTCACAGCCCTCTCCCGGCCAGTAGACCCTGGGCAGATGACTTCCCTATTCTGGGCCTCAATTTCCTTGGCTGAGATGGGGTAATGGGCTGACAGCACCCATCTCCTAGGGCTGGGTGTGGATTCTTGAGGTCAGGGAGAGTGCTTGGCTCGGTGCCTGACGTGCAGCAAGTGTTCAGGAGATGGAGGGCTCATCTTTGGAACTTCTGCAGGGCCTGCCTGCTGCAGGATGTTTTCCCACTTCTCCCTCCTAACTTGGGACCTCCTAACTTGGTCCCCAACACCAGCAGGTCTTGATGGATTTGGCTCAGAGCCACACCCCACTGGCCCCACACTTTGACCCAGTGACCATCCCTCCCTTGGCATAAACCTGGTCTCAAAGCCTCTTCCCTGGGATTGAGACTCGAGGTGAAGGGTCAGCCCACACAGCACAGGGTCCACAGTCACTAGCGTGACAGATGCCCATGCCACTATCTCCGGAGAATGGCTGCACTGCCTTGGCAGATTTCCCAGGGATTCTGCAAGATCAGGAAGTGGGGGTGGGTTCCTGAAGGGGGCCCTGGGAGTACAGACCACCCCTCACCTCCCGTGTGACCTGCAGCGAGTGCCTGGACTCTCTGAGTGTCTGTTTCCTGATCTGTGAAGTAGAAGCAGGAAGATGATGCTTGAGAATCACTCGGCACGCAGGAGGCTGCCTGGGAAACAGGAGCCAGGCTGAGCCATACTGGGTGCCAGGGGCATCTTTGCCCAGTTGCGTGGGATTCTTGGTTAAAGCCAGTAGTTTACTTTGGGTCCCTTCAGTGGCCTGCTCGCCTCTTGGGCTGTGAGAGCAAGAGGGTGATCATTCGTATCACTGGAGAATGGCATCCACGGGACATTTGCCTGGGCAGTAGCTCAAGCCATCCGCACAACCTGACTCTGGGTACAGAGGACAGAGTAGGGCTGCCACTGGCCTGTGCTTATAAAATAGGGACGCCCACACCTGCCTGCATGGGTTTTTTTTTTTTTTTTTGAGATAGGGTTTGCTATGTTGCCCAGGCTGGTCTTGAACTCCCGGGCTCAAGCAGTCCTCCAGTCCTAGCCTCTTTAGTAGCTGAGTTTACAGGTACACACCACCATGCCCAACTTGTGTGGGGTTTTTTGAAGATCGGTCTCAAGGTTGCTGCTTGACTGGTGAGCAGCAGGATTCAGACCTAGATGTGTCTGACTCTAGAATCCTTTCACCTAACCTTGATGCTTTCCCAGCAAGCCTGAATGACCTGGCTTCCCTCCAGCCTGCGCCCATGCCATGCCCATTTTCCACCTTGGCGTTTCTGAAGCCCCAGTGGGCTGTCCACTCTGTGCTTCTTTGGGTCACTTGTGATGCCAGCCTCCCTCCTGGCCCACCCGCCAATCCCAGGCCACCACTAATAGGGGTGTCTTTGGCAATGGAACAAAGAGTGTTTTGGGGCTGCTGAGTGGCTGCTCTGAGTGCTCCAGTGTCGGCCAGAGTGGCTTGGCTTCCAGAAACTTCTTGCTGCCTCCTTGCAGGAGGAGGTGCTGGCCATGCTAGGACTGTGAGCTGCTCCCCCTGAACCCCTGGCGGGAGCCAGACGCTGCTGTGCTGCCACGCTGGCTCTTCAACCCCTGGACAGATGCCTTGGCTGGTCCCCGGGGCAGGCTCCTCCCAGGCGGCTGTATTCTCTTCGGGGAAACACAAGGCAGATGTTGTCGATTTAAATTGTTTCCTTATTAGACTCTCTCTCTCCCTGGCCTGGGCTTGGTTTCATCAGCCGGGAACTCTGATTGCATCACTTTGCCGCTCACTCCTCTAGGAACCAGGCCAAGGCCTGGGAGAGCAGGCGGGGTGGGAGTGAGCGTGGCTGAGGGAGGGGCAAGCGAGGGACTTAAGCGATGGACTTAAGTGATGGGGCCCTGCTCTGGGGGACCAGCACTGTCAGGAACCCAGGAGCACAGCTGGAACCTGGAGTTCCACATGGCTGTCACAGCGCTACTGTCTCTTAGCTGGGTGCCCTGCTCCCTGCATCAGAATCACCTGGTAGCTTGTTTAAAATGCCCTTTTAAGGCCTGCAGCAGTAGCATTCAACCAGAGTTGATTTGGCGATCCCTGGAGACATTTTTGGTTGTCACACCTGGGGCTGTGCTACTGGCAGGGTGCTGCTAAACATCCCACAGTGCACAGGACAGCCCCTCACAAAGAGAAACCCTGTCCTGCAGAGTCCATGGTTCTGACAGGGCTCACTGGGAATCTTCATTTGTCGTGAGCCGGTGGAATGTTTTTTGGTTTTTGTTTTTTTCTTTCTTTCTTTTTTTTTTTTTTTTGAGATGGAGTCTTGCTCTGTTACCCAGGCTGGAGTGGGATGGCACGATCTTGGCTCACTGCAACCTCCACCTCCTGGGTTCAAGCGATTCTCCTGCCTCAGCCTCACGAGTAGCTGGGATTACAGGCGCGTGCCACCATGCCCAGCTAATTTTCACATTTTTAGTGGAGGCAGGGTTTCATCGTGTTGTCCAGGCTGGTCCCGAACTCCTGACCTCAGGTGATCCACCCTCTTCGGCCTCCCAAAGTGCTGGGATTACAGGCATGAGCCACTGCGCCTGGCTGCCAGTGGATATTTTTATGTGAGAACCCCTGTCCTGCTGGACCTCACCCCTCTCTCTTTGCTTGTGAGTTTGCCCCCCACCCCCCCACCCCCGCCCCGGGCTTCGTGCTGGGCATGCAGTGGAGGTGAGATGTGGGTCTCTGAGTACTGCAACTGGGAAGACGAAGTGTTGAGAGTGGGCATGGGGTCAGGCTGGAGCCCTGTCACAGAGACTGGACTGCCCCACTGATACCTGGATTCCCTTTTCCTGACTTTCTGCTCCTGTGAGGATTGCCAGCCAGGCATGTACTTTTGCTCCAACTCTGAGGAGAGCCCCTGATGGACCCATTTGACCCCTGTCTGTAGGGATCCTGTGAGCCTGGCAGCCTGAGGCCAGGAGGTGACTCCCACAGCCCTACGGCACCTGGCCCCGCATCACCCTGGTGATGGAGACCTGGGGTTGTCAAGGCTCTGGGATCTTGTTGCACCTACTGGGCAGTTATGCTGGATCAGGCTGGGGCCAGGTGCTGGGGATGTGGCAGCGAAATGACCTCGGGACCACAGAGGCAGAATTCTGTGCATCCTCCCTCTGTTGAGCAGTGGAGAGAGATGCTGTGGGACTACAGAGTCACACCAACAGCCCCGTGTGACGGGCAGGTCGTCCTTTTACAGATGAGGAAGTTGAGGCTCATTGAGATGGGGCTCCCCAAGTCACTTGGTGGCCTCTCCTCCTCACCAGCCTCATCTACACCCTGACTTTCCAGGGAGGCTCCTCCTGGGAGCCACCTCCCTCCTTCTGGGTCTTCCCTGTGCTGTTCCCACTGCCTGGGACCTCCTTCCCCCCAGGTCTTCACTCAGCTGACCTCTGCCTGAGGTCCCGGTTCTGATGTCACTGTCCAGGGAGCCTTCTCGGCCTCCTGCCCCCAGCCTGCTCTGTTCACAGCCCTCGTAGCTCCTTCTCCTTCCTGGGAGACTGGCGGTGACTGCAGTCATTCCTGTGTGGTGACTGTGTCCCCCTCTCAACCAGGGGCTCCTCCAGGAGGTTGCTCGCATTGTGTCCTGCACCCTAAGCCGGCACCATAGTCAGTCCTCGTGGATGCATTGTAGAGGTCCCAGTCCAATTTGGGATACGGGTCCCTGTGTCTCCCCATACCACCCAGCATGCTTCCTGGGATGGGTCAGAGGATGGTCAACTCACTGGGCAGCCTTCCCAGGGCCGGGAGAGCTCCTGGAGAGTTCTGCCGGGCCAAGGACACCAGCCTGGTGGGGTGTTCTACTGTTTCCAGACAGCCCAGAAATAGCCAAATTCTGCTGCTGGGATGGCCACAGTGGCTGTGGTGGGTGCAGGGCTTGTCCCGCCTTGCTGAGATTTACATGTCTAATTGTATATCTTAAAGCTAAAAATGAAACCCAGTCTCTGTAATTACCTGTTCCTGGCAGCGAGTAGCTGGGGAAGCACGCCCTGCAACCCCAGGCCCAGGAGGGCCGTTCATCTCTGTCTCTTCCCAGGCGGGCAGCCAGCCCTGCCAGCAAGTCCCATGTACTGCTTGGGGTGACTCCACTTGGTACCTTGAGAGGACCCAGGCCTTGAACCAGGTAGCTGATGTTCAGATCCCTTTTGTTTCTAAGCAGCTTTCCTAACCCATACCCTTTTCTCATTTTCAATTTAAATTTCAATTATGGAAACAACTCTTGGACAGAAACGAAGAAAGTGTCTCTGATAACCCTTCCACCGCACCTTTGGTCAGACCTGCTCTGAGCTCCCCTCCTGCCTTCTGGCTGTTATCCCCTCACACCAGTGTGAATAAGCCTCTTGACCAGGGAGCCTGAAGTCCAGGATTCTGGGTTAAAACAATCTCTTTCTCTGGACCTTGGTTCTATCATTTTAAAACTTCAGTTCTCCAGCCCAGATCTGGGCCACATTAGGGTAAGTGGGTGGTGGTGGGCAGTAAGGAGGGTCCGTGGTCCTATGATTTCGTTTTTCTTTTTTAATCGAGGTGGGATCTTGTTATGTTGCCCAGGCTGGTCTCCAACCCCCATCCTCAAGTGAGTCTCCTGTCTTAGCCTCCCAGAGTGCTGGGATTACAGGCATGAGTCACCATGCCTGGCCTGTTTTCTTAATAAACATCTTATTTATAATTTTTCTTCATAGTTGCTCGTTTTAGCTTTTTTACACTTTCTGCTTTCTGAGACAGGCAGCTGTTGTGCGTCTAGTCACTGCAGATGTGTGTTGGGTACTGGCGTGCACAGCACCCAGCAGCCCAGGCCTGCCCTCTTAGCACTTGCAGACCATGGAGGTCACAGCCAGCTCTGGTGGCACTCAGCTCTCAGGACCCTGGGCCCTCCCCCAAGGGTCTCATAGTGCTGGGGTGAGGTCGTTCTGCAGAGTGGCATTTCCACCCTGGGCCACAGTGCAGTCCCCAGGACTGCCAGGGAGTGGGTTCCTCTCAGTCAGGTGTGCTTTAAGAAACGCTCACAACGGATACTTCCTGTTCAAAACGAAGAAAAAAGGGACACCCATGCCCCCCATCCTCATCCCTTCTGTTCTTCCTTACTCACCCGAATCTCCAGACACTCCAGTGGCCAGAGGTGGCCTTTATTTGCAGTTTGATGTGGGCACCTCCTGTTTTCTCTGTGCTTGTGGGCATTTACATATGTCACTTTAAAAAATTAAATAAAAATGGGGTCCTGTAGATCCCCTTCTGCATGTTCCCTTCCTGCAGGTCTGATGGGGCCATCCCTCTCTGCTGGGGAGCACAGCTCGCCCTCCCTCCCCTCCTTCCCTTCTGGCGTTGCCTGCTGGGTACCATCGAAGCAGTCCTTATTACTTCCCAACTTCTGCTGCTGTGACCAGTTGCATGCACGTGGACACCGCGGGGACTGCCCCTCCATACAGCCCCTCTGTAAGCTTGGGACCAGGGCTGCCTCTCCAGTCTCCCTGGCCCACACCCACCCCAGCACCCTCCACCCCAGCCACACCGGCCCCCAGCTCCTCCTTAAATGCGACAGACACATTCCTACCCCAGGGTCTTAGCACTTGCTGTTTCTCATGCCCGGATTGCTCTTCCCCCAGGTAACTGTGGTATCTGTGGCCACTCGCTTCAGTCTTTGCTTAGATGTCACCTTCCCATGAAGACTTCCTCTGGCCCTCATTCCCTGGTGCCCCCATTGCTAGGGGTACTGTATGCCTCCCTGGTTGGTTCCTTTTTCTCTGTTGCACCACAGGCTAGCTGGCACGCATTTGCCTGGTTTTGTCTGTCTCCCACCCACTGCCAGAGTATAAGCCCCTTGAAGGCAGGGATTTCTGTCTTCTCTGTTTATTGCTTGTGTTCCTAGAGCCTTCAGCAGTGCCTGGCACCTGGTGGGGACTTAATAAAAGGTTTCTGAATGGATCAAGGCTCTGAGATGTCCTCAATCCTGACCTGGCCAGCTCCCAACCTGGGGCTCATGGCTGCCTGCCTGGCATCCTCATTCCTGCCTCTCATCACGAGCATCCTTCACCCCACCCTGGCCTGATCCTGCATTCATCTCCCCCCATAATCCCTGCCCCATGCATGGGACTTCATGCCACCTGCCTGGGGGTGCCCAGCTGCTTCCCACCAGAGGGGCCCCGGGGCTGAGGGGGAGGCAGTGTGGGCTCTGAGTCAGCTGCACAGCTGTGTCCCGGCTGTGACACAGGGTCTGGACACAGATGGGGCTGGGGTCAAGACTAGCTCTGCTGTGACTTCGGGTGAGTTACGCAGCATTTCTGAGCCTCACTGTCCTCATCTGTAAAGTGGGCTGTGGTAGCGGTCACCTTTCAGTGTTGAAGAGTTCTTGGCGGCACACAGTAGGCCCTCAGGAGGTGGCCGCAGCTGCTGTGTTTTTTTTTACCCTTGCTGTGACCTCTGGCCGTGGGCCAGGGTGAGGCTGCTTGCCTCTTCCCGTGGGAGTGGTGACTTCTAATAGGTGATTGTTCAGAGCCCTGTAGAAACAGGAGGGAGGTCCAGTGCTAACCCTGTGAGCTCTTCCTGTGGAGGTGGGGAATGTGCCTGTTACCTGAGCTAGGAGGGTTCCACGTGGCTTTCTCTGGCTTGGCCCTGGAACTGCAAATGGGCCTTAGGCTTCCTGGCTGGCGTTCCCACAGCAAACTCTCAAAAGGAAAGGGAGAAAGCCCACAATTCACTGTGAGCTTTTGTTCCCAGACACTAATCCCAATTCCACTGGGTGTTTCAACACGCCCAGAGCACCGAGCTGCCTCCCCAGGCCTCCAGCAGCTGCTTCCAACCCCTTCTGAAGTGCGGGGACCCATGGCCACTCCCCGCCTTCCCGCTTTCAAGCTTGGGCCTCCTCTGGCTGCCTGGGAAGTGTCTCTGCTCTCTTTGCCCTTCCACTCCCCTCCTCTGTGGCTGTTCTCAGCCTCTGCCTAAGCCACAGTCCATGGGGGCAAGACAGAGCCACTGTCAGAATCAGATGCAGTCTTCTCACACCCTTGAGGTCTGGCAGGACCTGCCCCTGCTCCTTCACCCATCTCATCCCCTCTGATCTCCTCCCAGCTCCTCTTCAGCCACCGTCCTCTGCAGTCATTTTCCACCTGCCAAGTGTGTTTCTGCATCAGGGCCTCTGCACTTGCTGCTGCCTCACCTGAAGGACTCTTCCCCCATCTTTGCTCAGTCCCCACTTCAGTCCAAGCCTTGCTCAGATGTCACTGCCCTAAGGGCCATCCCTAACCCCCCACCTGAAGTAGCCATACCTCATCTCTACCTGAACTCCCCACTCGCCTTCCCTGTGGTGTTCTCCATTTTTATATTTATCTGACCTACCACGTATTTAACAGCTTTATTGAGATATAATTCACATACCACACAATACACCCATTTAAAGTGTATGGTTCAGTGGTTCTTAGTATATTGACAGTTGCACAACCATCATCACAACCAATTTTACGACATTTTCATCATCCCAGAAAGAAATCCCATACCCATTAGCAGTTACTCCTTTTCCCCTCAAGTCCCCTGTGTTAGTCTGTTCTCACACTGCTATAAAGAAATACCCAAGACTGGGTAATTTACGAAGGAAAGAAGTTTAGTTGACTCACAGTTCCACATGGGTGCCAAAACTTACAATCATGGCGGAAGGTGAAGGGGAAGCAGGGACTTTCTTCATATGGCGGCAGGAGACAGAAGCAGCAACAAAGGGGAAAGAGCCCCTTATAAAACCATCAGATCTCATGAGAACTCACTCAGTATCATGATAACAGCATGGGGGAAACCACCCCCATGATCCAATCACCTCCCACCAGGTCCTTCCCTTGACACGTGGGGATTACAATTTGAGATGAGATTTGGGTAAGGACACAGAGCCAGACCATGTCATCCCCCATCCCTGGCAGCCACCAATCTAGTTCCTGTCACTATGGATTTGCCTATTCTGGACATTTCATATAAATGAAATCATAAACTCTATAGTTCTTTCTGGCTGGCTGCTTTGATTTAGCTTCATGTTTTCAAGGTTAATCCCAGTTAGCATGTATAAGTGTATCATTTCTCTTTATTGCTGAATGATACACCATTGTATGCATAGAACACATTTTATTTGTCCATTTACCAGTTGATGGACATTTGGGTTGCTTTCACCTTTTGGTTATGAATAATTCTGTGATGTACATTTGTGTACAAGTTTTTGTGTGGACACATTTCATTTCTCCGGGATATATACCTAGGGGTGGAATTGCTGGGTCGTATCATAACTCTATGGTTCACCTTTGGAGGAACTGCCATACTGTTTTCCAAAGGGAAAACACCCTTTGGAAAGGGGCTGCACCATTTTACATTCTTACCAGCAGTGTATGAGGGTTCCAGTTTCTCCACGTCTTCCCCTTTGATTCTAGCCATCCTAGTGGGTGTGAAGTAGTATCTCATTTTAGTTTTGATTTTCATTTCCCTAATAGCTAATGATGTTAAGCATCTTCCTGTGTGCTTGTTGACCACTTGTGTATGTTCTTTGGAGAAATGTCTACTTGGATCCTTTCCCCATTTTTAATTGGATTATTTGTCTTTTTATTGAGTTGTGGGTGCTCTTTATATATTCTGGATACAAGTCCCTCAAATATCTGATTTGCAAGTATTTTTTCTTATTTTGTGGTTTTTCTTTTCTTTTTTTTTTTTTTTTTGACGGAGTTTCGCTCTTTTTGCCCAGGCTGGAGTGCAATGGCACGATCTTGGCTCACCGCAACCTCCGCCTCCTGGGTTCAAGTGATTCTCCTGCCTCAGCCTCCCGAGTAGCTGGGATTACAGGCATGCGCCACCATGCCTGGCTAATTTTGTATTTTTAGTAGAGACGGGGTTTCTCCATGTTGGTCAGGCTGGTCTTGAACTCCCAGCCTCAAGTGACCACCCACCTCGGCCTCCCAAAGTGCTGGGATTACAGGCGTGAGCCACCGTGCCCAGCCGTCTTCTTTTTTAAGATAGGGTTTCCCTGTTTCACCCAGGCTGGGGTGCAGTTGTGCAATCACAGCTCACTGTAACCTCAAACTCCTAGGCTCAGGCCATCCTCTTGCTTCAACCTCCCAAGTAGCTGGGACTACAGGCATGCACCACCACTCATGGCTAATTTTAAAATTTTCTTTAGAGATGGGGTCTTGTTGTGTTGCCCAGGCTGGTCTCAAACTCCTGGCCTCAAGTGATCCTCTCACCTTGGCCTCCGAAAGTGCTGGGATTACAGGTGTTAACCACTGTGCCCAACTGAAAGTTTTTAATTTTGATGACATTCAATATATCTGTGTTTTTCTTTTATCACATGTACTTGTGATATTATATCCAGGAAATAGTTGCCTAATCCAAGGTCATGAAGATTTTACCTATATGCTTTTTTTTCAATATTTTATAGTTTAGCTCTTACACTTAGATCTTTGATCCATTTTCAGTTAATTTTTGTATATAACATGAGATAGATAGCCCCCCGCACCACCTCCCTCACACATACACTTCATTCTCTTGCATGTTGATATCCAGTGTCCCAGTAATATTCATTGAGAAGACTATTCTTTTTCCCACTGAATTATTTTGGCACTGTTGTCAAAAATCAATTGACCATAAAAGTGAAGGTTTCTTTCTTTTTTCTGAGACAGAGTCTCCCTCTGTCGCCCAGGCTGGAGTGCAGTAGTGCCGTCTTGGCTCACTGCAACCTCCGCCTCCTGGGTTCCAGTGAGTCGTGTGCCTCAGCCTCCCAAGTAGCTGGCATACAGGCATACGCCATCATGCCTAGCTAATTTTTGTATTTTTAGTAGAGATGGGGTTTCGCCGTGTTGGCCAGGCTGGTCTCTAAGGTTTATTTCTAAACTTTTGTAAACTGAATAATCTCAGTTGTATTCCATTTGTCTAGCCTCATGCTAGGACCACCTGTTCTTGGTTATTGTAACTTTGTAGATAATTTGAAATCAAAAATGTGAATTTTAAAATTATGTTTTACGGCCGGGCGCGGTGGCTCAAGCCTGTAATCCCAGCACTTTGGGAGGCTGAGACAGGCGGATCACGAGGTCAGAAGATCGAGACCATCCTGCCTAATACGGTGAAACCCCGTCTGTAATAGAAAATACAAAAAACTAGCTGGGCGATGAGGCGGGCACCTGTAGTCCCAGCTACTCGGGAGGCTGAGACAGGAGAATGGCGTGAACCCGGGAGGCAGAGCTTGCAGTGAGCTGAGATCCGGCCACTGCACTCCAGCCTGGGCGGCAGAGCAAGACTCCGTCTCAAAAAAAAAAAAAAATAAATAAATAATAAAATAAAATAAAATTATGTTTTACTTTTTAAAGACTGTGTTGACTATTCTGGTCCCTTAGATTTCCATGTAAAGTTTAGGATCAGCTTGTCAAAGTTCTGCCAAGAAGCCAGTGTGGGGCTTTGATAGGGATGGTGATGAATTTTAGAACTATTTGGGAGTATCATCTTGACAACATGTCTTCCAATCCATGAACATGGGATGTCTTTCCATTTATTTAGATCTTTAATTTCTTTCAGCAATGTTTTGTAGTTTTCCAGAGTATGTATTTTGTACTTTATTAAATTTATTCCTATGTATTTTTTTCTTTTTGATGGTATTGTACATAGAATTGCTTTCTTTGTTTCATTGTAAATGTTTGCCAATATATAGAAATAATTGATTTTTGTATATTGATCTTGTATCCTGCAACTTTTCTGAACTCATGCATTATTTATTTATTTATTTATTTATTTTTGTTGTTTGTTTGTTTGTTTGTTTTGAGACAGGGTCTCACTCTGTTGCCCAGGCTGGAGTACAGTGGTTCGATCTCAGCTCACTGCAACTTCTGCCTCCTGGGTTGAAGAGATTCTCTCATCTCAGCCTCCCAAGTAGCTGGAACTATAGCTACCTGACCTCAAGTGATCCGTACCCACCTCTGCCTCCCAAAGTGCTAGGATTACAGGCATAAGCCACCACACCTGTAATCACATATTAGGCCAGGCATCGTGGCCCATGCCTGTAATCCAGCAGTTTGGGACGTGATGGCAGGCAGATCACTTGAGGCCAGGAGTTCAAGACCAGCCTGGCCAACATGGCAAAACCTCATCTTTACTAAAAACACAAAAAATTAGCCAGGTGTTGTTGTGGTACATGCCTATAATCCCAGCTACTCAGGAGGCTGAGGCACGAGAATCACTTGAACCCAGCAGGTGGAGGTTTCAGTGAGCCAAGATCACACCACTGTACTCCAGCCTAGGCGACAGAGTGAGACTCTGTCTCAAAATATAATAATAATAATAATGGCCGGGTGTGATGGCTCATGCCTGTAATCCCAGCACTTTGGGAGGCTGAGGGGGGGCAGATCACCTGAGGTCAGGAGTTCAAGACCAGCCCAACCAACATGGTGAAACCCCCTCTACCAAAAATAGAAAAGTTAGTCAAGCATGGTAGCATACACCTGTAATTCCAGCTACTTGGGAGGCTGAGGCAGGAAAATTACTTGAACCCGGGAGGCAGAGGTTGCAGTGAGCTGAGATTAGGCCCTTGCACTCCAGCCTGGGCAATGAAAGCGAAACTACATCTCAAAAAAATAAATAAAATAGTTTTCTAGTGGATTCCTTAAGGGTTTTCTGTATAAAAGATCAAGTCATCTGTTAATATAGTTTAGTTCTTCCTTTCCACTAGTAGGTATTTTTCATGTTTATTTGTTCTTCTTCTTTCTCCTCCCACTAGAATGTAAGCTGGTTACTGCTGTGTTCCCAGTGCCTAGAACACGGCCTGGCACACACTGGTGCTCAGTTGTTTGATGATGAATGAATCATCATCATGAATGAATGAATAAGTGGAGCCAGCATGACTAGGCTCAGGTGATGCCCCCAGCCCAGGGCCCCCACTCCTGTGGCACCTACCTATAGGGCTTAGATCTGTCCCTTCCTCCCCTGTCTTCAGCCCTGACCTTTTCTGCTTGTCCCCAGTCTTGGTTGCAGAGGGTTGTTGGAGCTCACCCTCCTAACAGGCTAGGTGCATTCTGGTTCTCTTGGTCCCTGGTGTCCTCACAGAGCCTTCACCAGGCCGGGCACTTTGCAGGATTCATTTCACTCAGTGCTGCCACAACAGTGGCCACGACAGGGGTGGCGTGCCCCAGTGAGTGTGCAGGTGTGGCCCAGGTCTGCCTGCCCTGTTGGCCCTTGTCACAGCCGTGGCAGGAGCACAGGGTAAGCCTTGGTCACATCCTCAAAGCCTTGTGGAGCCAAGAAGGGGTTGCCTGGAGGGGGCTCCTCATAGAAGGTGAGGCTTAGGGGCTTTCATTGGCTAGGAAAACGGGACTCCCTCATTCATGCTGTTCCCTCTCTCTGGAACTGTCTCCTCCACCTGGCTACTTCCCAGGCTCATTCTATCCTGAGCTTGAATGTCACCTTCCCTGACTCACCCCTTCCCCTGCCCTCTTCTGGTGACACTGAGTCATCACTGGGTAAATACAGTCTGCAGTGGCTCATCCCAGCACCTGCTTGGCACTCAGAGACCTGGGTGGTGCCTCAGGGGCACAGCAGGGTACTGCAGGCCCCACAATGCCACAGGTTCTCCTTGCCAGGCTTTCCCGGGCTCCTGAGCCGAAGTGGCGACTAAGAGCCCTGACTCTGAAGTCAGACAGTCCTGGGTTTAAATCCTGCTTTGCCAGTCACTGGGGATGTGAGCTCGAGTGGCAGGTAGGGTGGCCTTCTCTTGGAGCTTCAGTGCCCTCAGCAGTAGAAGGGGTGGCATAGAGCCCACCTTGCAAGACTGCCGTGCAAAGTAAACCTGGCGATGCCCAGGGGAGGGTTGACTGTGGCCCTCTCCGACCCTCCCTGAGGCCTCGATCTGGCAGTTAACCCACTCTCCTCGGGTCACTTCCTTAGCTGTCCCCTTGGCGGTTCTGGTTAGGAGGATGAGCTGGAGATAACGTCTCTAACACTGTCCCCTCCCTTCCCTGGCCACCCCTTCCTGAGCACAGGCTCTGCCAGGCAGGCTCTGTGGAGATGCGGAGCTGCTTGGGGATGCAGAGCTCAGTTCCGTCACATGCCACTGCCACCCCCAGATCCTGCTGAGGCCCCCGCAGCAGTTGGGAGGGGCTTGGATGAGCTGCTTCCACTGGCTCCCACTCACTCCCAGAGCACAAAGCATCTCTCCAGTAAAGGGGTGCTGAATTTTTCAGCGTGGTCATGCTCTCCAACTCAGGAGGAATGGGGAGGGGGGCTAGAAGACCAGAGTCCTCTGCTTAGTGTTGGTGAAGCTTTCTCCACACCGAGTCCAACTACTTGGGTTAATCCCTGTTCTGCTCTTCCCTGTGGTGGCCTCAGGCGAGGGTCTTAGCCTCCGGGCCCCCGGTTTCTTTGGGGATTAGGCTAATGATGTGGCTGCTCCAGACAGAGGTTGGAAAGGTTTGGCATGACCACCTTTCTCTGGCACTTGGAGCGGGCTCCAGGGCCTGCTGGCTCTTGTGAAGTTCTTTGAACAGTGCCGGGCACATGGGAAGCGCTGTGTGGGTATCAGCTGTTGTTACTACTGCCATTGTTGTTATTAGTGGTGAAGAATTGGGCTCTGGAGTCAGGAGGAACCAGGCTTCAGGCCCAGCTCAGCTATCTACTGGCTGGGAGGTGTGGGGCAGCTTGCCTAGCCTTGGTCTCTTCATCTGTGAAATAGGCTGAGTAGTCCAGCCTAAGACTGTTGTGAGGGTCACGAGGCGGTTGGCAGAGCCTGGCTTTGGAGGAGGTAATGGCAGTGCAGGGAACTGCCCAAGGTCTCAGAGCAAGGTGGCGGGAGCAGCGCTGGGTGCAGAGGGAGGCTCTGCAGGTTGCCAGGCTTCCCGGGGAGGGACAGCTGCCCTAGCTCACCTCACCCCTGCCTTGTGTTTATCTCATTTTTATTACCTTTTTGCTGTTGTTTTTACAACTACATGAGTACATTCTTGTGAAAACACAGCTACTTTGTGACATGGTGAAAGTGAAGCTTCCCACTGCCTCACTCCCAATGGGCAGGGCTCTTGCTGTGTCCCTGGTACCACATGGGGTCCCCTGGCGCAGATGCGCATGCCTGTGCTCACCTGTCACCTCTGGCCTGCAGGGAGGAGGTACAGGAGAACTGCGTGCGGTGGCGAAAGAGGTTCACCTTCGTGTGTAAGATGAGTGCTAACCCGGCCACCGGCCTGCTGGACCCCTGTGTCTTCCGCGTGTCTGTGCGCAAGGTGAGGCCAAGGGTGCATGTGGGGCTGCTGGGCTGGGTGGTAGGCCCCTCCCCTCATGAGTCCGCACCCCCAGCTGAAAATGGGGAGAGTTGCTCTGCCCCTTGCCCTCCTCCCCTCAGATCTGGGGGGACTGGGGGAAATGCATGAGGTCCCTGGGATTCCCCAGTCAACTTGCTGCTCGTGTCTCCCTCCTTGTGCAGGAGCTGAAAGGCGGGAAGGCTTATTCCAAGGTAAGAGGGGCTATGTGAAGGGGTGGTGGGATGGAATGTGGGGTGGCACGGGACAGGCACAAGGGAAACCTCCAGCCCCATCTCTGCCACAAGCAAGAGACACTCAGCCCTACCTGAGATGCGTTATTTTTTAGAAATATCTTTATTGATGGCCTTTGCACTCAATATAAAGGCAGCATACGGTTGTTGGAATATAAATGGTACAGAAGTTCACTGAGCAAAAGGGCCAGTTTCTGTCCCCTTTCCTCTCTCCAGGCCTCTTTCTGGGACCCCATTATTGGGATTGAGTAAGACCTTTGCAGACCTTGTAAGAAGGAAAAAAGGAAATATGCTATACAAAGAGAGCAGCGAATAAAAATCTATGCATGTG
The DNA here is from genome assembly GCF_002776525.5 of Piliocolobus tephrosceles. NCBI lineage: Eukaryota > Metazoa > Chordata > Mammalia > Primates > Cercopithecidae > Piliocolobus > Piliocolobus tephrosceles. The sequence goes on from NC_045447.1 coordinate 10,540,103, forward strand.
GTTTAGAGAAATGCAAAATGAGCACCCTCTATGTGTACTTAAGTGCATGCAAACAACATGATTTTTTTTTTTTTTTTTTTTCTGGTGACATTGTCTTGCTCTGTTGCCGAGGCTGGAGTGCAATGGCACAATCTTGGCTCACTGCAGCCTCCACCTCCCGGGTTCAAGCAGTTCTCCTCCCTCAGCCTCCCGAGTACAGCTGGGCATGGTGGCTCATGCCTATAATCCTGGCACTTTGGGAGACGGAGGCAAGCGAATTGCCTGAACTCAGGAGTTCAAGACCAGCCTTAGCAATATGACAAAACCCCATCTCTACTACAGTTGCAAAAAAAATTAACCAGGTGTGGTAATCCTGCCTGTAATCCCAGCTACTCGGGAGGCTGGAGCACAAGAATCGCTTGCACCAGGAGTGTGGAGGTTACAGTGAGCCGAGATCGCGCCACTGCATTCCAGCCTGGGTGACAGAGCAAGACTCTGCCTCCAGATAAATAAATACATACATACACAGATTTGCAGCTTGGTTTTTTACTTAATCCATCCTGGGCATCTTTTTGTGTTATCACAAATTTCTATGTGCTTTCTAAGGGCAGCAGTATCCTGTGGCATGGCTGGCGATGGTTGACTCAGCCAGCCCTGCTGCTAGACATGTGCATTGTTACCAGGGTTTCACTGTACCCACAGACAGTTCACCCCTACATAGTATTAATAAGAGCTTTTCTACTGAGTAAAGAGGGAGAAGACAGCTCTGGTTTTGAATAAGCCTGCTCTGCCTTCCATCCCTCTTCTCCATGGTGGACTCTTGGCCTCCTCTTCTCATCTCCTGGGAGGCTTAGCCCAGTGGCAGGAAGGTGGGCTCCATCAGCTGGGAGGGGAAATGCCTTCGCCTCACCTCTCACCCGAGGGAGGTGCTATACAGGGCGCGGCCCTTCCCCCTGACCAGAGCTCAGGAACTCAGCCAGCTGGGCCGTGCACTCTACCCCGGCCCGGGGCGCTGACGTCCCTCTCCAGAAGCAGAGAGCAATATGGCTGGAGCCAGGCTGTAGAGGGTGCCATCAGAGGGGAAATTTCTCTGATTCACACGGTGAGGACTGCTGCCCAGCCAGGAAAGGAATTACCAGCAAACACCTGGGAGCATCTCGCCTCCACTGGCAAACATTTACCAGGCACCCAGCACATGTCAGGCACTGCCAGGCCCCTTCCCTTCTGTTCTATAATTGAACTCCCACTGCAGGCTTTACTCCCATTATACAGAGGAGGAAACTGAGGCCCTGAGAAGTAGCTGGGCGTGGTGCCTATCAGGCCTAGTTTCAGTCCTGTCTCTGTTGGGTTAGCTGTTTGGCCCTGGGCAAGCTTCTTCCCCTCCCTGAACTTAGTTTTCTCATCTGTAAAATGGGGATTAGTCTGAGTCCATGGCAGGGCTAGGATGTGAATCCACTTTCCTGATTCTGGTGTGTGTGCCCTGAACACTGCAGTAGAGGCTTGCAGGCAGCAGGTCCTTGACACCCATCCCTCATTGGTTCGGTTGGGTTCAAACATTGGTTCAAACATTTCATTATCTATCTCTTCTGAGCCTGTTGTATCTGGAGCAGAGCTGGGCAGGAGGTGGAAAGCAGAGGCTCTGGGGCCTCCTAGACCCTTTGCAGAGGGAACCGGAGATGTCCTCCAAGTCCCCAAGCCTGGCACCACCTTGTCTCAACCTCAGTTTCCCCTCCAGGTCTAGCAGACTTGGCCTCCATCCACAGGGCTTTCTTAGCGCATGCCCTCTTTGCACTTACTCCCACTTCCCTCTCCATCCCTCAATCCTCTGCCCAGAGTTCCTGAGGGCCTGTTCAGACCCTGAACTCTGCCCAGCAGCCCCTCACTCTGGCCTCTACCAGGGTGCCTTCCCTGGGGCTCCTGCTTATCCTGCAGTGCCCCTCCCCTGTGGGGGTGTCCCATCACTTCCCACAGGCCTTCCCTCCTCTCCTGCCTGCTGACCCGGCAGCTCCCTACAGCACGGCCTTGTTTCCCGGGGAACAATGCATCTGTGTCACGGACAACAATGTCCTTTCATGTCAGGCGCACTGGCCCCGGTGCACGCCGGGACGTGGCACAAAGGGTGCTTTGTCCAGCTCAGGGATGTGAGCTCCTGGCTTTGCCATGTTGGTGCTGCCGACCGGGGGCCTCTGTCCTTGGGTCCAGTTACGCAACAGTCAGTCAGGGCTGTGGGGTGGGCCCAGGGGCTTTGTCTGTCTCCCTCTCCAACTTTTGCCAAGTTACCCCTTCTGGGCTTTCGCCAGTCAGGAGTCCACACTCTCTCAGCCTCCCACATGCTCCTCTCACCTCCTAGCTGGGCTTCGCTGACTTGAACCTGGCCGAATTTGCGGGTTCGGGCTCCACGGTGCGCTGCTGCCTGCTCGAGGGATATGACACGAAGAACACTCGCCAGGACAACTCCATCCTTAAGGTACCAGGGATCCTGCCGCCTCTGCCACCCTGACCACGGGGTGGGGACAAACCAGGCTGCTCATCAGAACCCCCTGGAGAAGGGTTGTTAAAAATACAGGACTTACCTGAATAGGTAGACATCGGGAAGGTGCAAGTCCAGGAATCAGGAAACCACTATCAGAGGGAGGCCTGGCTCAGCTGCTGGCCTCAGTTTCCCCATCAAGATCAGGGCGGGGTCCTGATTGTCTCCAAGGTTTGGCAGGCGCTTGGCAGTGGGTCCACATCATGCTGACTGCATGCCCTCTCTTCTCTCGTGGTCCCCTGACAGCAGCTCCACGAGCTGTGGTATCTTTGATTAGTCCCAGCTTCAAATGGGAGGAAGTTGAGGCACAGACATTAAGTCATTTACCTGGAGTCACAGACAGAGCTGGCATCTGACCCCCAGCCAGTTGACTTGTTGGCCCAGCTCCTAATCCTGCCCCAAGTGACAGGCAGTAGGTAGCCTGGCCCCTAGTGGATTATCAGCGAAAACGATGGCTGCTGAGGGCTCCGGGGCAGGCATGGGCAGGTTTCCAATAGCCAGGGCAGCCCCACCCCCAGGCAGCTGCCTTGTTGGCCTTTTGGGAACAGAAATGTCTGGGTGTCCATCATCAGCACACCTCTCTCCCTCTGTTTCCACACCTTCCACCTGGCCAGGAAAACAGGCTGTCCCAACAGCACCTCTGCAAGGGGACCCAGGGAGAGCCTATTGTATCTGGAGCAGAGCTGGGCAGGAGGTGGTGAGCAAGGACTCTGGGGCCTCCTAGACCCTTTGCAGAGGGAACCGGAGCTGCCAGAAAGGGTCCAGACTGATTGTCTTGGGATCTGGAGCCTTTCAGCCTCAGTCAGGCTGAAAAGCACAGGCACAGTAGCCCTGTGCACCTCAGGCCAGATCAAGGGAGCCCGGGGGCCAGGTAGCCTTGGGTTCAAGGGCAACTCCCCCAAGTCCTGTCTGCAGGGTCTTGGGAGTCACTTCCCCTCTCTGAGTCTTGGTTCCCTCATCAACAGCCTGGGGCTAGGCTGCTTTCATAGCCGAGTGAATAAGCCATAGAAAGCATCAACCTAGTGGTCACCCTTTCATAAGTGGTGGCCCCAGCATCTGTGCCCCTCTTTCCCACCTGCTCATCCTTTGCCTGTCACTCCATCTCAGCCTAGATTTTAGGATCCAAATGTTGCTACATTTGGGCTGTTAAGTTTGCAATGACTTCATGCTTTATTCATCAGACTTTCACCAAACCCTGCCCGCCACCTGCTGTGCCAGGCCCCATGAGCCCTCTTCCCTCTCCTGCCTGCTGAGTTGAGCTCTGTACTCCTTACACAGGGCCGGGGGTGAGTGTGTGACTCCACCCTGGAGAAGCTCACTGTCTAGGCCTGTAGCTGACTGCAGTCCGCTCACTCTGCCAGGCGCAGGGCTGAGCCCAGGCCTTACTTTGCTATGCCCTCCCCTCTGGTCTGCCAGGCAGGCCTTGGTACCATCTCTGTCCTCCACACAGGGAAACTGGGCTCAGAGAGGTTAGGTGACTTTGCCAGAGCCCCCAAGCCAGAAGGAGGCAGAGAGACAGGATTGGAGTCCAAGCCCTTCTGAGGCCAGAGCCGAAAGGCTGCAAGGGGCCTTGCTCCTGGGCGGGCTGTGGGTGGCCAGGGCATGGCTGATTGCTCCCCTTGCCACAGGTCACCATTGGTATGTTCCTGCTCTCTGGAGACCCCTGCTTCAAGACGTGAGTGCTGGCACAGGCCTAGGGGGCGGATGGGAGCCCAGTCCTGGGCACTGGGGATGGAGGAACAGGGACTCTTGGTGTCCTCCGTTTTCGTCTGGTCCTGACGAAAGCGGGGCACCCTAGTCACACCTGTCTGTCTTCCCAAGGCCACCATCTACTGCCAAGTCCATCTCCATCCCAGGCCAGGATTCCTCCCTGCAGCTGACATGTAAGGGTGGCGGGACCAGCAGTGGTGGCAGCAGCACCAACTCCTTGACTGGGTCCCGGGCCCCCAAGGCCCGGCCCAGCATTCTCAGCTCAGGTACAGTTCCTCATCTGCCCACCCCTCCCCTGCTAGCGGCCCGAGGGCTTTACCTCCATGTCATGCCCAGGTGCCCAGGGAGATGCTGACTGAGGGGAAGGTGATGGTGGGAGGGCGTTTGCATGCTCCTGCTGGGCTGATGAGATCTGAGCACCTTGTGTGTGCCGGCTGTGCTGCTGGGCCCTGAGATCACAGCAGTGCCCTGGACTGAGACTGACGTGGCCTCCCCATCCTCATGGCCCTGCAGCCTAGCAGGAGAAACAGGCCTCAACCAAGTCATAGATAAATGACATGCATGTCTACCTGCAAACAGGATAAGAGCTGGGGAAGACAGGCCCAGAAGGTGGGATCCATCCGGGGCCAGGGAAGGCTTCCCTGAGGATGTGGTGTCTGAGCTGCATTTGGGGGGTGAGGCACAGTATACCTGGCAGAGGAACGTGCTGGGAGCTCTTGCTCTCCCACGTGCTCTATGACCTTGACTGGCCAGTTTGCCTCTCCCTGTCTCAGTGTTCTCTGGAAAATGGGATTGGTAATAGCAGTTACATCCCAGGTCACTTTGGGGATTAACTATCCACATGTGGGCACCTGCCCCGCACATGGTAAGCACTCAGTGGGCACTCTGGTTTTTGTTTTTGTTTTTTTAGACAGAGTCTCACTCTGTCACTAGGCTGGAGTGCAATGGTGCAATCTCGGCTCACTGCAACCTCCGCCTCCTGGGTTCAAGCATTTCTGCTGCCTCAGCCTCCGGAGTAGCTGGGACTACAGGCGAGCACCACCATGCCCAGTTATTATTATTTTTTTTTTGTATTTTTAGTAGAGACAGGATTTCACCGTATTAGCCAGGATGGTAGCCAGGATGGTCTTGCTGTCCTGGTCTCGTGATCTGTCTGCCTCGGCCTCCCAAAATGCTGGGATTACAGGTGTGAGCCACTGTGCCTGGCCAGGCACTCTGTTTTTATTAAATTATCACTGGTACTAATGTTATGAAAAAGTGAAAGAGCCCCAACCCCCAGAGGAGATGGCATGGCAATTAGGAGGAGGGGGTGCTGCCAGGACAGGAGGCTCTGGCCTGCCCTCAGGTGTTTGCTGGGCCCCCTCAACCCTAAGCAGGGCCCCCAGAGGTATGAGCCTTGGACCGCCCCCAGGTGATTAGTGAACAAGGCATCAGTGAACAAGGCATCAGGTGGCAACCCTGATTGTCCCACAGAATCAGAGCACAGGCCTTGTGTGGCCCAGCAGATGCTTGCCAAGTGATTCTGCCTCTGCGAACTGGGAGCGGTGAGGGACCCTCTGACCTCAAGGGTCTGGCCTTCCTTCACTCCCTTTTCCCCTGCAGACCCAGCCAGCTGAGGCCCGGAACAGAAAGCTGGGGGCTTCCCAGCACAATTACTCTCTCCAGCCCCTGGATGGGAGTCCCCAGAATAGAGATGTATCTGGCGATCAGACCACCCCAGCACAGGTGGTGCCTTCGTGTGAAGTAGAAGAGGCCCCTCCCCCAGGGCAGGGTGGGACTTGAGTGCCCACTTGCCTCTGGAGCTGGGCTCCTCCCATATGCAGAGAACCCGTTGGGGACTTGAAAAGCCACATAGTTATGGATGGGCACACAGGCCAGCCTGGGGTATCACAGGCCAGCCTGGGGTGTGTTGGGCAGGAAGGCAGGTGGGTACTCAGAGCCCTGGGTAGGTCCCACCTGGTCCCTTATGCCTCCTGCTGGGGAGTGCCAGGAAAATCTGTTTTGAAGTTGGGCTTATGGGTAACTTGGGACAGGACTGTGGGCCTGTCCCTTTGGGCCAGCCTGCTCCCCTTCACCATGTCCCTTCTACTCCAGCTCTGCTGACCCAGGCCCCTTCCAGCCTCGGGGCCTCTGCAAGTGCTGTTCTCTGTGCCTGGAAGGCCATTGCCCTCCTGAGGCCTTAGCTGGCTCCCTCCAGCGATGTGTCTTGGAGGTCTGCCATTAAGGCCATTTCCTTGGAGAAGCCTTCCCTGTCCTCAGACTGGGCCAGACCCCCAGTAAGCACTCCTCCCTGCTCTGCACCTCTCACTGCACTTGTGGGTAGTGGAGGCAGTTTTTGTTCAGCATTCCTCCTTGCTGGCCTGTGGTGGGCACCCCACACAAGGATGCCCTCTGTGGAATCAACGGACCTGGGTTCAGAGGGTGACCTATGACTCAGGCTGGTTGCTGCTCCTCTGAACCTGTTTTTCAGTCTGTTAAATGGCACCCCGCCATGGAAGGCTCTGTGAGGGCACGCTGTGAAGGGCAGTGGTGAGCAGCACTGGGTGACCCCTGTCACCTCACCCCTTGCCGCTTTCTGCCTTCCAGGGCTGCCAGAGGAACCCGACCAGAACCTGTCCAGCCCTGAGGAGGTGTTCCACTCTGGCCACTCCCGCAACTCCAGCTATGCCAGCCAGCAGTCCAAGATCTCTGGTGAGTGGCTGCCTGGCCCTGCCCCTGCAGCCTTCTCCTTCTTCGGGATCCCCCATTATGACGCTCCCCTGCGGCACCCCCAACAGGCTACAGCACAGAGCACTCGCGCTCCTCCAGCCTCTCAGACCTGACGCACCGCCGCAACACGTCCACCAGCAGCAGCGCCTCTGGGGGCCTTGGCATGACTGTGGAGGGCCCTGAGGGCAGTGAGCGGGAGCACCGGGCCCCGGAGAAGCCGCCGCGGCCACCCCGGCCCCTGCATCTGTCTGACCGCTCGTTCAGGTGAGGCCTACTGCTTGGTGCCCCCTGGAGAATAGACCCCTCCCAGTAGTGCCTTGAACCTCCGCTTCTTTACCTGTAACACAGGGACCGTAGGGTCCCCAACTCAGTGGGTTGGGTGGTGATGATTCCACCAGCTCATGGCCCTGAAGGGTGCAGCCATGCCCGGCATGCAGCAGGTTCTGTTCATGGCTGCTGTTGTGGTTTTGCGGATCGGACAAGAGCACAGTCTGTGGGCCTGACAACTGGGCTAAGCCTTAGAGCCACTCCTTATGCGCTGGATGGCCTTGGGAAGCTGACTTACCTGCTCGTTGCCTGGCATCCTCATCTATAAAACCAGCTCATGATGGCAGCTGCACCCTATTGTGCACACAAGGGTTCAGTGAAGCACAGCACGGAGCACACAGGGACATTCTGAGCACTGCTGCAGCTGGCCGGCATTATTGTCGTGGTTTTGTGCTTGTGCCTGTTACTGCTCTGACTGTTGTGACTTGCCCCCCCAAAATCCAACCCAGGCGGAAGAAGGACTCGGTGGAGAGCCACCCGACCTGGGTGGATGACACGAGGATCGATGCGGATGCCATCGTAGAGAAGATTGTGCAGAGCCAGGACTTCACGGATGGCAGCAACACCGAGGGTGAGCCGTGCCGGGCTGGTGGGGGTGAGGCCACCTGCTCCAAGGGCTAGCCCTGCCCCACTCAGCCTCCGTCCTCCCCTGTGTTCCCACAGACAGCAACCTCCGGCTGTTCGTGAGCCGCGATGGCTCTGCCACACTGAGCGGCATCCAGCTTGCCACCAGGTAGGGCAGGCTCAGGGAGGGGTCGTCGGGGCGGCTGGGGCTTGGGGGTGAGAGCAGAGTCCCCACAGTCCACTCACCTGGCCTTGAATGCCAAGTCTTGTCGCCACAATGTGACCCTGGGCCTGTCGTGTCTCTGAAGCTCCCTTTCCCCATCAGTCAGGCGGTGTGGACACCACCACCTCACCTGGGAGCCTGGGGCAGTGAGGGCACGGACAGGTTCGGTCAGTTCCCATGGTTCACAAGGTCACCTCGGGCAGTGCCTGGCACAGGGCTCGGCACACAGCAGGGGCCTCACACGTTTATTTAGAATCCTCCCTTCCCCTTCCTCCCAGCTCCAGGGACTGGGAACAATGGTGGTGGTGATGCCTCATGGGTTTACTGAACAAATCTTTCCCTAGCACCATCTAGGCACCAGGCCCTGAGCGAAGGCCTGGTTTAACGCAGGCTGCTGCCTACACGGCATCCACAGATGGCGGGGATAGATGAGACCAAACTTGCAGGAACTACAGTTTATAGAGTCTATGCCGCATCACAGGCATTCATTTGGAGCATGTTGACTGTGTGCCTGGCTCTCCATGTGCTTTTGGCTCACCGAATGAATGAGCGAGTGAACAAATGAGCTTCCAATGGGCAGGCTACTGAGGGCAGGTGGGGAGCCTGCCTAACCTCCACATCCCCAGGGAAGAGGCATGGCCAGGCTGCTGCGCAGAGGCTGCCCTTTCACGCTGCTCTGCTGACTCCTGCTGGCCACAGCCTGGAATGGCAGCTGTCACCTTGCAGTAGCCTTCCTGGGCTGCTCTGAGGTGGGGGTGGGGGAGCGGTGAGCAGGAAGGAAACTGAGGGGCTGGCTTCCTTAGGGGTTTGTAAACACACCCCTCCCTGGCCCCCTCTGAAAATGAGGAAGCATCTCCGGGAAAGAAACCAATCTGGTTGGGAGTGAGATCACAGCAGAGCTACATGCTGAGCCCTGAGAGTCCCCGACTCCAGGACTGGGCCTGGGCTCAGCAGGGAAAGGAGCTGACCAGGTTTCCTGACTTCCCACTGCCCTCTTGGCCACCCTCACATCCCTCTGAGCCTCAGTTTCTTCACCTGTCAAGTGGGGCAGGGTGCAGTCACTCCCTGCCAAGGTGACTGTGAGGATGGCATGGCACAGCCAGACGTGCCTGGAAGCGCTCTGCAGGCCCCACAGACTGATGCTTACTATCTGTGTCACTGTGGGCAAGGGACTTACCATCGCTGGGCCTTGGTTTTGGCCCCTTTGCAACACGGGGCTGGTTAACAGCACCAGCTTGTGAAACACCTCCAAAGGCCTGGTCCAGTGGAGCGCTCAGGAAATGGGACATTGATGGGGACATGCTGACCTGTCTCTCACCTGCAGGGTCTCTTCTGGGGTCTACGAGCCAGTTGTGATTGAAAGCCATTGAGGAGCAGGTGTCCGGGCTGGAGAAGAGTCCTGCTTTCTCTGGAGTCCAGACCCGCATCATTCCATGAGAAACGTTCCCCTTCAGATCACCTCTGCGCCATATCTCCTCCATGCCTCCTCCATGCACTCCAGTCCACACTGTCCCCCTAGCATCATTCCATTGCCCTCCCATCCATGCTGGGACCCTCCTGGCCCACCAAGGCCCAGGCACCACTGTGAATATTCTCCTCTGAACCACTAGAGGGCAGGCCAGGCGGGCCAGGCGGGCCCATGCAGCTCCTGGACAAGAAGGAGCTGGCCAGGACTGTTGCTGCCAGAGACTGACCCGGCCCTCTGGCTGAGGACATGCAGCAGCTCCTAAATGTAGAGATGCCTGTGACTGAGGGGCTTCTCTACCTGTGTCCCCACTCACTCCAGGAGCACTGGCTTTGGTCACATCTTAGCGGCAGGGCCTTGCTTCCTTGCTCTGGTGTGAGGGGGCCAGACCGCCTCCAGAATCCTGCCACCTGTGACTGTCTGACTGCTTAGTGCTTCAGCTGTCCCTTCCTGTGTCCTGGGGGACCTGCTGGCGGCCTCTTCCTGGGAGCCATGACCTCACACCCCACCCACACTCCAGATCGAGACTCCTGCCTCCCCCGGCGAAAGTCCTCCCGCTGCCTTGCAGCCTGCACTTTGCACATGCTCACCCCCAGCACAGTCCCGCTGGCCCCTCACCTCCCCTTCCCTGGGCCCCTTCCCAAAGACTCCTGGTCACTGCCTGCTGTGCAGTCAGAGGCCCAGGGTCCAGCAGCCCGGCGGGAACGGGTACTGCCTCTCCTCCCTCCAGTTAGCTCCAGCTCAGGTCTGAGACCCGTGCTGAGAAAGGTCTGAGCACTGATGGTGCCCTCTGCCCAGGGCTGGGTCCTGAGCAGCTGGTTTTCCTGCAGGAAGGTTGGAGCAAGCAAAGTCCTTCTCTGCCCTCAGGGTCAGCTGCACCGACTGGGGTGGATGCCAGAGAGGCAGGTGGGCTGTGGCTGGACTGGTCCGGAGCTGGCTCCATTGCCAGAAAAGCCTCAGCCTTCCTCTGTAAGCATCCTCCCTTTCTGGGCAAGGGGGAAGGGCTCCTTTAAGGGGTGTGCTTTCCCAGCGGGGAGCAGTCTGGCCCTGCCCCCTACTAAAGCCTCTGCTCTCAGCACTTTCCCCCAAGTCCTTGTAACTTGCTTGAAGGTGGGTTCTGGCTGCCAGCCAGTCCCTGGACAAACTCTCCTGCCCCTTTAAAATTTCACTCATTTTGTATAAACCCAGCAGGCTGGTGTTTACTTAGCCCTGTAGCTTTTTTCATTTTTTCTTTCCTTCTTCTTGAGTTCACGGTTCAATATTGTCTCCTCCCCCAGGTGAGGGGAGGTGCTGCTTTTCTGCCCCACCTGCCGGCTGGTTCCAGCAGTGCTGGGGCCCAGCTGAGGGGCCGGGATGGGGGCTTCTCTCTCTGGGAGGGGTGCAGGTGCCCTCCCCAGACTGGGAGGGTTCCTTCCCTAGTTCCCCATCTTCCCTTGCTGGTGAGAGTTGGGCTTCTTGGTCTTGGAACTCCCTGGCATTGGGACCAGAGCATTTCTAGCATTTGTTGTTGTTTTACTCACCTAACCCTTAGAAAATGAATGTTAGAAGGTGCCTGCCGAGGTGGGACAGAGTGTTTACTCAGGCTGGAGAAGGCTCTGCTCAGCTCTGAGAGTCCCCTCCTGCCCCACAGATACTGGCACTCAAAAAGGAAGCTGACCGCACTGGGTCCAGACGAATTCACCCCCAGAAGATGGGGGGAGTTCTGTCCTGCCCTTCTATGTCTGTGTGACCTCACCCAGCCTAGGAGGGAGGTGCATTCAGGGTAGATTCGCCTCTCATTCAAAGTTCTAGGGCTTTGGGCAGAAAATAGCCGGCTTTGGTGCTGTTGGGGAGACTCCTCCAGACCAGGAACCCCGGAAGGAGACAGAGCCTGCCACATCCTCCCACGCCAGGCCCTGGGCCAGGGTGATTGGACTGAGAATTCGGCCACAACCAAATTGATGCTGGCTGGAGCCAGAGGCCAGAAAGCCTGGCTTTGTTGTTCCCATGTGGGAGCTCTGTCCTCAGCCCTCCTGTCCCCTTGAGCTCAGTGAATTCCCACCAGGCGCCCACAGCTCCTGGACTTCAAATTCTATATATTGAGAGAGATGGAGAGTATATCAGAGATATTTTTGGAAAGGAATTGGTCTATGCAATGTCAGTTTGGAATCTTCTTGAAAGTTTAACGTTTTTATTAGGAGATTTAAGAAATAAAGGTCTACAATATCTTTAGGGTTTTTTTTTTTCCTGTTTACCGCACAAACTGACCACACGGCATGTCTGCCAGGATGGAGGGTGTCCGTGTTTTCTGTCTTTAGGGAGGTGATCAAGGAGGTGGGGGGAGGTGTCTTTTTTTTCTTGGAGTCCCCTCCTTTCTAACAGAATGTTGCCACCACTACTTGAGTGGGCTGTGTTTGTTCCTCTGTCCCAGCTTCTGTTGTAGAAAATAACATTGTTAGGGGAAATCAGCCTAGTGTCAGTGTCTTGGTTTGAGGGGAAAAAATTAAATGTTTCGGTTTTTGTTTCTTTTGCTGTTTTGTTTTTACCTTGTTACTTTATCATATTGACTTTAGGGTCAAAGGCAACATCAGAAGGAAGTCAGATGTGTATAGTGACATTCCAAGGGTGGGGAAGATGTAGGGGTCCAGGGTTCTCCCGGTCCTGGCTACAGGCACAATCACCACCACCTTCATCATTCCAGATTCCTGAGGAGGAAACTGAGAGGGCCTTTACCTGCCAGCCTCATACTGAGCGAAAGCTCTGTCCTCAGGGCCAAGTTCTAACCACTGCCCTGGAGACCTTCTCTGCAATCAAGTGGCCTCTAAGGAGCATGCCTGAGGACAAATAACTGTGCCTCAGTTTCCTCACCTGCAGATGGGGTTATCAAATAACGCGAGTGTGCAGCCTGACTTATAGGAGGTGTGAATGTGTTCCCAAACTAAAGCTCCAGGCTGCCATCGTTTATAGGCCCAGGCTTGCCCTGGGCCCCTCACCCCTGTTTCTGACCCTCCCAAGTCGCTCTGGGACAGGCAAGTCACTCTGGGTCTTTAATGAGCTTGGAGGTGACAGGAAGGTACAATGGTACTGGCCAGGCCGGGAGGAATCAGGCCACCAGGGCTCCATCTCTATCCCAGGATAGCATTCACCCCACTCCTCAGGGCTGACCCCCACTTACAGCCTCTAAACCCTGAAGGCGGATTCTGCCCCTTCCTCTGTTATATGCACACCCGGGGAGGGAGGTAAAAGTGGGCTCCTAGCTGAGCCCAGAGTCTCCTGAGAGAGAAGGGAAAATAATTGGATTGTAGGTTTAAAAATGTTGCTCTTGGCCAGGCGCAGTGGCTCACGCCTATAATCCCAGCACTTTGGGAGGCTGAGGCAGGAGGCAGATCACCTGAGGTCAGGGGTTTGAGACCAGCCTGACCAATATGGAGAAACCCCATCTCTACTAAAAATAGAAAAATTAGCTGGGCGTGGTGGTGGGTGCCTGTAATCCCAGCTACTCAGGAGGCTGAGGCAGGAGAATCACTTGAACCCAGGAGGCAGAGGTTGCAGTGAGCCAAGATCGTGCCATTGCACTCCAGCCTGAGTGACAGGATGGGCTTCCAACAAACCAAGGAGATAAATGCCAGAGGGAGTGAACCATGCCAGGCTCAGAGCACATCTCTCCCCAAACCCCCCAGGTGGGGACAGCAGGCCAAAGGCCTCCACATAACCCCTCAGGGAGGCCTGGAGTCCAGATGCTGTACTCCAGGATCTAAACAATCACTGAATTTTAAAGCTGGCTGGTTCAAAACTCTTACTTTGGGCCGAGCGCGATGGCTCACACCTGTAACCCAAGCACTTTTGGAGGCTGAGGTGGGCAGATCACCTGAGGTCAAGAGTTTGATACCAACCTAGCCAACACAGTGAAAACTCGTCTCTACTAAAAAATACAAAAATTAGCTGGACGTGTTGGCATGCGCCTGTAGTCCCAGCTACTCGGGAGGCTGAGGCAGGAGAATCACTTGAACCCAGGAGGCAGAGGTTGCATGAGCTGAGAACATGCCACTGCACTGCAGCCTGGGCGACAGTGAGACTCCCATCTCTGGAAAAAAAAAAAAAAAAAAAAAAAGCTCTTACTTTGGGCCAAGCCTTCACGGGGTGCCAGGGATACAGCAGGAACCTCAGATCCTACCCTCAGGGAGCTGACAGGGCCGGATCAACAAGTGTGTCAGTGAATTAAAAGGCACAGGAGGCTGGGCACGGTGGCTCAAGCCTATAAACTTTTGGAGGCCGAGTTGGGACGATCGCTTGAGCCCAGGAGTTGGACACCAGCCTGGGTAACATAGAACTCCATCTCTAAGAAAGAAAAAAAACCCTTCCCAGCTGGCTTCCCTGAGGAACGTGGCGTCCCAGTGAGACCGGATGGATGAGGAGCAGCCGCCGGTGAGTGGTGGGGGACCGCGTTCCTATCTCGGAGCTGAAGAAGTGTGGAAGATGATCTGGCCCAACATCCCTTTGTTCTCAGAGGAAGGACCCTCCAAGACCGGGGAGGGGCCTGTGCGTGGGTTCCGGTCCGAAACATGCCTGGGCTGCTGCCAGAGGCAGCCGGTGAAAGAAGGGAGGGGACATCCGGAGGGTGGCCCGGGAGGCCAGGCGATGGTGAGGAGGGCGCCTCCTCTCCACCAATCCAAATCCTCCCCATTCAAGCGGGCTGGGGACAGACCCTCCCCTGCCCATCCTAGGCTGGAAAGTGAACATTCTCTGCGCCTCTCCCACCTACAGACTAGTTACGGCCCCCAGTTCCCGTGTCGGCTTCACCACTGACTCGGATTGGGATCTACCTTTCTCTGAGCCTCGCTTTTCCCATCTGAAAAATGGAACTTCCGATCCCGCACTCCCATCTCACTCTGACCCCAGGACTTTGGGATACTTAGAGATTGGCTTTTGGTGGGGCGGCGACAGGACTGTGGCCATGAAGGCCAGGGAGTCTGGGTCCCCAACTCGGTCCCATTCCCTAGGGAGATTCGGGCAGCAACCGGCCTCACAATGCTCTTGAGAACTACACTTGCCCGATATGCAAAGGAGAGGAGGCGGTTCCTGCTAGTCTCGGACGACGTGGGCCTGAGCCGGCCTGGAGACTACAACTCCCGGCGCGCTCCGCAGTCCAAAGCCGGAAAAGCGTGAATCCGGAACCGGATGTGGCTTGCGGCTCCGGTGACTGAACGCGCGCGGAAATGGTGAGATTGGGACAGAGTGCCGGAGATAGGGGCGTCTGGGGGTAGGGTCTCGGGTGCTCAGGAGCTGGGGCATGGGCACTGGAAAGGGGATTGCTCTCCCGCCCCCCTATTGTAGGGACGACAACGCGGAGGCCTGGCATTCTCTCCCATCCTAGAAACTGATCCCTAGTCAGCCCTCTAGCGTCTGTTGAATGGGAAGCTTAGACTGTGATCGGGCCGCGACGCCCCGCCTCCATCAGTGCGCCAAAATAGAGTCACTTCGTCAGCTGAGACCTCCCTTTTCTCCAGGCCACGGGGACAGACCAGGTGGTGGGACTCGGCCTCGTCGCCGTTAGCCTGATCATCTTCACCTACTACACCGCCTGGGTGATTCTCTTGGTATGTCATTCTCCCCGTCCGCTGCTCACCTTCCTGTAGCCCTGGCACCGCCAAAGCAACTTCTATGTAGGTTCTAGGCAGGGCGCTGGCTTCATTGCCTGCCTCATCTCCAGAACAACCCTATGAGGAAGATGCCAGTGGTGCCGCATTTTATAGATGAGATAGCTGAGGCTCGGGGAGAAGGATCTGGCCCAAGATTGCATCCTTAGCTGCTACACTTAAAACTCTGTTTCCAGCTTGCTTTGACTTTTGGGGGAGTTATGTTCCTTCTGGGTTAGCCTGCTGACTCAGGCATGGCCAGCGCCAGTGATATTTGTGAAGGCCTTTAGGATACTTTTTTCTTGTGGGAAAACTTGTTGGTCATTGCTTAAGAAGTGCAGTGTGTTTGGAAGTGCAGAACTTGCTATCCTTTAGGGAAAAAATATTAGTGAAGAATCCCTGGAGGCCCAGGTTGGGAGTCAGTCGAGGATTCCTCATGTACTATTTGCTAGGCTGTGAGTGCCTCAGGGCAGGTCTCTTGTCCCCTGTTCTCTTGTCCCCACCACCAACCTATGGCAGGCACCAAAGCAAGTGCCCAGTAAATACCAATAAGAAATTAAGGAAGGAGGCCGGGCGCGGTGGCTCAAGCCTGTAATCCCAGCACTTTGGGAGGCCGAGACTGGCGGATCACAAGGTCAGGAGATCGAGACCATCCTGGCTAACCCAGTGAAACCCCGTCTCTACTAAAAAATGCAAAAAACTAGCCGGGCGAGGTGGCGGGCGCTTGTAGTCCCAGCTACTCGGGAGGCTGAGGCAGGAGAATGGCGTAAACCCGGGAGGTGGAGCTTGCAGTGAGCTGAGATCCGGCCACTGCACTCCAGCCTGGGTGATAGAGCAAGACTCTGTCTCAAAAAAAAAGAAAAAAAAAAAAAAGAAATTAAGGAAGGAAACAAACCACGACACCCAAATGCCATAATCTTAAAGAAAAGCAAATGCAGGCCCAGTGCTCTGAATGGGCCAACCCCTTAGATGGTGGAGGTGGTATGTTTGGGCTTGGGGGCTGGGCAAGGCGAGCAAGGCTCACCAGAGCTCTGCCCTCAATGCCAGCCATTCATCGACAGTCAGCATGTCATCCACAAGTATTTCCTGCCCCGAGCCTATGCTGTCGCCATCCCACTGGCTGCAGGCCTCCTGCTGCTCCTGTTTGTGGGTAAGTCATCACCTCCTCCCCTTGATCCCGGGCAGGGTTTCGGGAGGACCCCACCACTGAACATGCTTCCACACTTTGGCACTGCTGGAAGCTCCTTGCCCCGAACTCACCGTGGGGTTTTCCTGTTCATCCTTCGAGGCTGCCAGTCAGTAACCTCTGGGTTTCCTGGTGCCCCAGGCTTTTTGGACTCCAATGACCTGTCCCCCTCTTTCCTGCCCCCAACCCCATCATCACTCTGCTCACACCTCAGTCACTCTCTTGTCACCCTGGCTTCTAATTCCTGCACCTCTCTCTCTCATAGCTTCCTAGGGGCGGGAACTGTGTCTCCATCATTACCGTGCATCTAGAATGGGCTATGGCACTGAGGTTGTGCTCAGAAAGTCATTTGGATGAGTCAGTCAAGAGCCGGGTGCCTGGATGGGTGGGTGGGTGAGGTGTAGGAGGTGGGTAGGTATGTAGGTGGACAAGTGGTTGACTGGGTGATCTGTAGATGGGTGGATCTTGTTCCCCTTGGAATCTGAAACACTAAATGCAGCATCTTGCCTGAGGCAGGCAATCAGTTGGTGTTTGTTGAATGAATGTGAGTGGACGTATGGCTTGACAAATGACCAGGGAGATGAGCAGGTTCCCTGGAGGGTGGTTGGGTAGGTTCACAGCCCTGCATGTGGGTGGCTCTGCTGTGTCGTGCCCTGGCCTCCCAGCAGCCCTGAGCTTAGATGTTACGTGGCCTTTCTGGTCTATGTATTCCAGGACTGTTCATCACCTACGTGATGCTGAAGAGCGAGAGGGTGACCAAGAAGGCTCAGTGAAGGTCCTGCGGGGATGAGGCTGGCAGCCCCTTCTCTGCTTCCCCTCCAGCACAGGGACCAAGTAGGGGAGCCTGCAGAACCTGTCCAGGCACAGTGGCGCCTCAAGCCTGCCTGTCCTGCAGAGTCCCCATGACATGGAGCTTACCCCTGCCTGACCGGAGCCCCCTCCCTGACTCTCACTTCCAGAAGCTAGGAGGGAGGAATACCTGGAAGACTCCAGTCACCCTCTTCTTGCTCAGGGCCTAAAAGATGCTGGTCTCCCACTCTCACTCTCAGACTCCTTGCCACCTTTTCCCCTGGGTTCTGCCATTTTGCCTCACTTCCCCTCCTGTCACATGCTGACATTGGACTTAGCAGGTTCTAAGTCCGCATGTGTGACCTCTCTGACCTCTCTCCACAAGTCCTGCTCCTCCAGCAAGGCAGCTTTCCTTTGCCTGACACAGCCCAAGACCCCACAAAGCCTTCTGGACCTGGAACGCCTGGGGAAGGACTGACAGACCCCAGCACCAGCCCTGGGGCTCAGGGCATATTAGCTGCTGACCGACCGCTCCCCATGGAGGCCCAGCCCCAAAGGCCCAGGGCTGGCCTGTTTGGGAGAGCTGACCAATAAACACTGATGATGTGTTTGTCTCTGTGCTGTGTTCACCCAGGGTCGGGGCTGGAGCGGGCTGGGAGTGGTCTTGGGTCAGGAGATCCTGTAGAGTGGGGGTGACTCAGGGGCCTTCTGCCCTGACCCTGTGCGCTGGGGATACAGCAGGGACTGGGAGAGATGTGCGTCCTACCCAATGGAGCTCACAGCTGGGAGTCACTGAAGGCCCTGGCACCCCTGTGCCGTGCCTCCTCTGTGCCAGCTTGGGCAGGTTGGATTTATTACTTTAGGGACCCTTGGGCCACTCCCCTAAAAGCCCCACAGCCCAACTTAACGTGGCCCTGAGCAGCGAAGGCTGCTGTGTGTTCAGGTTGGCTGGACTGGCCCAGCCCCCAGCCTTCCAGCAGTCCCACCGCGCCTGGGCAGCTGGCTCTCCCATTTGCCACCGCACCTAGTATAAACCCCCATTCCTCAAACCCGGGACCCTCGCTCTTCTTCCATTTGGCAGAGGTATCTTCCTCATCACAGAGAAAAAAAGAGGCCAACTGCAGACACCCAGCCCCGCCTGTTCCATACTCTGTCCTCCAGTCCAGGCAGAGCTGCCTACTTAGGCTCTGGATCCTAATCCACCAACCCCCAACTACTATAGTGGGAGCCTGAGGTCACAGATAGCCCGCCCCTGTTGTGAGAAAAATCTCCACAGGATTCTCCCACTGTTTCCTAAGTGTGCTCTGGGATCCCACTTACAGGCCCTCCATCAACCCAGTAGTTCCCACTAAGTGTCTCCCTCTGTCCATTTCACCACCAAGCTTCCCCAAAGGGGGTCCACATCTGCCTCCTGCATTTCCTCACCTCCTGCCACACTCAGCATCTGGCCCCATCTCTCCAGGCAGGCTCCAGCCACTGAGGCCACCAGCAGTGTCCACTCTTTATTTATTTTTTTGTGATGAAGTTTCGCTCTTGTTGCCCAGGCTGGAGTGCAATGGCATGATCTCGGCTCACTGCAACCTCCACCTCCTGAGTTCAAGTGATTATCCTGTCTCAGCCTCCCGAGTAGCTGGGATTACAGGCATGAGCCACCACACCCGGCTAATTTTGTATTTTTTGTAGAGACTGGGTTTCTCCATGTTGGTCAGGCTAGTCTTGAACTCTTGACTTCAGGCTGTCCGCCTGCCTTGGCCCCCCAAAGTGCTGGGATTACAGGCATAAGCCACCATGCCCAGTCGATGTCCGCTCTTTAAATCCAAAGGATGTCTGCTTGACTCAGCTGCATTTGGCCTGTGATATCCCCTGATCCGCTCTCAGCCACTTTCTTGATGTCTGTGATGACCGTTCTTTTTGTTTGTTGGTTTGAGACAGAGTCTCTCTGCTGCCTAGGCTGGAGTGCAGTGGTGCAATCTTGGCTCACTGCAACCTCTGCCTCCTGGGTTCAAGTGATCCTCCTGCCTCAGTCTCCCTCGTAGCTGGGATTACAGGCGCCTGCCACCACGCCCAGCAGCAAATTTTTTTTGTATTTTTAGTAGAGATGGAGTTTTGCCTTATTGACCAGGCTGGTTTCAAACTCCTGACCTCAGGTGATCTGCCTGCCTCAGCCTCCCAAAGTGCTGGGATTGCAGGCATGAGCTACCATGCCCGACTGTGACGACCATTCTGCTATTTGATGTCTCACTCATGCTGTCTTCTGCCACGTGATGCTGGGCTCCTCAGGGATGTGTCACAAGCCTTCTCACTCTCGCCAGGCTCACCTCTGGCCCAATGCGCTGCACATGGCCCAGCTGCCCACCTGACACCCTCATCAGATGCCATGGTGGGAACCTCAAATGCATTCTCTCATGAGCTGAATTCTCAGACTTCCAAATCTGGCTCTCCTCCTCATGCCTTGCCCCCTCTAGTGACTGGTGTCCCATGTCCTTAACCTGGCTTTCTTCCTCATCCCCCCATCCACAGGACCCCAAGCTTTATCAATCCTCCCCTTTTCTCCCGGCCTCTAGCCACCTTCCTGATGCAAAGCCACCATCCTCTGCCCTAAGTCCCAGATGGCTTCCTCACCACTTCTGCCCACTCTGGCCCCACCAGTCCAACTATGCATAACAACCAGTGCCCTTCAAAAATGTGCACCTTGACCAGGCACGGTGGCTCATGCCTGTAATCCCAGCACTTTGGGAGGCCAGGGTGGGTGGATCACTTGAGGTCAGGAGTTCAAGACCAGCCTGGCCAACATGGTGAAACCCCGTTTCTACTAAAAATACAAAAATGGCTGGGCGTGGTGTCTCACGCCTGTAATCCCAGCACTTTGGGAGGCTGAGGCGGGTGGATCACAAGGTCAAGAGATCAATACCATCCTGGCCAACATGGTGAAACCCCGGTTCTACTAAAAATACAAAAATTAGCTGGACGTGGTGGTGCATGCCTGTAATCCTAGCTACTCAGGAGGCTGAGGCAGGAGAATTACTTGAACTGGGAAGTCGGAGGTTGAAGTGAGCCGGGATCGCGCCACTGCACTCCAGCCTGACAACAGAGAGAGACTCCGTCTAAAAAAAAAAAAAAAAAATTAGCCCAGCATGGTAGCACGTGGCTGTAGTCCCAGCTACTCAGGAGGCTGAGGCAGAAGAATCGCTTGAACCTGGGAGGCAGAGGTTGAAGTTAGCCAATACCGCACCACTGCACTCCAGCCTGGGCGACAGGGCAAGACTGTCTCAGAAAAAAAGAAAAAAAAAATTAGCTGGGCATGGTGATGCGTGCCTGTAATCCCAGCTACTTGGGAGGCTGAGGCATGAGAATCACTTGAACCCGGAGGCAGAGGTTGCAGTGAGCCATTGCACTCCAGCGTGGGCAAGAGAGCGAGATTCTGTCTCAAAACAAACAAAACCCTCGCACCTTGGCGCCTCACACTCACACCCGTACCCACAATACCTCTCTGGGTCCCCACAAGGCCCTGCCTCCCAGCCTGCTTTCCCTTCTTCACTCCAGCCACTCTAGCCTTTCACTTCCTGGACTCACCAAGGCCCTTTGCACACCCTACTCACCTTGGTCCCATAGACACTCATCCAAGACAGTCTTGTGCCAGGCACTCAGCCAGGAAGCAGGAGTGACATGGCCCCACTTTCATGGCATTCCCACTCCAGGGGGAGACGTGATAAACAATAAACAAGACAGTCTCTGACAGTGTTAGGGTGGTGAAGAAAATAAAAGTGATGTGATCAGGAGTGGGGGAAGGGAGCACTCTGCTGGAGTCTGGCAAGGTGATGAAAGAACAAGGCAAGTGGCAGTCTGGGGTCAAGAGTTTCTTTTTTTTTTTTTTTTTTGAGACGGAGTCTCGCTCTGTCACCCAGGCTGGAGTGCAGTGGCCGGATCTCAGCTCACTGCAAGCTCCGCCTCCCGGGTTTACGCCATTCTCCTGCCTCAGCCTCCCGAGTAGCTGGGACTACAGGCGCCCGCCACCTTGCCCGGCTAGTTTTTGTATTTTTAGTAGAGACGGGGGTTTCACCGTGTAGACCAGGATGGTCTCGATCTCCTGACCTCGTGATCCACCCGTCTCGGCCTCCCAAAGTGCTGGGATTACAGGCTTGAGCCACCGCGCCCGGCCAAGAGTTTCAAGTAGAGGGAATAGAAAATGCAGACGCCTTAATGGGAGAGTTTGGCGGGTAAGGAACAGGAGGGTCTGGGCGGCTGAGTGGTAAGTGTAGGGTGAGTGGTTTGAGATGGGCCTGGGGTCAGGGTGAGGCGTTTGGGTTTTGTTCCATTGCCATGGGAGCCACTGGAGGCTTTAAGCACGAGAGTGACATCATCTGAATTATGCTTTTAAAGACCACGCAGGCAGCTGAGCCCCTCCCTCTCGCTTACCACTAAATCCCCAGGGCCTAGCACTGCTGGCCCACAGTGGGTGTTCAATATCTATGTGTTCAGTGAATGGATGTCCCGACTCTCCTGTGTGACCTAGAGGTAGTGACTTCTTTCTCTAGATCACTCAGTTTTTTCACCCAAAAGACAGGCAAAGGGAATTTCACGCCAGAATGGGTGGGTGGCACAGGATTTAGGTTACTCGCCTCCCCAGGCGGCCCTAGCGACCCGAGTCCCCCAGCCCAGGGCGGAAAATGGGGGTGCTCCCTTCGCGGGACCCCAGCCAACGTCCGGCGGCCCCGCCCCAGCGGGACCGAGGTCTGAAGGATGCTGCAGCCGCGGGGGCGGGACCCGCAGGCCATCGCCAGCGCCTCCCGTGCAGATTGGATGCAGCCGCGGTCGGCGTCACCCGATTGGTCGGCCGCGAGGCAGGGGCGGGGCCTGACTCCCGCAGCGGGGCGGCGGGGAACGCGGCCAAAGCCCGGGAAGCTGCTGCGGGGGCGATGGCTGCGCCGAGCCCCGGGCCCCGCGAGGTAGGTGCGGACCCGAGAGAGGACAGGAGAGGGAAGGGTTGGTGGGCAGGGGTCGGGCCTCCCCTCGGCGCGCGGCGCGGACACGCCCCCATCCAAGCCAGGGAGCGGCCCTGCAGCCGGCGAAGACCAGGACACGCCCCACACGGGGCACCAGGTATGCCGAGGGGCGGCCTGGCGGAGATCCCTCAGCACTTCCTCAGTTTCCTCATCGGGAAAATGGAGAGGATGCTAAAGCTCCTCCTTCAGGGTGCTGTTAGGAGGTGAAGCTCTCATCCAGTGCGGGGCACACAGTGGATGCCCACTACTGGTGGGTCAGCGGCTATGACCAGCATCGTGCTGGCCCCTCAGTGCTGGCCTGGAGGCGCTCAGCATAGGCGAATGGAATAGTTGTGACCGAACCACCGGCATCACAGCTCCTGTTATCAAGGGCTCCCATGCAAGGAGCTCAAACTCAACAGTAACAAGAGTTCATACCTGCCACAAAAAAGCTGTTCTAGTTTTCACGTTGCAGATGAATAAATAAGGCACAGAAAGGTTAGGCGACTTACCTAAGGTCACAAGGTTGGTGAGAGACAGTCTGTCTCAGGCCAGGTTTGACTGCAGAGCTCACGCCCTATCTACTGATAATCATAACCATTGCTCTATTTGGGTGCTGACTGCATGCCAGGCACTGTGTGGCCCCTCTTGGGTACCAGCATCATCTATTTTACAGCTGAAGAAACTGAGGCAGAGAGAGATGAGGGGAAGTCTCACAAGTAGTGGAAGTGGGACTTGAACCCTGATCTTTTTCCTCTGTGACGCTGCCACAGGCTGTTTGTGTCCTCCCACCAGGTCCTGGCCCCCTCCCCTGAGACTGGATGCAGAGCAGTCACCTCCAGCCGCCGGGGGCTTCTCTGGCGCCTCCGAGATAAGCAGTCTCGCCTGGGCCTGTTTGAGATCAGCCCGGGGCATGAACTGCATGGGATGACGTGCATGATGCAGGCAGGGCTGTGGGCTGCCACCCAGGTCTCCATGGACCACCCACCCACGGTGAGTGGCCCATCCGTCCCATGAATGTCCACACCAGCAATAGCAAGACGTGGCTGATGCCCTGTCTGGCTAAAACTGCAGGTGTGGGGATCAGAGAGGGACATCAAGGGGAGGAAGGCAGAGAGGGAGGAACACTGTGATGTGGGAGCTGGAACGTCTGGGGTGTGTTGGGCGTGTGAGGAACCCCCTGACTCAGGTGGTTGCTGTGTGACTCCAGGTGGGTCTCTGTCTCTCTCTGGGCCTCAGTGTCCCCATCTGTATAATAGGGGGAGATGATACTCCTTGGTTTCTGAGGCCCTCCCAGCCCTGCCAGGGTGTATGGTTGAAAAAGGACCCACCCCCACCCTACTGGCCTGGCCCATCCTCTCTGGAGCTCAGGCTGAGGCAGGGCTGGCTCAGCAGAAAGGTGGCCCAACTGCAAGCTCAGCAGCTGGGCGGGCCTGGGTGAGCATGTGTGTGGCGTTCGTGTGTGTGCATGTGTGCGCAGTGGGACCACATTCCATAGGCCACATCCGGGCACAGGGACCTGGAGATCCAGGGAGAGTGCAGAGACACGAGGGAGTTCTCTAACTCGAAAACTGACCTCATCACCTGCTGAAAAGCTTCCATGGCTCCCCAGTACTCAGCATGACCTCCAGATCTAGCTGCATCCAGCCTTGTTCACACACCATCCCTCCCTGACTGGCTTCAGCCACTTGGGCCCTCCTTCCCTTGCTGGCAGCCACCAGTGCTGTTTCTACTGCTGAGAGCACCCTGCTCCTTCTCTCCACTACCCTTTAGATTTCAGCTTAGAGGCCCCACCCCCAGGAAGCCTTCTCTGATTTTTCCCCTCCCAGGTTGCATCGGGCAGCTCCCTTGGCTTCAGAGCCATCCCCTTGTACTGGACGGAATCTGGCTTCACTTGGCCAGCCTGTGAGTCTGGGAACGTGCCTGGCTTGAACTCATGGCCTGGTGCTGGGGACCCAGAATGGATGAAATACACTCAGGCCTTGCCGTGGGTCACTCTTGTCCCCCTGGCAGCCCTGGGAGGGTGAGCAACGCATCTGCCCAACTCAGGCACACCCAGAAACAACTCCGGTCCCAGTTTGCTGAAGGGATCAAATTGGAGGAGATGGGGGGTGGGCCAGGTGCAGGACATCTGGAGATCCTGGGGCAGGCAGCAGGGGCCTGAGGGGTTGCCCTGAGCTCCTCTACCTCTCCCTGCAGGGGCCACCCTCCCAGGACGATTTCTCGGAGGTCCTAACCCAGGTTCATGAGGTAGGAGGCCCCAGACTCCCATCTGGGGAGGGGCGTGTGCTGGTCTTGCTCTCTCCTCTGCAGTTTTCCCATCTGTGCAGTGGGGCTGAAGTCTTGTCCCTGAGCCTTGGGCCTTGCAGAAAGGGTGTAGTCACCCTGACCCTCCTGTCCCAGGACCAACTGCACACACCCGGGCCCACGCAGACACTCCAGAGGAGGCTCTTCCTCCCCTGCAGGGCTTCGAGCTGGGCACGCTGGCCGGCCCCGCCTTTGCCTGGCTGCGCCGCTCCCTGGGCCTGGTGGAGGAGGACTATCAGGCTGCCCTGGGCCCCGGCGGCCCCTACTTGCAGTTCCTCAGCACCTCCAAGAGCAAGGCCAGCTTCTTCCTGTCGTGAGCTTGCGGCAGGGGTGGGGCAGGGGTGGGAGTGGTACCCCTGGCTGGGAGGGCAGAATTCCCAGTGGCGGGGAAGGCCGCCTGAAGAGAGAAACAGAGCGGCCCTGATCTGGGAGCGTCAAGGCCGGACGGTGGACAGATGGGGGAGGAGAGGAGTGCGAGGGCCGAAGGCTAGAGGGGCGGTGCCGAGACCTGGTAGCGAGATCCACGTGCACAGGTCGGGGAAGGGGGCCGAGTGAGAGCCGCTCCAGTCAGGCCTGGGCAGTGACCTCTTTCTCTTGTCCCCCAGCCACGACCAGCGCTTCTTCCTGAAGACCCAGGGGCGCCGAGAGGTGCAGGCTCTGCTCGCCCACCTGCCCCGCTACGTGCAGCACCTGCAGCGGCACCCGCACTCGCTGCTGGCGCGGTTGCTGGGTACGCGGCTGGGGACGCGGCTCGGTGGGGGCCGGTCCTAGGCGGTAACATACCTGGGGAGGGTGGGGTATGTGGGCGGGGCCCAAATGGGCGGATTTGGGGTTGTAGGGCATGGGGTTGGGGACATGCGTGGGGGCAGGGCACCACTGGGGTTGGGTTTAGGGGTGGGATTGGGTCGGGATCCGGACCCCAGACAAGGAAGGGTCCGAGTGCCGCGGATCTTGAGAAGGAGGCGTGGCCTGGCGCTGGGACTGGTGCCAGATGCACCCCGGGTCGTGAAGTTTGGGGATCCTCATTCGGCGCCCTCTCCCCTTCCAGGAGTGCACAGTCTGCGGGTGGACCGGGGAAAGAAGGTGGGTGAAGCCAAGGAGAGGTGGCTGGGCGGAGCGGGCGGCTGGAGGGCGACAGCCGGCCTCCCTCACTCCCTGTCCCGGCCCCCAGACGTACTTCATCGTCATGCAGAGCGTCTTCTACCCCGCCGGCCGCATCTCCGAGAGGTGAGTGGCCCAAGCAGGTTTGGTGCCCCACCCCAGCCGAAACTCACCGCCTGAAGCACCCACACTCACTAGCCAGAAGGTGAAACTGAGGCCCAGGAAGGAGAAGGGGCGTTCCCAAGATCTGGTGGGTCAGAGACAGTGACGCTCACGCCCAGCATATCTGGAGCACTCAGTGTGCGTTAGGCGCCGTGTTGGGCCCTTCTCATGCTTTTTAATTCCCAGAAAGACGCTGAGGGGCAGCTCTTATCCTCCTTCCTAGATGAGAAACCGAGGAAGGAGAAGGCCACACAGCTAACATGTGGAGAGCAGCGACTCAGACCTAGCCTCTGACTGCACCAGTAGCCCCCTGTGCCCTCCAGCGCTGGCTCTGCCCACAAGTTCCCTGCCCCCCACCCCCGCCCGGCCATTGGCTGCCCCCAGGCCCTCCTGGTGCCTCCGCCTGGGGTTGGATCCCTGTGTCTGGGACACCTTCAGGGGTAACAAGGTGTCCAGAGGCAGGCACAGGCAGGGCTCAAGCCTGGGCTGGGCCTCCAGTGGCCTGAGTGTGAATGCCTGCTCTGCTCTTACCTTTAACTCAGAAACAATAATAGCCCGGGGTTCAGCTGTAGGGCCGGGCATGGTGGGTCTCGCTTGTAATCACAGCGCTTTGGGAGGCCAAGGCAGGAGGATTACTTGAACCCAGGAGTTGTAGACCACCCTGGGCAATATAGTGAGACCCTGCCTCTACAAAAAATGAAAAAATTAGCTGGGTGTGGTGGCATGTGCCTGTAGTCCCAGACACTTGGGAGGATTGCTTGAGCCCAGATGGTCGAGGCTTTAGTGAGCCGTGTTTGTTTCACTGCACTCCAGCCTGGGTGACAGAGTAAGACCTTCTCTAAAAAAAGAAAGAAGCAGGTGAGATTCCATCTCAAAAAATAAAAGGAAGGAAGGAAGGG